>NC_138869.1:40658766-41071687 GCF_965194805.1 Balaenoptera borealis
AACCTCCACCCCTTTTTTGTTAGCAGGTTGGTTTTGCTGACCCATTCTCAGAGTTAGATGTGGATTCAGGGCACCTGGGAACAGGATAATGACGCCAAGTACTAGCAGTCAGCACGCATGTTGCCATGTGCAGTGCTGGGGGCCTCGTGTGTGACTCTGTTGCCTACCTGCTTACCAGGAGGTAGGCACCCTTCTGACCCATCTTGCAGAGAGAAAGGCATTTGCCCAGGATCACTCAGGGTCAGAGCAGGGCATGTGGCCCAGGCGGGTTCCTGAGGTCAGGTGGTGGGCAGCTCAGGAAGGGTGACTGTGGAAGATGGTGTGTGGTGCCCATGATGTCTGTTGACTGGTGATGTGACTTGTGCCTCACCTGGTTCAGGTTCTCCCCGGATGGGCGGCTCATCGTGTCCGCCAGTGATGACAAGACTGTCAAGCTGTGGGACAAGACCAGCCGGGAGTGTGTGCACTCGTACTGTGAGCACGGCGGGTGAGTCCCCAGATCCTGTCCTCCACCTGTAGGCGCTCTAGAAAAGCATAGACCTGGGCTCTAAGAGGCCCTAGTGGCCTCCGGTGGCGGCAGTTGGGGCCCACCGCCATGTCTCTGCTGCTCCCTGGCCCTGTATCTTTTCGCATGTGGGCGGAAGTTTCTGCCTCATCCCCATCCCCACGAACAGTAAAGAGTGCTTAACCTCAAGGCATGAAACTCTTTTTAAACATCTCTATTGGAGTATAATTGCTTTACAATGGTGTCTTAGTTTCTGCTTTATAACAAAGTGAGTCAGCTGTACATATATCCCCATATCTCCTCCCTCTTGCGTCTCCCTCCCTCCCTCCCTATCCCACCCCTCTAGGTGGTCACAAAGCACTGAGCTGATCTCCCTGTGCTATGCAGCTGCTTCCCACTAGCTATCTATTTTACATTTGGTAGTGTATATATGTCAGTGCCACTCTCTCACTTTGTCCCAGCTTACCCTTCCCCCTCCCCGTGTCCTCAAGTCCATTCTCTACATCTGCGTCTTAGAGAAAAACAAATACCGTATGCTAACACATATATATGGAATCTAAAAAAAAAAAAAGTTTATGAAGAACCTAGGGGCAGGACAGGAATAAAGATAAAGATAAAGGCATGAAACTCTCGAGGCCTCTCTTTTCCCTTCACTTTCTAGTTCTCAAAATTGTGACACGTCTGTCTAAAGAAGTTGAACCCAGACCCCCAAAAGGATGTTCTCCTTGGTGATGACTTTATAAATGAAAGGCTAATCAGGTTCTTGTAGTGGATGGTGGCTGTTCATATTGTGCCACATCACTGAGAGGGATGAGCCTGCATTTGAGCAGGGACTAACCCAATCTGGGTTCCTAGATGAACCCCAGCGTCTGCCCCTTGTTAGGCTGGGAGCCCCAGGTAAGGGTCCCTCCTGAGGGCTGGCCACGATACCAGCCTGGGTGTCACATATGAGTATATTGAGGGCCCTTGGCTTGTCTTCTAGAAATAGGTGAGCCAGTGGCTCTGGGACCCTGCTGGCCCTTCATGTCTGGGCCTCAGTTGGCAGGGCCTGCCCTGCCTCCTGCTCTGGTAGGGGCACCAGCTCTAACTGAAAGCACCCGAGCAGCTGGCTGAACTTTGGTCTGAAGACCACTTTCTCTGCTCTCATTTAGAAGTTGGTGCTGAGACTTGCTCCCTGGTAAGTGCGCCTCAGGTCACTGCTAGCCCCTGTTCTCACCCTCTCCTTCTTGTTCTCCCTTGGCCGCCTGGTAAAGATACAGGGCAGTAGGGAGGTATTCTGGGCTGAGGGAAGAGTGTGAGCAGGTGTGTGGGGATGGGGATGTGCTGGATGTTTAGGGGTCTGTTCTGAGCCGGGGCAGACCTCCTACAGCATGCGGTGGTCCCCTTTCCAGCTTTGTCACCTACGTGGACTTCCACCCCAGCGGCACGTGCATCGCCGCCGCCGGCATGGACAACACGGTGAAGGTGTGGGACGTGCGGACTCACCGGCTCTTGCAGCACTATCAGCGTGAGTGTCCCCGAGCGGCCGCAGTGCGACTGTGCCATGCCGGGTGTCCGACTCTTGGCTGCGGGGCTTAAATGGGCCTGAGGACAGCTGGGGCTGGCTTGGGGTTAGGGGGGAGTCCTGGGTCTGTTGGGATCTTCAGGGGTGGGTAGTCTATGGCGTGGCTGTCCTGGAACCTTGGCCCGGAGATACAGCGTGGTGCTAACTGGCATCCACCAGCCCTTTGGTGCCCACTTATGAGGTGGCAGAACCTCATGCACACTGCGGTCCAGATGGGTGCCCTCAGTGGGGCTCTGGCCAGGGCTCCTCTTGAGGGGCACTTCTCAGGGGCTGCCCATGCCACTCACCTCCCCCTGTAATGGAGGCTCTGTCCTCCAGGGCCAAGGTGACAGCCCTGGAGGTGGTGAAGGAGACAGGTCTGTCAAAAGAGGTCAGTGTTGGTGGGACCTTGGCCACCTCTGGTTCCACGGTGTCCTCCACAGATGTGGAGCCACGAGCCATATGGAGGGTCGATTTGGTAGGGGGCCAGGCTTGGAAGCCAGCCCCGGTGCCGTGTCCCCTTATTTATATATATATTTAATTATAGCCCTTGGAAGGCAGGGCAGCGGGCTGTCGATGTGGGCTGGTATCGGGTTGCAGGAGGGAGGTGGGAGTGGGGGCAGACTTGGGTGAGCTTACGATGAGAGAGCTGAAGGTACTGGGATATGGAACTGGCCTCAGAGCAGGTATGACTGGGCAGAGTCCTAAGTCACCCCAGTTGTGGGGATGGGGCCCAGGGAAGGGAGCTGGTGAGGGGCCACAGGAGGAACTGGGAGTTGTGCAGGGGGCAGAATGGGTGGGCAGGCCTGAGGGCTCAGGGCTGAGACCAGGGAGAGTCAGAGCTGGCGTTGTTTGAAGAACTGTGGTTGTTGACTTGGGACTAAGTTTCAAGTCCATGGGCTCACTTCCAAAATTCACACCTGAAAATGGGAAGGACATATCTGGAGAAAGGTGTGGGACGTGGGGTTCAGAGCTCTCCCCTTAACACCCCCCACAAGCCCTTCCAATTCTCTGATGTTTGAGGCCAGGAATTTCTTGGGGTAACTGAGGGAACAGACCTTCCAAGAAGGGGGAGTGGATCCTGGTCTTGAAAAGCACATGGTGGAGGGTGGCTCTGCACCCAGCTTCAGCATTTTTAGCTGTGTGACTTTGGGCAGGTTACTTGACTTCTCTGGGCCCCCTGGGACAATGATAAGGCCTGTTTCTTAGGTGGTGTTGGGAGGGTAATGAGTTGGTCCATGACAAGAACTTACAGAGTGCCTCACACAAAACAGGAACCAGGCACAGTGTTAGTGACAATGACAGTGATGCTGAGTCTCAGTCAGGAGGTCTGGTCTCCCAGCAAGGTGGGCCCAGTTGGTCCAGGCTTGCAGTACTGTACATCACCACCAGGTGGCAGGGGCCAGCCACGAGAATGGTTCTTTCCTCAACAGGGAGCCCTGGGGTTTGTCACTGATGCTGTTTCAGACAGAGGCTTCCTGAACAGAGCCCCAGCGGGATCTGCCCTCTACTTGGAGACCACGCCTCTCTCTCCTCTCCTTCAGGCTCAGAGGCCTTTCTCCTCCTGCTCTGGGCCAGGCCTGAGATGGAGACTGGGTACATCTGCATAGCTGACTGGGCGGAAGGTGGGAGGCGCAGAGGAGTGCTAGGCAGGAAGGCCACCTCTGAGTGTGGGGTCAGGAGGGAGGACTTGGACAGGGAGAGACGGGAAGGGAGGTGATGAGGCAGAGCAGTAGTTAGGAGTACGGGCTCTGTTTCCTGTCTGTGAAGGGGTGGTGGTAGCCTGCCTTATGGGGTTAGTGAGGATCTGATGGGAGAATCCACATGAGGATTACAGTACACTACTGGGTACAATGGTTTGTACCACATAAATCTTGATACTGGTGAAGAGAATCTCCAGGTGACCCTGGGAGAGTCCAGGCCTCCCTCTGATGGATCAGGAACCTAGGTCTGGTGTTGGTGGGGTGCAGCAACAGGTACCTGCAGGGGAGGGCCTTGAATGCCATGCTCTAGCCCAGGGTCCCAAAGATGCAGCCTGGCTGGAAGTGCTGGGACAGGGGCGAAAGGGTGAGGGGCATCTGAGAGGACAGCAGTGCTGAGAGCCTGCTTGGGTAGGAAGCCATGTGCCTAGGTGACTGGTGGGTGGGCTGTCGTCAATGCCCAATGTCGGGTGAGGTCTGGACATCAGATTGGGTCAGGGGTCAGGCCCAGGGGGTGGGTTTTGGAGATTGAATAGAGGCAGAAGGTGATGCTATGGGGTGGAGGGGCCAGCTGGGCCTAGGGATCTGGAGTGTGAGAAGGGCTGAGGCCACATCCTGCATCCCTGTGATTGAGGGGCTGTGGAAGAAAAAGGTCCACAGGCAGCCAGAGTGAGCAGGGGGAGCCCACTTTTCCCGTGGTGGAGGGCTGAGGAGAGCAGAGCCAGGGGACTGAAGGAAAGCAGGGTCTCCTAAAGAGGGCGGTCAGGGGGTGGCATGATGCAGAGCAGTTGAGGAGAGTGGAGGGTGCTGGGGAGAGATTCCTGGGGGAGCAGGCTTGGCAGTGGGTGGGAGTGGGAGATCAGTGACTGGCAGGGCCCAGGGGTGGGAGTGGACTCAGATAGCATCAGAGGTCAAGTCCTGAGGGGACCTGAGGTGCGTGAGGCTGACAGGCTCCACAGTGAGATTTCAGTCTGTTTTTGCTGCTGTCCTTTCCTCTTGTGATAGAGGCACTCAGCGAGCCTGCAGCCTCTTATTCCTAAGCCACCCCTAATAGAGACCAGAGGCTTCGGGGGGCCTGGAGTACCCCATAAATAACCCGGTTCCCTCTGAGCTCCCTGCCCAATGCATGGCACACAGTGGGTATTCGCAAGGCAGCAGACTCATCCCACCACCTCTGGGCTCAGCCTCCCTGGAGGCTCAAGGAGAGCCTGGCAGGTCTGAGCTCATTGGTTTGGGGGACAGCCCTCACCCTGTTTGCTGGGGAGGGACCTGGTCAGGTGTGCTCAGCAGCTCCCCTAGAGAGCTCCGTGGCAGAACCTTCTACCTGAGAGACCCTCCTAGCCCCTGAGTAGCAGCTGTCCCCCTACCCAGAAGAGGTGCCGGGGGATCTCTTGGGAAGCTGATTCCCCAAGTAGGGCTCCCAGCCCCCCGGTAGCAGGCACCTGAGCTGTTTTCTGTCCCTGACCCCTAGGACACCCAGGGGGAAGTGTTTAAGGACAGTGACATCCAGTGTCTTCCCTGATTGGGCTTTGGGCGCATAAGGCTGTTGGGCTCTTCTGAGAGAAATTGGTTCATGATACTGCAGATGTGTGGCCAGCAAGCCCAGCCAGCCTGTGGCCAGCCGCCATGATCTTGCTCTGTGGAGGGCACTTCCGGTCCCATGTTGGGTTGTTGGAATCACTCTGGGCTACAGCAGGCAGCTGGCACCATTTGTCTCAGGCGAGGAGTTTCTTGCTCTGGCCTATCACTGCAAGGAGCAGTTCTGATTTCCCAATTCAGCAAGGAGTTGGTGGGGCACTGGAGCCCCGGGAGTGCCAGTCCCCACGGAGGTGCGTTAGGCTCCGTACGCTCGGAGCCACACTAAGACTGTTCAGACACCTGAGCAGCAGCCCTGTCCCCGATCCCTTAATGTGCTTTGCGGTTTCCAGGCACGTGCGGGTTCATTATCCAGGGACAGGCCTGAGTGGTCAGCAGGGCAGGGCTACTCCCCATTTCACAGATGGGGTGTTTGAGGCTTGCCCAGGTCACGCAGCTGGGAAGCTATGGGTTCCTCACACCGTGTTGATTCTAGTCATTTACTTGCCCGAGGCCCCTGAGAGGGCTTGGCTTGGCTCTCTCCAGAAACTCCAGTTAGAAGCTCAGAGTCCCAGCTTCTCTGTCCACTGGTCCTTAGCACGTCCCTGGACCCCCTCCCTACTCCAGACACGGTCACGGAGGGTTTTAAAGCTTCTGTGCAACCAGCAGGGCAGGCCTGCACCCTTTTTGGTGTTCGGAGCCCGAAAGGGTTGATCAGGAGGCAGTGCACCGTCCCACCTGCTCTGGCCAACTCACCGGCTCTCGCCCGCTGTCCCTGAGCGGGTGTTCCTACGACATTCGCGAGGTGACTGTTCGGAGTGTCCTTAGCTGCTGGTGTCAGAGCACCTTCACTGTGTGAACCCACAGCCTCTTGTGAGCCCACGGCCACTGTGTCACTGGTAATGCCAGTTGAGCGTTGTGAGAGGCCACCCTGGCAGAGCGAGCCGAGCCGCTTGTGGTGGGCATGTGGTGGGGCTCGGCGCTGGCGTGGCCTGCCCCAGAAGGAGACCTCCTGCTTGGGCACCTGGGGTCTCTGTGGGCCCCATGGCCAGTTTGGAACCCATTGGGCAGTGGGCCAGATTTGCTGAGGGTTCTACAAGCAGAGCTGTGCGGGCAGCTTGTGGATAGCCAGGTCTCTCCTTAGGCCACCTGCTGCCTGCAGGCTGTGGCCCGTTCCCAGTACTTGGGGGCAGGGTCTGCAGTGGCCTCAGTCCCACCCTCCCTGGCATCCTGGTGACCTACAGAACATTGACACTGGTACATCTCTGACCCTGAGTTGGAGTCCCTTCTTTGGGGTCGCGGTGGGGGAGGGGTGTAGCCCACATTGTGCCCAAATGGCAGCCTGCCATCAGCCGTCACCCATCTCTGCCATGGAGCTAGGCGGAGGGCCTGCAACTTTGGGCTTGGTGAAAAGTGGATTGTTTGTGTGCCGTCACCGCTCAGGGCTTCGTGACGGGAGGCTCACCCCCTCGTGGGGCAGCCGGGCCTCCGTGGGAGACTGTCATGCAGGGCTGATTCTATGAGGCCTCCCTGGTACAGCCCCACCCTCGGCAGAGCCAGAGAGGCTGCTCCAGGCTGGCGGGGCTGGTGGGTGAGGCAGAAGAGCGAGTCGGGAAAGGTGGGGCTGGCACATTCCCAAAAGCCTGGCTTGCCAGGCTGAGCCCTGTTTTGGAGTAAATGGTTCCAGATATTTCTACCCCAGCCAAGAGGCCTTAGCTATTCTTGCCATTTATAGTGGAGCAGGGCCTCGGGCACCCTTCCCTGGGCCGGGTGAGGGGGTGGACGGCAGTTCCCTCCCTTGGGTGGGCTTGACCAGGTGGGAGAACCTGGCGTGGTAGCCATGCCCTGCCGCCCTACTGGTGCTGGGCAAGCCCTGTGTTCCCTGAGCTCGCCTCCCCGGATCCACGCTGCTGCTGGCTCTCCCCTGCCAGCTTTGTCTCAGGGAGGGGCTGGGGGGCATTCATGCCAGCACAGGCTGCCAGGGGCTGCAGAAGTAAGAATAGCGCGCCCTTCTCCAGGCTCAGCGAGGCAGATGCGCCAGGAGCAGCATCTAAGGAGGCCCAAGGGGAGATTGGGGCGTGGTGAGATAGATGGAGGGCAGCTGCCTCTCAAAGCTGTCCTACTGTGGGCCGAGGGGTCAGGGGTGGGCGGGACTCCTCAGGGGGATCTCGCAGTGTTTGTGCCCCTCTCCCACCCCCACTCGCCGCGGGTGTGAACCAGCGTCCTGGCGAGCACAGCCAGCCCCTCAGGAGCTCACACTGGTTCGCAGCCTATAGAAGCACAGCCTGAAGTGCCTGCAGAGCCTGGGTCTCCTTCTCCCCAGGCGTGACACACTCGTTTGGGGGGAGGGAAGGATTCACTTTTTATCATTTGCTCAGTTGTATAATCATAGTGACTATATTCTAATGCTGAAAAAATATTTTCTGGAAGTATGTAGAGTAATAATTAGAAGTCCCCCTGTTCCTGTCCTCCCCAGAGAGCACCCCTGCTCTGTGTCTGGAGCTTCTGTCCACACCTTCCTCTGGGTCTGCACACGTGGGTGTGCCCCCCACATGTGGGGAGTCACGGGCACACCCTGTGCGCCACTAACGTTCTTTCTGCTGCTGCTTGTGGCCGGTGCCTGTTCGGTTCTGCTGGGGTCGGCTCTGGCTTTTTTCCTCTTCTCTCCATGCCCCCATTTCTGGTAAACACTGAGGGTGCCACCCCCTGCCTCATCGCCCTGAGTGTGGGAGAGCGTCTGGCCGTGGGGCTCTGGACTCCGCCTCCAGGAGCTGGCTGTGGAGACCCCATCAGCCCCACTCCAGGCCGTCTCTTGGAGTTCCTGGTGCTGAGAGAGTGTTTAGACCTAAAGATCGTGTTATGTAAAGCCCTGGTATCTCCCCTAAGTGTGCTTGGGAACGTGAATCCACACTCCCCGGCACGTCTGCACATCGGCTGGCCTGGTGTCTGAGGGGCTCCGTGCACCTCCGTCGGCTCTACTGAGGGCCGTTTCATGGTGGGTGTGTTTACTGGTCCAGCAGTGGTTCCTGCAGTCTCACGGTGCCAGGATGAGGGGTTGGTTTTAGAATTTGCCTTTATGTTTGTGGCAGTTCTGACTTGGCGGGGTCATGGTTATCCTAGCCCCTCTGGTTTCGCTCACGAGGCCTGTGGTAATGGGTACGAAGGCACCTGGGTCTTCCTCAGCAGCTACTCTAAGCTGTGATATGGCTGGTCCACACGTTGATGTCCCCATGTGGCCTGCCTGGGTCCAGTTCACCTACTCACCAACTGCTTTTCGAGTCCCGCTCAGTGTCAGGCACTGAGCCAGGAGCCAAGGACCCAACAAAGCCCCCTGCCTGATGGAGCACATGGTCTCATGGGGGACCCAGCTGGGAACCAAATAGCTGCACATAAATGTAAAAACCCTGCTGTGAAGAGACTCACGGTGCTTCAGGAGGGACCAAACAAGGGGGTGGCCCTGATGGCGAGGTCAGGGGAGGCTTCCCTGAGGAGGTGACTCTGAGCAGTGAGTGAGCTGCAGGCTCTGGGGAAGAGGCGAGCAAGAGTCTTCCCGGCCCAGGGGGAACAAGGGGTGGAAAGGTCCCACAGCTAGGGAGCTGACAGGGCTGGTGTGGCCAGATCTTGGAGAGCGAGGGACACCAGTGTGGATGGTGGGGCTTGGGCTGGAGCAGTGGGGAAGAATCGTGGATGGGCTTGAGCTGTCAAGTGAGTTAAATGGCAGGACCTGGAGTAGCATGGGATGCCTGGGGTAGCGGAGAGGGACATCAGGGCTCACTCTGTACAGAGGCTTCACAGGCTTCACCTGGCAGCATGCCTACAGCACCCTAACTTGTAGGTGCTGTGCCACAGAAGGAGAAAAGGGCTCAGTGTGTCAAGATGCTCGCTCAGGGTCCCAGGGCGGGCCAGTCAGGAGGCTGGGGTTGGAACCCGGGCCTGACTGGCTCCTGAGAGCGTGTCTTAAGCTGTTTTCTTGCCCACTCCCATGCCCATCCTTTCCCCCGGGGCAGGGGCATCATATTGACATTTGCAGGGGTTTTCTTTTCCGTTTGGTTTCCCTGAAGTAGCAGCATGTGAGACAGATTGAGCGTTATGTTTGAGCACTCTGTACGGCTCTAGCTTGACTGCTTGGTGAGGAGGGAGAGGTGGAGGAATGGCTTGATCCCTCTGGCCTTGCCGCACGTGCTCCCGCCTGCCCTGCGTCTCCCGCTGCCTGCCCTCATCTCTGGATGAGTCTCCTCCTGTCCTTTGTTTGTGCTGCCCTCCTGGGAAGTCCTTGTGGGGCTCTTCATAGCAACTCTGGGCAATGGCCTCCCCAGCCCAGACCTGTGCCGAGTCTTCGGGCCCGTCTTCTGACTTTGTGGGCCTCCCAGCCCATCTGAGTGACGTCCTTCCTCCAGTGCACAGTGCGGCGGTGAACGCCCTCTCCTTCCACCCGTCGGGAAACTACTTGGTCACGGCCTCCAGCGACTCAACCCTGAAGATCCTGGACCTCATGGAGGGCCGGCTGCTCTACACGCTCCATGGACATCAGGTGAGGGCGTCAGCCTGGGCTGAGTGGCATGGAGTGGGGTGGAGGCGCTGCCTTGAGGTGGCCCTTCCCTTGGAGCCCGATGGAGGGGTTCTGTGGTCCCCTTGCAGCCTGCACGTTGGGGTGAGGTGCAGAAGCAGCTTTCCCACCCACAAGACCTGTGACCTCTGGCAGAAGTGCTGGGCCTGGTGCTGCAGCTGAGAAGGGAGTACGGGGGTTCAGTTGGGTGGGGGGTCGGAACGGAGGCCTCTGGACATGGTTGACAGACTTTTCCCAGGGGCTGAATGGAATCTGTCCCCAATGACCTCAGGCATCACTTGGTCCAGCAGTTGAGTAGAGCCCTGGAACTCATGCCCTGAATTGCCATCAGGCCTCCTGGGGTCCTTTGGAGGCAGAAACAACAGGTGTCTTGCAGAGGCGGGTGTGAAGGAGGGAAATCTTACCGCACATTCATTGGGGAATTCCTAGAATTGAAACGAGGGAGAGAGGCCTTCTCTCTGAGCGTCTTTCACCAACACATCCGGTGCCCTGGCCCCCTATGTGGGCAGTAGCTGGGCACGGGCCCCAGTGGGCGGTGGGCTGCTTGTGGTTCTCCCCTGCAGCCGGCCTGGGTGCGGCTGAGCTGTCTCCTGCTGAGCAGAGCGGTCATCAGGGTGTCTCCTGCTGGGACGTGGTCGCCACATCCAAGTGGGGCACGGGTGCAGAGACCAGAGCATTTCAGTTTGTCCACTTCTCCACCCATGAGCAGGGGCAGACGGGACGGAGAGTGGGGACAGGCTCTTGAGGGCTGAGGGAGGCCCTGGGCTGCTCACGTCTCTTGGGCCAGCAGCTAGGTGTGAGGCGTCTAGCCCAGCGCTGTCTGGATCCCACTGCCATCTGAGTCAGAGCACAAGGGGCCTTGGCCATGGCTTGGAGTGGGGCATGGGCCTTTTCTTCTGCTTCCTTGGGACCTGGAGGCCGCTTGCCCTCAGCCCATGGTGACCCCTGGTCCTCTCTGTCAGAGAAATGTCTGGTGTGCAGGACCAGCGGGCCTGTTCCCCTGGTGTCGACACATCTAGGTGTCACGTATGGCCACTGGGCTGGCGTGATCGCTGCTCCTGTTGTCAGCCTGTGGGGGAGCCACCTTTGTTAGCCCTTTGGCAAGTAGTTACTTAGATTCACACGTAACCAGTTTCGGATCTTATAACCAGGAGGGCATTTGAAAACCACATGAACGCTGCTACCTCTCCTGCTCCCACGAAAATGAAGGAAAGGCAATGCACAGAAACACCGTGCAGGCAGGTGCATACCAAGTGATCACCGAGCACTTTCTCCTTTCTTGTGGACGTTCTTTAGACAGCTGACTCACCTCTCAGCCTGAGAAGCCTTGAATGCGGCATCTAAAAGGCTGTTCCTGTGTTCGGGCCCAGCATCAGCACATATGGGAAACCTGTGGACATTGTTCTCCTGGAGAAGTGAGACAGGGGCCAAGAGAAACCACGCAGTTGCTTATCTGCTGTTGAACCTGGAAATGTGGGAGACAGGCTGAGGGACAGCGGTGGTTTGGGGGTGTGGAGAACGGGAAATGGCTTCAGAAATCAATTCTTCCTCAGGGCACCAAACTCGCAGTGCCCAGAGGAAGTGGGAGGAAGGAGAAGCAAGCTCACCTCTGTTCATCTTGCCGTCCGTTTGTCCATTCGTCATCCGCTTCCCAGCTCACCGGGCTGGGCACCAGGGGTATGAAATGGATGTTGTGGTCCCACCCACTGGGGCTCGTGGCCTGGGAAGCAGGGGACTCTCTGGGGACATCAGCAGAGCCGAGGTGGCATGAGATGTGTTAGGAAACCAGGAGAGGCAGGTTGAGTCTTGGGTGGTACTTGGAGGGTTGGGTGAAGCAGGGTAGGCTTCTCCCCGCTCAGATGAAAGTGGGAGTCGGAGTGTGAGGCTCACATTTGTTTCTGTTCCGACCCCCCAAAGTCCCTATCAAGTACAGAAACTTAGCATTGGTGTGCCATGGGTCTTAGGGGCTCTTCTTCCTGGAGTACCCATAACACAGCCCCACTGTGGGGTGCAGGGTGTGGGAGCCCCAGGGCCTGGTTTCCTCGGGGTTTCGCAGACCGATTCTGGGAGGAAGGAGCTGGCCAGAGCCCCGCGCTAGCTTTAACCCCTCTCCTCTTCCTGGAGAGCTGATCTCTCCCTTTCTCCTCCTCCTCCTCCTCCTCAAGACCTGTGGTGAGACCACTGTGCACTCACGGGTGGCAGCTCAGTGCTGGGTTCTCCAGCGGGCCACGTGGGCAGACCTGGCCCACTTCCTTTGCCCTCTCTGCCTCCAGGGTGCTTTCTTTTGGGCAAAGACTCTTCAAGAGTCTGGTCTCTGGGCTGATGTCGGAGGGCAAGTACGTGGTGTGTGTGTGTGAGGGGTGCTGCAAAACCTAGCCCCCTCTCTGTGCCCCAGTCTGCCAGGGTTTGCTGTGGCTCCTTGTTGGATCTGACTCTGCCCCTAGGTTTGGGGCGATTCAAAGTCAGCTAAGGGTGGCTTCCTAAGGAAGGAGAGTGCGGTTGAGCAGCCTTGATTCGGGCAGTTGTTAAAAGCAGTCCGCCAGCTGGACCAGATACCTAGTGTGGGCGGACATCTGGGCCGGGAACGGGAGCGGCTTTGCTCTCCCCGAGGGGACAAATCCGTGGAAGTTGGGCCTGTGTTGTCACTGGGAGCCAATGTGCTCTGAAAATGTCCCTGACCTATGAGGGTTTGTGACATGCTGTCGGGCCAGAGTGGCTCAGCTCCAGGAAGAAGTTCTTTAACACCCCTTTGGAGGATGTATTGACTCCTTTGGAGGATGTATTGCCCCTGCCAAGCCCCAGGGAGAGGGCCTGCACCACGGGCTGAGGAGTGGGCTGAAGCCCCGCCCAGATGCTCTGTGCGGTGTCTGGTCCTCTCAGGCTCCCCCGCTCGTGAAGTCCCCTCCCTGTCCCGTCCTTCCAGGAAGATGCACAGCTGCACTCCTTGGTGACTTGAGCGTCCACATTCTGTTCCAGGAGGTAGTGAGGGCCTCACCAAGCACAGCTGTCACCAGCCACGTCCAGAAGCCTGTGGCGCCCACAGCTCCCAAGTGGTCCCAGATGCCCAGGGATTCTGTCCCCCAGATGAGAAGGCAGATTTGAAAGCACCTTTGAGTCCTGGCGGGGGAACCGAGGTCCAGAGAATGATCTGGACTTGTAGGGGGTCTCATGCAGCTTAAGGTTGTCGACCTGGAACGAGTACCCACATCTGCAGTTTCCACCACACCCATTGACCTCATATGTATGGCTTTTAGAAGTTGTGATCTCACTCTTGTTTTCAGATCACTGGTCTGTGTAGGAGGCCAGCGGGCCTCATGGCTTCTTGTGTTCCAGCCTTGCTGCTAGGTGATGGTGTTCTGGTCCAGCAGGAGAGGGATCCCCAGGAAGCTTTGGTTTGGACTTGGAGGACCTCCTTGTGACCACCCTCAGGCATAGCCCCAAGGGAGCCGTAGAGGGAGGGCTATTGAGTTGTTCTGCCACGTGGAGCAGCCACCCCTTCAGGCCTCCAGATCCACACTTATGAGAAGGGACAGTGCAGGCCGGGGGTCAGGGGCCAGCCGAGAGGAGCCTGCCACAGGGAGCTGGTGCTGCGGGGAGCCAGACCTTGAGCAGGAGAGGGGGCTCTGCGTGTGGCAGGGAAGTGTCTCCGTGTCCTGTGAGAGGGCCGGCCTGAGCCAGCCCCACTGGAGGAAAAGTGAGGAAGGGTCAGGGGAGGCCATGCTGTTGGGTAGAAGCTCTCTTGCCTGAGTTGAGGCCAAAAGTCTCTTATTGTTTCCTAAAGGCATGGGGGCACCAGGACAGGCACATGCCAAGTGCAAAGCTAAGATCAGGATCACCCAGTGTGGCCTGGGTCTCCTGGGCTGGGCCCACGTGCTGGCACTGAGGACAGCTTGTGCCCCCAGGAGTCTGACCAGGCTGGCAGTTTGGTGGTTCTCTGGCGTGCAAGTGATTGGTCACACTTCCATCGGCCCATGTGAGGCCGGCTTACCTGTGGGGCTGGGGATGGACGTCAGTTACAAGTTGATTGTGAGCCTGAAGGATTCTGGTGCTTCTCCCCTGCAGTCCCGGCTTTGGGTGAGCCACAAAGGGCCATTCAGGGGGTGTGGCTGGTGACTGAGCGAGGCTCCTGCCCCGTGGGAGCTCGACGCCACATGTGCTGTACCCCAGAAACAGCTCCCTGGCTGCAGCTGGGGCTCGTGTGGCTCTTCAGAGGCTTCCACGGGGTGGATGTCCCCAGGTGATTTGGGGAGCAGGCCAGAGAGCTGGGCAGGCCCTTTGCTGGCTCCAACCCCACACGGGCCCTGGCCCCTCACCGCCCTGCTGCTTCTGCTGCGCAGGGGCGGCAGGTTTCCAAACGCAAGCCGAGCAGACACTGACGCCTTTGCCAGGGCAGGGGGGTGGGACAGACTGAGGAGCCTGTTGGGGCTGAGAGGTTGGGTAGCCCTCGGCTTCCAGACAAATCTGCCCATCCGGGTGGAGAGTGGACAGAGCAGGGAGGCACTGCCAGCCTGGATATGGGGCACTGTCCTCCTTCCTCCGCCATGGGGACACCGGGGTGATTTCTCTCTCAGTGATTGGGCTGGAAAAGAGCCTGCACCGGTCACCTTTGCCAGCTGCTTTGACTGAGACCAAGTGCTGGATACGTTCGGTTGGGGAGGGTTCGCAGCCTTGTCTGATGCCCAGCTTTCTAAGGAAACACCCCAACATCTCCAGGGACGAACAGCTTGTACCCACCTGTTTCTGGTTTAGAAAAATGATGGACACTCTCCTATCTTGTTCAGCCAGAAAAGCCTGAGCCTTGGGGGGCCACAAATGGGAGGAAAGGGTTTGGACGTTGGGGTCAAACCATTCTGGCTCCACCTCTTAACCTGTGACAGTGGGCAAGACCTTGACTTTGCCAAGCCTTTCCTCCTCTGTAAGAACGACGCCCATATCTGTCATATTGGGAGAGGACACGTCCTCACGGCTGCCAGTCCCTGTCCTGCGCAGCTCTTGGAAAATGACCCCATGCTGTTCTAGATGAGAGCTCTTTAAAAGGCTGTTTAAAGTTTCTGTTATGGGCATGGTCCTGGCACCATGGATGGGTAATATTTGTTAGGAAACTGAGTACATATTAGGGGACTCTGATGACTTAACGCCCACTGATGGACACAGGGCCATAGCCGTCGGCCCCTCCCCCTCTGGGATGGGGCTCACCCATTTCCCCTCCTCCCACTCACCCACAGAGTCTCTGCAGGGTTTATCTGGCTTCTTATTTTGTTTAGGGTTGTTCTCATCTGCCCCAGAACATCCTCTTGCTCTGGCTTCTCTCTTGTCACACAACTCCTAAAATCCGTCCCACAATGGGTGGGCTGTAGTGATTCCCCGACAGCTTGTCCCCACCAGCTGTCCTGAGTGGGTTCGGCCTGCTGCTGCCTTGGTCTACAGGTCTGCTTCCGTTGCCCTTTATTAGTCCCGCCCATCGGGTCTTTTCCAGGGCCTGACTCCTGGAGGACAGGCCGGGTATCTGATGACACTGGGCTGGGTAGGGGTGCCAGCGCCCTCTCTGAGGCTCTGGGAAGTCTTGCTGTGGGGATCCGCCACGACCGGGACAGTTAAGCAGGAGGAAAGGGAGACCCTGCTTCTCGCTGGATCCTGTACAGACTTAGGGGTGTCAGCTGCACGGGAGCCTCCTCACCCCGCTCACCCCTCACTTTGCCGCAGGGAAGACCAGGAGAGGGGAGGGCTTTCCCACCAAAGGCAGCTGTCTTTCAAAGCCTTGTGCCCTGAGCAAGGCCCCCATAGTTTTGTGTGGCAAATGTGGGGGCATCGTGCTAGAAATACAGATTTATTTTTCTGTATTTTCCGAAACGTAATCTCGAGACATGCTCGTTTGGTTTTAGTCCCCAGAGCTATTTGGGAGAGGAGGGTAGGCGGGGCGTGGGTGGGGCGTTAAATCTGGTGTTTGCGGCTGTGCAGTTGGCGTTCGTGTCTCTGTGGAGTGACTGAACCGCACAGGGACCAGCGGGCACGTGGTTCCCTGAACCTCAGCTGGCCCACGGTGGAGCGAGCACCCATCACCCAGGGCCCAGAGCCCCAAACCCGGGGCAGCTGTGTGAGGGGCTGTGCTCGGTTGTCGAGAAATCACAGGCTCAGAGCACGGGGTCGGCCGAGGCTACTGGCAGCTTGTGCCGCGCCGGGGGCTGGGGCTGGGGAAGTGGCAACAAGGGGGACTCGCCCTCTAGAACGAGAGACAGCAGGGGGACAGAGCGGCCTGGGCACGTGGGCCGCCCCTGGCTGCCCCAGGAGGAAGGAAGCTCTCAGAATGGGCCCCTCCCACCTCGTTTCTCTGCGCCCTGTGGCCCTTGTGTAGTTGTTCATTTTGGAGACTCGCTTTGCTGCTTGAGAGGCTTAGATCTGCCTTGGATGGTTGGGCAGCTCCCGGGAGAAGTGAGGGGACATTAAGAGGGAGAGGAGGGCTTCCCTGGTGGCACAGTGGTTGAGAGTCTGCCTGCCAATGCAGGGGACGCGGGTTCGAGCCCTGGTCTGGGAGGATCCCACGTGCTGCGGAGCAGCTGGGCCCGTGAGCCACAATTACTGAGCCTGCGCGTCTGGAGCCTGTGCTCCGCAACAAGAGAGGCCGCGATAGTGAGAGGCCCGCGCACCGCGATGAAGAGTGGTCCCCGCTTGCCACAACTAGAGAAAGCCCTCGCACAGAAACGAAGACCCAACACAGCCATAAATAAATAAATAAATAAATAAATAAATAACAAATACTTAAAAAAAAAAAAAAAAGAGGGAGAGGAGCTCGGGAGAGGAGCTCACTTACTTCAACTGAAGTAACCAAGAGCTCAGCCTGACCCCCTGTCCCCTGCCGGCAGCCCAGAGTTGAGGGCTGGGAACAGGTGTCCTTGGCCAAGGTCAGGAGCAGCCTAGGTGGCCGCTCCTTGTCCGCGGGGCCCCACGAAGGGACATAAGCACCAGCCCACAACAGGTCTAGCGAGTGAGTGCCGAGCCTCCCTCGCGGGGATTTGTGGAAGAATCGTCCTGGTGGACTGGGTTGCGGTGTCTTTGCCTGAGCGCGGGGGTCAGAGTCCAGAGCACCCACTCCAGAGGCCTCCTTGGTCTCCGTGTATCTGTTTGATGGCCGCTCTTCTTTTACCTCTGACATGGGGCGTGTGGTGTGACGTTGCTTTTTGTTCGCTGGCAGCCAGTGAAAAACATCAAAACCCTTGCATGGTGGGGGTGGGGGTACCTGGCTGAGCCTTTGCCCCTGTAGCTGTTGTGGCCACAGCGGTCAAAGTTCAGGTGTGCAGGGACTCAGGGAGTCAGGCCGGAGGGGGTGAGGCCAGCGGAGAGGTCTGGACAAACTGCAGGGGCTGTGGAGTGAGAGTCGTCAGGAGCTGTGGGATCTAAACACCATGGCATCCTTTGTTTTGCCTTTTTTTCCCCCCTGCATTGACGCCTTGCTGTTGGAGAGTGAAGGAACCAGCCACTATCGGTCCCTTGGGTCTGGAGGTTGGCAAGGCAGAGGCGGTGTATGGTGAAATGACTGGGTGTGAGTCCAGCTGAGCTCGAGGGCCACGTGCAGCTGGGTCAGGGGGGAGAGAGAGGTGGGGGACCGGGCTGCATCCAGTGCTCACGATGATCATCTCACAAAGGGCTCCAACTGGCCAGATCCAGAGAGGGAGGGAGGAAGGATCCGGTTGAGGCTAGGCAGCGTCCCTGCCAGTGGACCTGGCCTGGAGCCAGATGGGGACCAGGACCTCAGGCAGGTGGGCACCCCTGGCGATCAGGGACAGGTCAGACCCACGCTGCCGAGGGCCCAGCTGAGAGCTGCTGCTCAGAGTCCCGCTCAGGAAGCGCTGCAGAGGCCCCGGGCCTTGCCTGTGGGAAGAAACAACTTGGCCGCATGCCTGACCCTAGCCGGTGAACGAATGCATCAAGAGTGACTAATTGACTGAAAGGAATCAGCCACTGTGAAGGCGGGACAGTCTCAGAGAACACTCCTGATCACAACTGATCCCTGCCGGTGATAAAAGAGATTCCCCCAGCCCGCAGGGTTTGGAAACTAGAACTCACTTCTAAATAACTGCTGGGCTAAAGAGAAAATCCCAGTGGAAATGGAACATTTGGAGATGAAGGACAGTGAAAATACTGCATATGGGAAACTTTGGGGATCTAAGCTCCAAGATGGCAGTCAGAGGCAAATTTGTAGCCTTAAATGAATTTATTTAAAACCAAGAAAGATCAAAAATAACCAAATCCAGAGCTCAATGTAGGAGGCTGCAGAAAGAACACGGAAAGAGGCCTTCTTGAGCTCACAGTTTTGCGGAGCGGCGAGCGGTTCAGTGGGGCCAGAGTGCTGATGGGAAGGGCAAAGGAGAGGGCCTGGTGAGGTCTCTGGGGGTCTGGGTGGTCTGGGGCCCTGAAGGCCCACCAAGGGTTGGGTTGAAGATTGTCAGCAGTGAAGAGCCGAGTCTGCATTGCAGTCCATGATGACTTTGGCCCACAGCAGAGCCCAGGGCCAGCCATTCTCTGGGCTGTGCTTTGACCGCCCTGGACTGCTTCTGTGGGCCCCGGGGTGGATGGGTAGGAGCCTTCGTGGAAACCACTCTTTCCAGGAACACCGAGGTACCTGGTGCAGGAGCCATGCAGTCCTCTTGGTAAATGGGCACTGTTGGGGAGGACTGTGGGCCTCAACCCTCAAGAGCTCCTCTGAGCGCCCTTGTCGCTCGTGCCCTCCCTGGAGTTTCCTGGGACTTGGACTCTGGGGAAGGCTCTAGTTCTTCTTGCCTGGAGGGCTCCTAGCACCTGCTTTCTGGTCCTGATCCCCCTGCCAAACTGGGCTGCCGGCCGCATTCTTCAGTGGTCCTGCTGCTGCTTGGCCTCCAGCATCTTGTCCCCAACTTGGCATCTGGTGGTGAGTGTCAACAGGAAAGGAGACTGACCCACGTATATTTGTTTGGTTCCTTAGTTGCTGTGACTTCTTGGAAACCTGCCATTCCTCAATGAGCTCTGGGCAGGCAGAGAGCCTGGCTTTTTTTTGACACTCCACGTACTGTGTTCCTTCCCTTTTCTGTCTTCCCTCTTTGTTTTTCCTCAAAATGAAAACAGTTTTGTTTTGTTTTTGTATTAATGTAACGATGCTATATACTTGTTAAAAGATTCAAAGTATGGGAAATTACAGAGATTTCTAAGACTCAAGTAAGTCACCTGAAATTGCCTCCCCCCACTTAAGTCCTGTCAGTGTGTGGTGACTGTCCGCCTGGAAGGGTATCTGGGTGACAGACGACCTGCTCCCATCCTACCCCCAGGCCCTGCGTCTGCAGCCCGTGATGCTGCGCTCCTGGTATTGCACACTCACCTATGCAAGTGGACATTGTTCCCCGTCAGTGAGAATGGATCTCCTTTGTCCTGATGGATGGCTGCAGAGGACTCCCGGGCTGCTGTGAGCCCAGCCCCTTCGGGCCCCTTGTACTTCTTCATCACCCCCACTATGGGCAGCTCGGAGAGGAGGAGCCGTGGGTAGATTCCAGAAGCATGGGCAGACATGCTGCCTCCTGCCCAGTGTGCCTGGGCCCAGGGGGCAGCTCTGTCTAACCCGCCTGTCTCTTCTGGGCAGGCAGAAGCTGGCCTTGCTCCGTGATGTCGGGTCCCTTTCCAGCCCACAACCTGTCTAGTCTTTTCTGCCGCCGAGTGGAAGTGCTTCCCAGTATTCCTGTCGTCCACGGGTCCACCGCTGTGTCAGCCCCACTGCCAGAGGCCCCTCATATTCGCTGTTGGAGCTCCTGTTGCTCCCAGTCCTGCTCTGGAGGAACTGAGGTGGCCTTTGATGGAGGCCGCACTGTCATCATTCTAGGCGAGAACCTCTTATATCTGGCTTTGCTTGGGGAATGCCAGGTGTTGCCGCATTAATAGTTTGGCCAAAAGGAAGCAATGGTTCCTTTTGGCCAAACTTTTAGTGTGGTGGTGTGCCGAGCAGACTCTTGCTCTGTGCATCTTTCTGCAATGGGTTTCAGGCGTGTGGGTAAGAGCCCCCCTCTTTTTTTTTTTTTTTTTAAAGATTTATTGATTGCTATGTTGGGTCTTCGTTTCTGTGCTAGGGCTTTCTCTAGTTGTGGCAAGCGGGGGCCACTCTTCATCGCGGTGCGCGGGCCTCTCACTATCGTGGCCTCTCTTGTTGCGGAGCACAGGCCCCAGACGCGCAGGCTCAGCAGCCGTGAAGAGCCCCCCTCTTTACCAGGAGATCATGCCCCCTGCCCCAAGCCTGAATGTGCTCACTGGTGCGGCCAGGTGCAGGCCTGACATCACCCTTTGGACAGTTCAGTGGACCTTCAGCGCGTGAGAAGCCAGAGTGGCATGTCTCCTCCCAAGGCCCCAACATGAGGGAAGTGATGTGCCCGTTAGAGGGACATGTCACTTTGCTCCGCTGCCCAGGCACCTTCAGTAACCCCACCCCATCCTCCTTCTTGCCCTGGTTCTGGCCCTTTGGGTCGCCTGAGCTCCCCAAGCGCCCTGCCTCTGCTCATTGGCTCCTCCATGGGGCTCCGCGCTTCTCTGGTCAGCTGCAGTGTGGTGTTGGCAGGGGGGCATGGTCTGGGTCGGGGGACCGAGTTCTGGCCCCAGTGCTGGGCCTGGGATAGGTCAGTGCACCTCTCTGACGTCCGGCTTCTCCTTGGGAAGTGAGGGCAGTGATGTCAGTCTGGTAGGGCTGTCAGCGCGGCCTTTCCTGCTCATTCCTGTCGGCCCAACGCGTGACCTCACGGCCCGGCTTTTGTCAGTGGTGCTTGGGACCAGAGTCTCAGCAGTAGTGCTCATGCTTGGGCACCTGCCAGTTCCTCCGCCAAAGGTTGGGGAGGGCATGGGCTGGATGAGGTGCTCAGCCCTGAGTCCTGCTGCCGCTCTCACGAGCTTCTGGTTTCTTCCTGTACATTGAGAATCTAGAGTGACCTTTGGTGTTTGCTCTTTTTGGCTTGTTCTCCTAGGGTCCAGCCACCACTGTTGCCTTTTCAAGAACGGGGGAGTATTTTGCTTCTGGAGGTTCTGATGAACAAGTAAGTAAAGAATGATCTGAGGGGTCTCAGCTGATACTGAGCAGAACAGAACAGGGGGCCGAGGTGTCTTGGGGATGGACAGGCTGGGTTTCACCAGCTTCCTTGGTGGCTTTCAGCAATCTTGAGGCCTGGATCTTGGGGTGGGGCCCCCAGAGCTGGGCCCTGGCCTCCCCAGAGCAGGAGTGCTACAGGTGCCGACCCGTGGCAGCATCTCAAAACCCTTACAGCTCAAACCAGCTTGGGTAGGAAGTCTGGGTTACTGTTGCCATGAGAAAGTTAAAACGGTTTTTTAGGAACTTCTTTCTCCTGATTATAGGTGAATAATTAGATAACTCTTGGATGCTTACTGCGGGCCTGGTAATGAGGGCAACATGGCAAGAGCGTCACCCCTCATTCAGTCCTCAGGGCAGCCGCGTGGGGCAAGCCTTCTCTTCAGCTGGTCTGTGGGTGAGGAAACCGAGTCTCGGCTGCAGCAGAGCTGGAGCCTGCGCTAGAGCCTGCACTCTGTCGTCTGCCGTCCTTTGCTCCTGTGCTGTCTGAGGGGGCAGCATTTTCCAACTCCAGGCTGCGGAGCGAGGACATGTGTGAGGAGGTCCTGTCCTGCCTTGTCACCCTGTCAGCCACCCTGGTGCCTCCTGCCCAGACTGCTCAGCCCTGATTACCTGCCTCCTGCGGGGCACCCTGTCCCTGGGGTCTGGCCCAGAGTCTGGCACCTGGGAGGCTCCAGGGCCGTTGAAGAGTCACCCGCTGGAAATCTTTCTCCGGGTTCTGGCGCAGTGCTGCTTGTCCAGAAAACCACACTTCCCTGAGGCAGGGAGGAAGGGGTGGCTGTTCCGAGCCACTGGTGACCTGGTGTGTCACCTAGAATGTTCATCCCACTGCTCCCGGGCCTCACAGCTCTGACAGCTCTGCCCAGGAAAGTGCTGCTGGCCTCCCAGTGAGCGCCAGCCCCGGCCTGATGGACCGATTCTGGTTGAGTCTCTGCCAGTAAAGCAGAGGACGGTTGGAGGCACAGCATGGCTAAGAGTTGGCAGGCATCTTCCCATTACCAGCACCGGTTCCTGTGCTGACCACACAAGGCAGGAGGAGGGCAGAGGGAACCCCTGAGCCTTGCCTGGGCATGAAGGCCTGGCTCATTGCTCAGAAGACTAGGGAAACTAGTACAGTAAATTCACACCATAAATAAAGTCCTGGCAAAAGAAATTCACATAGCACAAGAGGCAACCTGGTAGGAAGTAGGGCTTCCCTGACCCTGGCCCCTCCTGGGGCAGCCGCTGCTGTCAGCTCCCTGGCTGCCTTCTGATTGTCTGCTCTGAGAGCCTTTTGGGAATGACATTTGACATTCTCTTCACATTCCTGATAGCCATTCCCCGGCTCAAGACCATTCAGCAGTTAGACTTGTGCAGTACACAGGACCCTATAAACAAGGGGGTGTGTGCCGATGTTCTTTTTGTAAAGGGGACAAATGAGAGACCCTAGATGCTCATCAGCTGGGGAGCAATGAACAGTGGTGCTGCTCTGGGAGTGGCGAGCAGCCTCCCAAAGAACCAGGCTCGTGGCTGCGTCCCGATGGGGCATGCATCCAGGGCACGTTGAATTTCCATCCTATGTGGATTCGTTGGTTTTTCTGTGGCCTCAGTTGACTCCTGGCCACGATTCACAATTCCTGCCATCCTGGAAGTGGCCCTAGAGGAGTGCAGCCACGGGTGGCCCGCACCCTCCAGCAGGGAGCGCTCTTGCCCAGCTTTTGGGAGCCTCAGGGCATGAAGATCCTCCCAGTGAGATGTAGAATAATGGACGTGTTACCGACTTCTCCCTGGGGGCCAGTGTCTGTGCCAGACTGTCTCCTGTGAGCTTCATTGCAGCCCTGTGAGGTGGGAACTATGACCATCCCCTTTTCACAGATGAGGAAACTGAGGCACAGAGAGGGTGAGTCCCTTGCCTAGAGCCACACAGTAAGGGATGGAGCCAGGATCTTAACCCTAGTTGTCTGGCCTGGAGTCTGTATCTGAACCACTTCTCACAGTGAAGCCGGCCAGGCCGCCACCCTAAGGAACTTGTATTTTAGTGGGGAAACAGATGGTAGACAAGGAAAAGGGACAAAGATTAACTAACTACCGACTCTGATGCCTTGAAGGAAACAAATAGAGGGCTATGATAAAAACTAGCAGGAGGGCCAGGGAAGGCCTCTCTGAGAAGGTGGTATTAGAGCAGACACTTCAGCCTGAGGTGCCAGCTACACAGAGCTTGGGCCTGGGACATCCCAGGCCCAGGGAGCAGCCAGTGCAGAGGCCCAGTGGTGATAGTGACTCTCCGTCCTGGTGGAGCACCCGATCCTCTTGGGGCCTGTTCAGAGATGGTGCAGGTCCCAGAGGGAGTGGGGTGCCAGGTGGGGACCACAATCCCACCACTGGCCCAGAACTTTGGGGGTGGCCTCTGGGCCCATTTTCTCCATGGAGAAGGACTGGTAAGGGGTTTTTCTCCCCCTGATTCTGTGTGCTTATTGGTCTCGGCAGGTGATGGTTTGGAAGAGTAACTTTGATGTTGTCAATTATGGAGAAGTCCTAAGAGTGCAGAGGCCCGCAGCCTCGCTGGCCAGCTCCTCCAGAACTCTGGTAAGTGGCTTGACAGGCATATCCTGAGCCCTGTGACTGGTGGGCTGGGTCATGGTGAACAACACTGGGCTCGGGGATGGTAGGGGTGCTGCAGGCTTAGGCTGGTCACAGGGAAGAGACCCTGGTAAGATCTCATCATTTACCAAAAACTTAAGTGCTTGTGGTGCTTTGTTTCAAATCTAGAATGAACACATAAGACATGAAGAGGCCGTTAGCGCACACTGCTGGGTGCCTAGGCCCCGTACCATCTGGTGGGGGACTGTTTCCATGCTGTAGGCCGTTGGTTGTTTGAGGCCTGAGGAAAGGAAGGACCCATCCTTTGCTGAGCCTTGGGCTCGATGTCGGGTTCCTAGAGGGTGCGGGGCCTGAAGCCACAGCTGGGACAAATGGGAAGGGCCCCAGCCCTGTTGTTCTTACTTCCTTTTTTTTTTTTTTTTTAACCATGGAAAGGAAGTTCCTCAGCCACAAACCATTTTTAGTATCTTTGTTGGTAAAAGGGCGTTCAGTGTTCCTGAATTAAAATAGTTAATATTTTTGGACAAATATTTGGGGAAAAGAAGATAACTGATACCGTCTCACTGAATAAGGTCACATTCAGCTTTGGCTAAAATAAACGGTGAAGCCAAGGAGGTGGATCTGTGAGGGTTGTAAGCTCCAGTGGCCGCAGGCTGCTTAAATCTCTCCCTCCTGGATCTTAGAGGCAGTGTGGCCTCTCCCACACGCGGAAACTGGCCTGAACAACAGGAAGCGGCTTGCCCAAGGTCCCCAGCAAGTCAAGGTTGGCCCAGAATAGAACCAGGAAGCCTCTGAGTCCATCCCGGGGCTTTCTTTGGCTCCAGCAGAGGGCCCTGCCCCGCCCCGCCCACGCCCCATCCTGTGTGTTGGGGCTCCCTCTAGGAACAGGCCAGGTTGGGATTTAAAGCTTTTCTTCCAAGGGTTGCCCTTGGCCCAGAGGTTTTGTTCTCAGCTTTTGGGTTTGTTGGGGGGCGGGGAGGGGGTGGCTGGGTTGCACGGTGGTGTGCTTGCTGCCATTTCATCTTCCACCTAGAAAGGCATCTTCCAAACTGTGGAGTTGGGATCCTCTGGGGTCCATGCCCACTCCCCGACAGCTTCCCGTCTCTTGGGTATTTACGGCGAGCCAGGCCCTGCCGAGGCCTTTATGTGTACTGCCCTGTATATTCCTTACCTCATCGGGATGGGTGGGTAAAGTTACTGCTCTCATTCACAGAGGAGACACCTGGGGCTTAGTTGCCTGCCCTGGTGCCTGGACCTGGGGACCCACCATGCTGGTCCCTCTGAGCAGGGCTGAGTAAGCTAGAAACTGCAGGTGGCAGAGGGCTGCCTGGAAGCTCTTTCCCACCCTGGGGGAGGGCCCTGCCACCTGTCTCTTGGAAATGGTTAGTAATCACCAGCAAGGGGAGAATCCCATGCTCCTTTTCTTGTAGCTATTGAGAAAGTAACTTGGACAAGCTGCCTCTTGTCCCTTCAGCCCTAGCTCAGAGACGGGGTGTGGGGCACCCTTGCTTCCCATAGCTGTGGGACCTGATCATCTAGGACGAAGGATGTGGGGTGGGGAAAGCCAGCAGGACAGGGCAGGGTAGGGCCTGGGTGCTCGAACCATCAGCCGGGCTCAGGAAAACCATTTGCTCCCGTATTCCCCTCAGGCCCTCTGCCCAGTGGGCATCACCACGTGGGGCTCAAATTGGGGAAGGGGTGTGGTCTCTGGCTGTGTGGTCCCAGGTAAAGCACCCACTCTTTGCAAGCCTCCATTTCCACGATGGGGCCCGAATACACAGACAGGCTCTGAGGACCCCATGTGTGATGTAGGTGACCTCTGCTAACCTATGAAGTGACTTGACTTGCTAATCCTAAAATCATTCTTCATTTGGGGCTTTTTCCTCATTTGTCTCAGGCCCCTTTGAGACTCTGAACTGACCTATAGGTCCTCCTCCAGACGCATACCACCGGTGTACCCTTTCAGGGGCTGCTCTGATCTCAGGACTCCCAGGTCAAGAGGAGAGCTGGGGAGGCTGTTTTGTTTTGTTTTGTTTTATATACATAACATAAAATTCACCATTTTGCCTATTTTTAAGCATACAGTTGAGTGGCATTAAGTACATTCACACTGTTGGGCAACAATCATCACCATCATACACAGAATTTTTTCGTCTTCCCAAACTGAGGCAAGCTAGTCAGTATAGCACGGCTCAGTGACTAGGTCTTCCCCTGAGTTGGGAACACAAGCTGACAGTATGGTCTTGCCCGTCCTGCCCCAGGGCTTCCCTGGCGCCGAGATAGTACTGATGACCGATTCTGTGGCCGGCCGGGGTGTCTCAGCTCCTCAGGGAGCCCCCACCCGTCTAGCTCTGTCCACATTACCATCCTTCCAGCAACCTGGGGGTTCTCAGCCTCGGCACGTCGATTCTTTGGGCCAGATGAATCTTGGCCCAAAGAAATCCTGTTCATTGTATGATGTTTAGGAGCATCGCACTAGCTGCCGGTAGCATCCCCCGCCCCCAGTTGTGACAGTCACAAATGTCTTCAGACATTGCCAAATGTCTCCTGGGGCGCAGCACTGCTCCCAGTTGAGAATCACTGCAGTAACTCCTGCCTCGGAGTGAGCCCAGAAAGGGGGCTGCTGCAGCAGCAGGAGGAGGGTGGGAATGCGGGCATGGCTGTCAGGGTGGAAGGAGCTTAGTGGGGGCACTGAGGACTCTGGAGCCTGTGCTCCTGCTTGATGGGCCAGATCTGGGCTCCCCACCAGCAGCTGTGGCCCAGGTCTCTCAGCCTGACTTTCTAACACAAGCCCACTTTGTAGAAATGTCGTTTGGCTTATCGAACTGTGGAATCTTCCATGGGTGATGGTAAACAACAAAAAAAGACCTTGAGCAACTTGGTTTTCTTCACTACACTTGGAGTGTGTTCTTACCCTTCCTGCCTGCAGGCTTCCCGGGCTCTGCGGTAGTACCTGGTGAGCGATTTGGTGGCTTGGCTTCTCGGAGAGCCCACGAGCACCACCACCGTGCCCAAGGAGCTCTCAGACCTGAAGGCCCCTCCCCCTTCAGCTCTGTCTACACACTGGGTCTCAGATTCTAACGCCGCACGAGTCACTCCTGTGCGTTTGGGGATTTTAGGAAGCGCATTGGACCAGGTGCTGGATCTTGAATTCTGGACCACGTGCCTATTAGAGTGGCAGTTTAAAGCCAGAGGGGCAGACCATGGCAAGGGCAGCCCTGTGAGCCTGTGACAGCCCCTGCCCTGGACCCCTGCCCTGACTGTGGCATTCAACTCCCGCTCTTGGAATGAAGGCCATCCTTGAGCCCACTCTGAACAGAGCTCTGTTCACTGCCGGAGCTATTTTCAACCTCTGGTTGAAATTCACAGCTTATTTTTAGACACATTTCATGTTGAAAAGCAAAAGCCATTTCCCAGCCCTTCAGAATGAGAATAATGGGTTCCATTTTCCCTCTATTCTTGGCTGAGTTGCCATGAGGAGGGATTTCAGGGCTGTGGCTGGGGAGCTTTCTCTGCTTGGAAGCCTGCAGAGGAAGGACTCCAGCCCATGCACTGGGCTGAGGGTGGGCTGGAAACTCCGTGGTCTGCCGCACGACACGCTGCATGGCTGGAGGAAGGTTGCAAGGTTTCAAGCAGATGAGCCGCCTCCCAGAGGGGCTTGTGTGGGGCCCCACGAGCTGTCTGTGTCAGGGGCTTGTGCTGGCGTTTTCAAGGGGCTCCTGTTTAGCTCTGTTCCTGCTACAGCCCTCGTCCTCTCGCCCTCTCTGCGCTCATCCTCACCGTTTTCACTCCCTCCTGCTGTCTCTGCTTTTTGGTCTGTCCCTGAGGCTATGGACCACTGTGTCTTGGCTGACCTTGGATTTGGCGTGTGCCCCGCAAGTCCCAGCCGTTATAGCTGACTTCTGCCTCAACCACAGAAGCATCGTAAAACCATCTTTAATAGCAAAGATGCATCTATTCTGATATAATCTTATTCTTGCCCTCTCTTCAAACATCTGAGAGCCTGTTATGCAATTGAGAAGGAAGGTTGTGCTGGGTGGGGCAGGAGTGGAAGAAGGCCGAATTCTAGGTAATTCAGTAAAACTAAAAAACCACTTCCTGAGTTCTCTGGGCTGGCTGCCCTCCAGTTCAGAGAACCTTGAGGTCTAGGGCCGAGGGCTTTTCTCCACTCACCTCAAATGAGGAGATGCCAGGTCCTCCTTCGGGAGATTTCACGAGGTGGTACATGCCAAGCAGGCACTTGGAACCGTGCCCGGCATGTGGCAAGTGCTCACCAAGCTTTAGCTATTTTTAAAATGTTCCTTTTCCTTCCTCTGTCCAACAGAGCTAGGCGAGTCCCCTGCCCGGGCAGGGGACTTAATGTGCTCCAAACCTGCTGCGGTGAGGGACAGCAGGCGGGGGTGGGGGCCCTTCTGACCGGGTCACATTTGAGGTTGACTCCGCTCAGCAGACTGTCCCTGTGAGGTCCACTGTGGCTTCTGGACTCTTGCGGGCATCAGTTGTGCTTCCTGATGAGTAGCCCAAGTCCTCTCTGCTCGCAGACACAAAAGCAAATCCATGAGGTGGGTGGAAACAGGCCTCTTTTCCCCCCTCACCCCCTGACTCCTCAGGGCATGGTGCCCAGGACCCCCTGAGCCTCAGTGCTAGGACTGTCCCCAGGAAGAGGAGGCCAGGTTAGCCGAGGATATCTGGTCCAAGGCCTCAGCCTTCCCTAAGGATGGCCTGTTTCTTCTTCCTAGTTTCTCTGGTTCTGAAAGGGGAGCCCCAGACACCCCCTGTGCCCCCCTTCAGCTCCCACATTTCCATTTTGGGGTGCTATACAGAGTGGGCTTGACTTAGGGATTCTTGGGCCCTGATCCCTGGCCCAGAGAGTCTTGGCACTGGATCTTGCCCCACGCTGAGGATCTGGGAATCCCAGGTGGCGTTTGCTCAAGATCTGGGTTCTCATGCAGGCACCTGGACTGAGGAGTCATTGGGTCAAGGTTGGGGAAGGGACCCGTTTCCACCTGCCTCATAGATTTGCTTTCTCGCTTGGGAACTTGGATGACTTGGGTCTTTTACTGAGAACACACATTTCTGGCTGGCATTTGCTTTTCGTAGTGAGGAGAAGTGTGGGTTGGTAGATGGGGCATTGTGAACCCCAAGTGTCTTAGAGGGGAGCCTCTCATTTCTCCACTTGAGGCCAGTTCTGGCTCTGAGTTCTCCAAGCTGTTGCAAGGGGCTCTTGGCAGCAGATCCTCAGTCAGAGGATGCCAGGCACACAGGCATCTTGGAAAAGTGTTGGTTTCATGGGACCCAGACTCCTAACACATCGGCTGACCTTGCCTTAGGCTCGGGGCATCTGTGGGGGTCGAGATGTGCCTCTTAATGTGCTGGGGGCTCTCCCTCTGCTGCACCCTCTGGCTGAATAGCTGGCCTCCCACAGCTTCCTTCATCCATGTGAACGAGAGCCTGGTGAGAAACACAGGAAAGCAGACGCTCCCTGGCCCCTCCCAGTACCTTCTTGCCTGGTTTGGCCATTGTTGGGCCTGGCAGCGCCTGGGCCTTGGGGGCTGACTTAGGAACAGTGGGGACTTTGTTTTCATGTTTCCTGGGACTTAGTGGATGACTCCCATGAGATAATTCCTGCCCACTGTGCTGCACAGAGGAGAAACCTGAGCCCAAAGGTCACCTGCTGGTCAGTGGCCCAGGTACCAATCAAGCCTGTGCCCTTGGGTCTCAGCCCTTTTGTTAGCAAAACTAAGAGACCCTAGACTGGAAATGATCAAGAAGTATTCTCCCCATTTCTCAGTGGGCATCCTAGCCTCCTCAGCCCCTGGGACAGATATGCAAGCCCAGCACAGGACAGACTCTGGTGACTCAGAAACAGCTCTTGGTCACTTTTGTGTGTGTGTGCTTGTGTTGAGTCCTGGCAGCACCGCCTTGGGGCCTCTGGTGTCTGCATGCCCCTCACCCTTGGTGAAATTTGACTCCCCGTTGCTGGTCCCCGTTATTCCCCCCACTAAGACCCCGAGGTTCCTGTTCTGTGAGGTGTCTCCAGGTCACCTGGAATGGCCTGGGGCTGGGCACAGTACAGGGGAACAATAAGAGACCTCGCTGGCCAGGTGCTTCCTGCGGTGAGGACAGCAGTCTTACAAGGATGGCTGCCCTGGAGAGGATTCTTGGGCAGCCCTACTAGGGAGGTGGATGATGCTGGAAACTTCTGGCTCTGGGAGCCACTTTAAGAGCTTGGCTGGCAGTATTGCCCCTGTATCCTGTTCCAAGCCGAGGCTGGGGCCTGGCTGGATGTGGCACGTCTCTCCTGTAACCTCAGACAGGTCATCTGGATTCTCTGTATCCTGATTTCTCCCCCCAGAGTACATTACTTCTCTGGGCATTTTCCATTTTACCGGCTCACTCTGCAAAAGACCATCCTGCAGGGGTGCGGGCAGGGCAGGGCAGCCGCCGCAGCCTTTGCTGACCCTGGGCGATAGAGGTGCTCAGACAGATGCCTCACTCCACACTCAGATTGCATTTTCCCCACCTTTACCTGAATGGAAGTCGTGTAAAGTGCTATAGGTTTCTTAGTTTCCATGGGAAGACAGAGGAGACTAGAAATATAGAAGATTCAATATTTGTCACCAAACTGCGATATTTAAAGAAAGTTTCCTGCTTGAAACAGAGCACCCTTGGACAGTAGCTGATGGGTAACGTGGCTGTGCATGGTCGAGGAGCACCAGATATTCGACGCCCCTAGCAGAGGGGCTTCCTGGGCCCAGGGATCAGAGTGAGGGGCTGAGCCCTCCCCGCTGACCTGTTGTATCCAGTACTGGGAGGCAGGCGGGATGCCCTCTCCTTTCCTTCCAGAGGCTACAACTGACTTACTGGGAGGTGGGTCAGGGCTGCTACCAGGCACATGTTAAATAATTACTGTGTTTACAAGAAGGGAGGGGTTGCCTTTGCCAAGCACGAGAACAATGTTTGCAGAAACAGGCAGAGTTGCTGGGCTTCCTGGCAGTGGAGTGAGGAGACAGGCCTTTTAACATTTGACATTTATTGCAGCAAGCCTCTTGCAGTGGTTCTCAAACTTTAGTGTGCATCAGAGTCACCCTAAGGGCTTGTTAAAATTCAGCTTGCCCCATCCCCAGAGTGTCTGATTCAGTAAGGAATTTACATTCCTAACAAATTTCTAGGTGGTGCTGATGCTGCTGGTTGGTTGGAAAAGAGTCTAGCCGATTGACACCCTGGCATCGCGAGCAGGGAGGTGGCTGGAAAGAGAGAGTGAGTCTCTGTCCATCTTGGGAAGTTTCTATGGCTCATGGGGGCTACAGCTTGGGAGAGGCACCTGGAGAATTGGTGTCCCTTCAGCCCAGTTTGGAGCACTGTAGTCTTCCTCTTTCCAGAAGACGAAAAGCGGTGTGGTTGGTTCTGATCTCGGTGTGGTGTTAAAAGAAATCCCGGTGTTGCCCTTTAGGCTCTTTAGACCTAAAGGCACTCTTTAAACCCACTGTGCTCTGTTTACAACTGGGCAGGCAGATGTGTGGTTTTGTTACCAGCCAAGGACATCAGTTAGAGGATGGGACCCAGGGCAGCCCTCCGTGGGCCTCTGCCGGGCCTGTCATCCTCTCTCAGCTCCTGTCCTGGCCATTAGTGCTGCTGCATCAGTTCCGTCATCAGTGCTTGAATCCATGTTCTCCAGGCCACCTGCCTCCTGCATTGTCCTCAGTGTCCACCTCTTACCCTGCAGATGGGGGTGCCTAGGTCACCTCCCATCCTCCAGAGTCTGCTGGGCCTTTAGGGAAGCTGGCGGGTGAGTCTCTGACACCTGAGCTTGGGACGGCCTGGGTGCTTGTGGCCCAACATTTTAACCCCCAGGTAGAGGTCTTCTTTGTAGAGCCTTTTGGGGAAGTGCCTCCAGGTAGCAAGAGCAGGAACAAGCCCTGAAACAGCGATGACGGCAGTGGCACCAAGAGGATGGGGCTGTGGGATGGGGCAGTAACTGAACTCCCTTCTCTGAGCTGCCCTTTTGAGAGGCTGATGGTAGTTTCCCGCCACTGGAAAATTCCCATCCCTTTCACAAGGTCCCTATCCAGAGGAGAATGGCACAATTCTTAGGAAGGAAGGCCTATTAATGACTTAAACCAACAGGGGACGTAGTCTTAGAAATCCAGGGCAAGATGTATTAAGGTAGTCACAGTGTGGAATCCAGACAAAGCCTGGACACCCTTGTGTCCAGCTCTGCATGCATCGGGACACACCTGGTGTGTGAACCTGGGCGCTCACACACACCTGTGAGAGCTCTCATCTCTTTCAAGGGACTCAGAGCTGTTTTGGGTTTCCTTTCCCCCTGGCAGCCAAAGCGTGGGTTCAAGGTCAGTGGAGATTCCACAGTTGCACATGGGGAATCGAGCCCAAATCACAGGACAGTGGGGTCCTGACATTGTGGTGCTTTACTCCAAGGCACACACAGCCCTGGACAGGGCACACCGCATGCCTCAGAGTGCCTTTGTTTCAGCCCTGGGGCCACTGCAGTGATGCTACCATTTTGGTGACAGTGATGATAAACATCCACAGCCTGGTTAGGCCACGCTGACAAGTCCCCTCTCCACAGAGAGCCAGCAGAGGCCATGCATGTGAAGTAGAGAGGGTGGCATCTGAGAGCTAGCCTGCCTTCCTCCCTCCCTCCCTCCCTTCCTTCCTTCCATGCTGCTTTCAAACCTAGAAACCTGAAAATGGAAGAAATGAGCCACAAGTGGAGATAGACCCAGTTGCTTAAATCTGACTGTGATTCTTTGGCTCCACCTCCCTGTTCCCCAGCAGAGCCGCTCTCCTCCTTTTAGTCTCTTTCCAGATGGCACCTCCTCCATGCAGCCTTCCCAGGAAGGGCAGCAGCTTGTGAAATCTTCCTGCTCCACCTACCCAGAGCACTCTGCTTGGTGGAGCAGCCCCTCTCGGCCACAGTCAGTTTTTCACAGGCCTAACTTGTTGCCCTGGAGGCCTGGGGCCTTGGTCTCCATGGGGTGCCCAACATGTGTCTGGACACCTGAGCAGAATGCTCAGGAAATCAGAGTTCAGTGGACACACTCTGCTATCTGTGGGCATCGTGGGTTGAGTGTGTGAGGCTAGAGGCAGGCTCTGGCGCTTTCCTTTTGCCGTGTTTGATGGTCCCAGGCTAAGTGAAGGAAACCACTTTCTGACCTGGTTTGTCAGTTTGGGGGCAGGTGGCAAGGGGTGGTGTGGGCAGTGGAGGGTGGGAGAATCTACATGTCTGGACTAGAAGTTTTAGTCCTTCTTTCAATTTCAATGGAAAAAATCCCTTTTCAGCTTGTATTTTCCAGATTGGATGGCAGCGTTGTCCATGTGGTGTAAGGGTGTTGGATGATGCTTGTGTTTATGTTCTCATTGGTTACCATGGAAAAAATCAGAATAGATGGTTTCCATGGAGATTATCTTAAAATTAGTTTCTTTGAAGGTCCAGACATTGCTGCAGGGTTCACTGAATGCTCTTGGTGCCATCGGGGCTTTCTCTATGGCAGTGCCAAAGGCTGGTCTGAACGTTTGTGGATTCAGCCTAATTTGCCTCCTGTGCTTGAAAGTGCCAGAACACCAGAGTGGGGGTGATCCTGTGCCTCACCTTCCTCCTGGGGTCCCGCTTGCCTGGCCTCAGCTCCACAGCTCATTCAAGTAGCCTGGAGCTTTTATTTTTTTATTTTTTTTTACCACCACCAACAAAAAAACCCTTTGTATTGTGGAAATTTTCAAGCTAGCACAAAAGGTAGAGAGAATAATATAATGAACCACCCCCCCATGTATCCTTTACCTAGCTTTAGCATTTTGCCGATCTTATTTTGTTCATCTCCTCCCACCCTGTTTTAGAAGAGTTGGAATATTTTTGTTTAATCCAGATATGTTACCCTAAATAAAGACTTTTCTGGGTTAAATAACTGCAGTGCTCTTATCACATCCAACAAAATTAATATTTCCGTAATATCAGATGCCTAGTCCATGTTCACATTTTTCTGCATTGTGTCAAGAATATTGTTTTGTGCTCTTTGTTCAAATAAGGACGTGGGAGCCTTTGAAAGCCCACGTCTCCCCTCCTCACCATGGTCCTGCTACGTGGAGAGGTTGAGCGCTCTTAGCTTAGAGCTGCAGTTGGGCCGGGCCAGGCAGAGCCTTGGGGCTCCACCCTCCCACTGTCCACAAGGGAGAGTTGTGTACTCTGAGCTCCAGGACGCCCTTGTCCCAGCCTGGAGATGTGTCAGCGCAGGTGGGCCAGCTACTGCCAGCTGTCCTGGGGCAGGCGTCCGCTGGGGTGCGCTGTCCCTCTTCACAGCCTACAGGGGGAGGGAGGGAGAGGGGTGATGTAACCTTGATTCACAACAGCTGTGTGCAACTTCATCTTCCAGGAAAGGGAGGCTGTGAGACACCGGGGTTGGGGGGGGGTGGGGGGGGAGGCAGCCTCCCTCGGCTCCTCCCTGGGCAGCACCAGGGTGAGGGCTTTGGCTCATCGGAGGCCCGCTGCCTCTGCGGGGTAGGCAGAGCCAGTCCTGGTTATCTGTCTTGGCAGGCTCTGCTCGTGTCCTGAGATGCTGCACAAAATATGAATTGCCGAGTGGTGGGAGTGGTGCCCGGGGATGGTTGGTGCCTCGAACACTCTCCATTGAACTAAGTGCAAGGAGAGTTTAAAATAGCCAGCCTTTGTTCCCGAGGTTTTAAAAATTCAACTCCAGTAGTTACAATGAGCTGTCTTCAAGTGGATCTATAAATAAACTGCTACTGTTCCTCTTTGTCACCGAGAGCTTCGGCGGCTTCCAGAGACGTCGGCTCTGCCGCTCATCTTCATTAGATGCCTCTCATCTGTGGGGCAGCTGCGGCCATCAACAAGCCGGGCTGACACGCAGAGTTTGTAATGACAGCCACACGTTCCCTTTTAAAGAGCCACAGTGCCAAGCCACAGTGCCCCATGATTGACTACACAGGGAAAGATGTAACTTTGCATTGGAGAAACCTGGCAGGGAGGTCAACATCACCATTGATCGAGGTCAACATCACTGATATATAAGATATATAAGACCTGTCTGGTATATAAGACCTGTCCGTGTGAGCCCTGTGGTGTCATGCACATAGCTTTTGTGGTGCTCTTGTCAAAAATGCATAACCTCACCCCAGTTGTGAGAAAACATCAAACAGATCCAAACTGAGTGACATTTGACAATAAAACTGACCAGTACTCTTCAAAAATGTCAAGGTCATGAAAGACAAGGGAAAACTGAGGAACTGGACAGATCTCAGGAGACTAAGAAAAAACTGAATGCAGTGTGGGGTCCTGGATAGGATTCTGGAACATCAGGATCCAAGGACATTAATGGGTAAACTGATGAAGCTCAAATGGAGCCCTTCCTTGGTTTGGTTAATGGAATTGTCCCAATGTTAATTTCCTGGCGTGACCATTGTACTAATGATTATGTAAGATGTTAACACTGGGGGAGCCTTGGGGAGGGATATATGGAAATTTTCTGTACTATTTTTTGCAACTTTTCTCTAAGTCTAAAGTTAGTTCAAAGCAGTTTAATTTAAAAAAACAAAACAAAAACTACAGTCAACACTTAAGCTTTATCAGAAGCCTTGATCTCCCGCCCAGGGTGTCTCGGTTCAGGTGTTTGTGGTGGGGAGGGCAGGTGTTTCTGTCTCAAGGTAGGAGGTAACAACCCGAGCTACTTAGCACCCAGCCTGGAGTGGGCCCTTAGTGACGTGTGTGGAGCTGAACTGAGCAAGAGCCGGCCCTACAGGAAACAGGTCGTGTTCAAAGGGAGTTCTTACAAAGGTATTGGTCACCAGCATGGGGACCGCAGGGCGGCGTTGTCTGCTTGTGGACGTTGTCGTTTCTCAAAATGCTCCGGAGGTGCACCCTCTCCAGGAACTCTGGGCAGACTGGCAGCAGCTGCTCTGCAGCATCGCCTCCTCCTGAGGCTTCCCTGGGCTGTGTGGAGGACCCCACCACTCTGCCCTGCCCTGTTCCTTCTCATCCGTGTCCCTGAGCCCTGGGCTCTGCCTTGCTGCCTGTCAGCGTGTTTCTGGCTGTACCAGGTGTGATGACCTGGAGGGCTTCCACCCCTAAAGCCTGGGTTGGTTTTCCTCCACGCTCAGATCCAGGAGGGCCAGGACCTCCCCTGGGCACAGGAAAGTTCTCGCTGCACGATGGTCTGCTTGCTTTCTCATGGCTGCCACCAGTTTGCAACTGCTTAGCCTTCCTCTCCCCGTTTCATCCTCCCCCGCTTCTCCCCACAGCTTCCCTCACGTGTCATTTCAGTAGGACAGTCCTCCCCTGCCCTACTTTTTTCTCCTGGGGGCATATCTGGACATTGGAATGACTTCCTGTTTCCTGCTTCTTACCAAGGCCGTCCTTTCACACCTTTGAAACACATTTGGCTGTATAAATCAGCCCTCCTGTGTGGGGAGGAATACTTGGAGACCAAGTATTGGAGAGCACGGCTGGGGAGTCAACAGGAGATGGCTGGGGTTGAGCCCAGGGGTGGCTGACATAGCCCTGGGGGTGGGAGCCTCGGTCTTGCTTTGGGCCTGAGTGAGGAGACGGGGGTTCCGTGGTTTGTGCATTTAACATCTCCCACATGCCAGGGAGGCCTGTGACCCACACAGGTGTAATAGGATGACAGAGGCAGCTGTGGCCCCTGCCTCAGAGGGACTCTCAGGAGAGGACTGTGAGGTGAGAAAGTGGGCCAAGCTGCCTGTGGTCTTGGTGCCTGGACAGCACTGGTTCTGTGTGAGGAGGCCTGGGTCAGGCACGTGGATCCCTCATCCTCCAGGTTAGACCCATCCTCTGACCGCTTCACAGTTCTTAGTTCAGAGGACACCCTGTCTGCTTCCCGTTGGTGGGAGCCTGGGGTCACAGGGTGGCTCTTACACTGAATTGGAATCTGTCATCTTGGAGAGTCTGACTGAGTTCAGAGGAAGCTGTCCAGCCCCATCCCCCCGAGCCTCTTGGCTCACTCTCCTTGGGAGCCTGGTGTGGGGAACACATGGAGGCACCCCGCACATTCATACTCTAGACAAAAGCCAGCAGCGGTAACCAAACCCCACACACATACTTGGGCTGGCTTGGAAGAACATTGGCAAGATTGCCAAACAATTAGATGATTTTAAGAAACTAGAATTCCTCTTGGGTTCAAGGCTATGTTTAGAACCAGAAGTTTCCTCTCTTGTTGGAGTCCGGGCCGGAACCCTAAATTATAGGGCAGACAAGGCTGTAGTAGATGTAGTCCACAAATATGTGTGGGGAATACAGTACCAGGTTTCTTTTGAGCTTTGATTTGAGAAAACAGCTGTGTCTATTTCCACTTGAGAAGCTGGAGCTGAGCAGAGCCCAAGTGAGCTCTGCTCTGTCCCCTGCTCTCCTCGCCAGGGCCAGGTTTAGCAGACAGGGAGGCAGGCGAACCGGATGCCTGTTAACTTTCCATGAGGTAAATTGTCAAAGCCAAAGGCCTGAGGTGAAAACCAAGGAACGTCTGTGTCTGTGAATCTGCACCCTTGCTTAGCAGGCTATGTGATGAGCAGTTCGACGAAAGATTAAGTTGAAAAGATTCAACTGTGGTGTGTGGTGTGTCTGTCCATTTCTTTGTTTTGCACTCAGGGTCTATACTAGGAGGGTAACTGGTGAGACAGTCCAGATCTTGGGCCTGGGTCACCTCTGGCTCCCCTCTCTGGCCAGACCCAAGCCTTGGACCAGTTAGTTCCTAGATGTTTTTGTCTGTTACAGAGTTTTAGTTTCTGGAGCAGGCTGGGCAGGGGGCAAGGTCCGGTGTTAGAGACTAAAAGAGAAGGAGAAATTTCCATCTTAAGCAGGTGTTAATAATTGACCACCCCGCCCAACTAGAGGGGGGCATTCTGTCAAGTCAGCTCATGACATCTTTATGGTAGAACTCCAGCCACTCCTGGCTTCTGGCCAGGTGTATGTAGACCTCACTTGCTCATGACTGTCAAGCTGTGTATGGACCCCTAAGCAGCTGAGACCTGAAGTTCCATAGACTGGGCAGCTGCTGCTTGGAAAACCTTGCTTGGGACATCTGCTAACGACTGGGGAGTCACTGAAATGTGACTCTGACCTTCTGCATTTGGAAACCATCATCCCCAGACCAATGGTGGACCTCGCGGGCCTGACCTGCGGTCTTTAGCCTTGAGTTTTGCCCACTGGTAATGTCCTGTGGCAAGGCAGTGATTTTCACCTTGAGTGCAGAGTGGCAGTGATGGGTAGTGTCAAGTGCAGTGTCATGTGATGGGCCTGTTGGGATCCTAGGGGCATTTCGGTTGTAACTGCATCTTTTTTCTTTTTCAAGTCAGACTTATTAGTACACAAATAGTAACATTCACCATTTAAAAAAGTGAACCATTCTCTGAGTTTCGACAAACAATCATGTAATCACCACCATGATCATGTTATAGAACATTTCCATCACCCCCCCAGATTTCCTTGTGCTTCTTTGTAGTCAATCCAGTACCTCCACCTCCAGCCCCAGGCAACTATGAGTCTTTTTTCTGCATTTTTCAGAATTTGATATAATTGAAATCGTATAGTTATATGTTCTTTTTAGTCTGATTTCTTTCAGCTTAATTATTTTGAGATTCACCCATGTTGTTACATTTATCAATAGTTCATTTCTTTTTATTGCTGAGTACTACTCCATCGAATGGATATACAATTTGTTTGTCTGTTTGTGAACACTTGGGCTATTTTCAATTTGGGGGCTATTACAAATAAAGCTGCTGTTAACTTTTACATACATATCTTTCTATGGACATATGCTTCCATTCTTTTTGGGTAAATATCTAGGAGTGGAATGGCTGAGACGTGTAATGGGTATATGCTTAACCTTTTATGTTACTGTCAAACTGTCTTCCAAAGTGGTTGTTCCATCTTGCATTCTCCCCAGCAGTGTATGAGAGTTCAAGTTTCTCCACCTCCTCGCCAGCACTTGGGATGGTCAGTCTTTTTAACGCTAAAGCATTGTAATAGGTGTATAAGGGATATCTCGTGGTGATTTTAACTTGCATTTTCCTGATGACTGAGGATGTAGAACTTTTTTTTACATGTTTTTCATATTTATATGTTCTTTGGTGAAGTGTCTTCAAATCTTTTTGCCTATTCTTTAAATTAGTCGTCTTATTGAATTATGAAAGTTCTTAGGTATTCTGGATACAAGTCCTTTACCAGATATGTAACTTGCAAATATTTTCTCCCAGTCTGTGGTTTGTGTTTTCATTTTCTTAACAGTGCCTTTCAAAGAGCAGAAGTTTTGAATTTTGATGAAGTTCATTTTATTGGCTTCTTCTTTCACGGATCATACTTTGGCTGTCATATCTAAGAGATCTACCTAACCCAAGGTCACAAAGATTTTCTCCTATGTTTTAGAAGAAAAATTCATATCAGTATTATAGTTTTAGGTTTTACATTTAGGTCTATGAATCATTTTTGAGTTACTTTTTGTATATGGTATGAGATATGTACTGAAACTCATTTTTTTGCATAAGGATTCCAATTGTTCCAGCAATTGTTGAAAATACTATCTTATCTTCTCTCTGGTAAGTGGTGAACCATTTAAAAAAATTAATTGACCATATATCTGTGTGTATATTTCCGGACTCTATTTGTTCACTGATCTATGTGTCTGTCCTTTCACCAATGCCACACCGTCTTGATTGCTTTAGCTTTAGACTAAGTCATAAAATCAGGTAATGTGAGTCCTCTAGTTTTGTTCTTTTTTTCAAAAACGTTTTGTCTTTTCTAGTTCCTTTGCCTTTCCATATAAATTTTGGAATAAGCTTTTTGATTGCTATAGATGATTTTGGGGAGAATTGGCATCTTAACAACTTTGAGCCTCAGTACATGAGCATGGTATATCTCTTCATTGATATTGGTCTTTTCTCATCAGTGTATTTTAGTTTACAGCATATAGATTTTGTACATATGTTGTTTGATTTATATCTAAGTATTTTGTAGTGGGTTGAATGGTGCCCCCCCCCCCGCCAAGAAATATGTCTACATCCTAACCCCCAGAACCTGTGAATGTGACCTTACTTGGTGAAAGGGTCTTTGCCGACGTGCTTAAGTTAAGGATCTTGAGATTAGATCATCTTGTATTATTAGGTTGGCCCTAAATCCAGTGACAGGCGTCCTTATAAGAGACACACAGGGAAGAGAAGGCCATGTGAAGATGGAAGCAGAGAGTGGAGTTATGCAGCCATAAGCCAAGGAATTCTGGAGCCACCAGAAGCTGGAAGAGGCAAGAAAGGATTCTTAGTGCCTCCTGAGGGAGTGGGGCCCTTTTGATATCTTAATTTCAGACTTCCAGCCTCCAGAACTCTGAGAGAATAAATTTCTGTTATTTTAAGCCACCAAGTGTGACAATGTTTTTTTAGAACAGCCATAGGAAACTGATAACACATTTCATGTTTTTTGGTGCTATTGAAAAGATAATGGCCAAGAATTTTTGGAAAATGATGAAAGGCATCAAACCACAGATACAAGAAGCTCAGAGAAATGACAAGCAGGCTGAAGAAAAAACAAAAACCCTACACAAAACAGAACCCTACACAAATTATATTCAAGCTTCTGAAACCAAAGATTAAGAGAAATTCTTAAAGGTAGATAGAGAAAGGAGATGTTATATACAGAGGATCAAAGGTAGGAATTACAGAACTATTCTCATAGAACTGCACAAGCTGGAAGACATGGAAGTAACATTTTAAAAGTATCCAAAGAAAAAACTGTCAACCCAGAATTCTATACACAGAAAAAAAATCTTTTAAAAATGGAGAAATAAGCACCCCCCCCCTTTTTTTTTTTCCAGACAAACCAAAGCTGAGAGAATTCATTACCAGTAAACTTGTACTATAAGAAATGTCTCTTTTCTCTTTCTTCTCCTTCTGGGATTCCAGTCACACATGTATTAGATAATTTGATATTGTCCCACAGTTTACAGGTAGTCCGTTCTGGGTTTTTTTTTCCCTATTATGTTTCAGTTTGAGGAATTGATCTGTCTTCAGGGTCATTGGTTTCTTTTCCTCAGTTGAGCTGAGCCTACTGTTGGACTGGCCAAAAAGTTCGTTCGGGTTTTTCCAAAACCTCTTCCCAAACGAACATTTTGGCCAACACAGTGGTAGCCCAACAAAGTCATTCTTCATATCTGGTATTGGGTTTCTTATTTCTAGCATTTCCATTGACTCTTTCTTACAATTTCTACCTCTCTGCTGAAATTCCCCACCTGTTCATGCATGTTGGCCACATTTTCCAGTAAAATCTTTAACATATTAATCATAATTATTTTTTCTCCATCTGATAGTGCCCACATCTAAGTCATCTGAATCTAATTCTGCTGATTGCTTTGTCTCTTGACAGTGGGGTTTTTTTTCCTTGCCTTTTTGAGTGTCTCATAAGTTTTTATTGAATGCCAGACATCATGTTCAGGATAGCAGAGACTGGGATAAATAGTCTTATCAGGAGTTGATACCTTGAACTTAGGGTGAGGTCTGGGTGTTGGAGGATTTTTCGCAGTGTTCCTGCTCCACCTCCAGCTTTCAGCCTACCCTGGGGTCCTGCCCCTCAGAGGATGTCTGTGTCCACGGTCTTGTCCCTCCCCCAGCAGCAGGCTGCTGTTGCTTGTTACCTGGTGCTTGCTAGCTTTGTTGGAGGAATTCTCTGCTGTCCTGGGCCAGTTTCAGTCTTAGGCCCTGTGTCCCTGGGTCTCAGAAGTAGGGCATTCTCAGTAGTCCTGCCCCTCCCTCAGCCTTTGAATACCTCAATGATCTCCACTCAGGATGGTTTCCTGCCTCTCCCACAAGGCAAGAGAGGCTTTTATCTCTTTTTGCTCTTCCCCCAGTAGCTTAAGGATTTTGTTCCGTAGGCAAGAAGGATCTTGGCAGGGCTTCGTGCCTTTTCCACGTCTACTCCTCTCCTCCAGGCCTGCACCCTCAAGGATGGTTTTCTCCCCCCACCCTGTCTTTCTCATGAATGCCCAGTGGAGGTCTGTGGAGAAGACCCTGTGAGTAGGTGCAAACTCCCCTTGTATCTGTGGCTCCCAGGGGTTCTTCACTCTCACCCTGGCCACTCTCAGCCTCTGCAACTTGTTAACATGCATAACTCAGTTCTTCTCACCCACTTATATGGCACTCAGTGTCCCTTCTTCCCAGGCTTTGCCAGAGGTGAGCCGATGCTCACTTCCTGTTTTCCTTGGAAGAGTCTGCCTTTCCTTAGATTTCAGGCTAGTTGTTTGCTCTGTGATCTCAGCTCTCTGATTTAAGAAAAGTTAAGATCCTTTTAGATTGTTGCTCTTTTTCTTGTTAGGATAGGATTAACACTTCCCCCAACTTTCTCTACCTTAGGCAGAAGCTTCTTATCCATACCTGCATCTTGATGATGAAAAGGTGAGACCATAGGCAATCCAGAGACCAGTCAAGAAGTTATCCCTGGGCTTCCCTGGTGGCGCAGTGGTTGAGAGTCTGCCTGCCAATGCAGGGGACACGGGTTCGAGCCCTGGTCTGGGAAGATCCCACATGCCGCGGAGCAACTAGGCCCGTGAGCCACAACTACTGAGCCTGCGCGTCTGGAGCCTGTGCTCCGCAACAAGAGAGACCAAGATAATGAGAGGCCCGCGCACTGCGATGAAGAGTGGCCCCCGCTTGCCGCAACTAGAGAAAGCCGTCACACAGAAACGAAGTCCCAACACAGCCAAAAATAAATAAATAAATAATAGTAAAATTTTAAAAAAAAAGAAGAAGAAGAAGTTATCCCAGATGGATTGATTTCTTGTCACAAGGAAGACCTGCAAGCTCTGCTCTTTTGTTTTTTAATGAAAATGTATGGGTTGGTTACCCATGTGTTTGAGTGGCTGAAACCACAGATATTTACACAATTCCTACTGTGCGCAGTGCTGAGCTCATGGTGGCGTATGACAGGATGGCAGCAACAGAAACTGAGGCAAGTAGATTAACCTACTCTGAGAGCCTGGGATCCCACACCAGGGTGGGGACACCTACAGACCCCAAATGAGATTGCCGCAAAGTTAAATAGATTCATCTATTCTGAGTTTGACCTTTTTTTTTTTTTTTCTTTTGATGTTAAGATGTTTATATTTGGTACAAGTGAAAGTTGTCGACTTGGTGTGACTTTCTAGGTATGTATGTTTGGGTTAATGTTGTTGTAATCTTACTTGTGAGAGAACTAACGAGGACCACCAGGCAGGGCCCCTAGTACCCTTGGATGTTGAACAGACAAAGCACTGATAGGATTTCTCCCCTTAAACACTGCTCCTGTTATCCCACCACTGTCATTACTCACAGCCCTCGCACGTGCGTGCGTCTCTTCCTGCTCTTGCCCATCATCTTCTTATCTCTGCTTTATTGCTTATCTGCCGGGGAAATGCCATATCTGCAGAGTGCTGGAGTGCAGGTGAGTGCCTGCGATGGTGTGCGGGGCGGGACTGCTGGCCCTTTGCCTTGGGGAGGTGTCATTTCACAGGAGTGTCACCATGATGGGCTTGGCTCTTTGAGGCATCGAGTGTGTGTGGAGGGCCTGCTCTGTGTTCAGCTCTGTGCCAGGCAGGCATTCCAGGGCAGGTGGGGTGGAGGAATGACGCAAAAAGTGTTAGAGCCAGGAGCCAGGAGCCTCCACAAGGATGGAAGAGAGGAGCTGGGGGTGTGGAAGCAAATCCGCAGGCCATGTCACCTGTCAGAGGCTGCTTCCTGTCAGGAAATGCCTGTACTTTGGGTTCAGATCCCAGCCGTCATTTCCTATATTAGAGCAAGTGATTTAACCTCCCTGAGCCTGCTTCCCCATCTGAAAATTAAGGTTAGTAATGCCTGCTGTGAGGGGTCATTGTAGGGATTAAATGAAGTGACGTATAAAATGCTGGCACATAGGTGGCAAGTAAACCACAGCGATAGCCATCTTTACGTGCAGTGTGTCAGGTGCTGTAATGTCTTCTGGTAAGAGCGGACAAGGTTGCAGAGAAGGGCTGTGTCCTGGTGAAGGTAAGAGCAGGAGCGAATGCTGTGGCTGGAGGAATAGCCCAGGGCAGGCAGAACCCTGGACTTGTGAGCAAGGCTGGGGGCTGGGTACCTTCTGACAGTCACTTCCTGTCTGAGCCTCAGGTTCCTGCAGCCCTCTCTTCCAGAGGCCACCTCCCTGCCTCGGGCATGTGGCTGCGGTCCTCAGTACTCTTTTGGAGCTGGCTGGGCTTGGGCTCAGAAGGAAGGTTCCTGTTGGTAAAGTCAGCGGCGCTCACACCCAACCCCTGCTTCCAGAGACTCGGCTCGGCACTGTCCATTTCTGGGCCGCTCTGCAGAAACACTCAGAATTTCCATCCCCTCCTTCCCAGGCAGCAGGCAGCGCCCATCTGGCCACTCCTTGAGGACGCCGGCTGTCAGGACAGAGGGCTGCCAGGTTCCCACCCTCCCTCTGGTGGCCTTTCCTGAGGGAGCCAGGGGGACTCTGTCCAGAGGAAGAGCGTGCGTGTCTCGAAGGGGGTCCTTTGGAAGCAGTAGGCACTGGCTTCTCAAGAAAGGCCTGTGGGTGATTTGCAGATAAGCGCCTCTCACAGCCCAGCCCTTGGGAGGGCAGGCCCAGTCGTCACCCCCATTTTATAGAAGATGAGGAAGTGGAGGCCCAGAGGAATTAAACCTCTTGCCCAGGGCCACCTAGCTGGTCAGTGGTAGAGCTCAGATGTCGACCACAGCCTGTCCGAGTCACTGCTCTTCCCCGCTGCACTCTGCTGTGTCTCCCGACAGCACTGCCTGGGTCTGGGGGCCGCTGCGGTGAGGTGAAGGCCAGTCAGGGCTTCTGGGACATTTCCTTTTGGAATGGGCTTTGAGAGCTGAAGTGTATCGATACCTGGAGGACTGGAAGAGCCTAGCCCCGGTGGGCCGAGGTCTTACAAAATGGCCACAGTGCCGCAAGCAGACAGGCCGACGGTGGGCATGTGGACATGGCACTGCTCCTGCTTTCAAGAATCCTCCTCAGGCTTGTGTCTCACATTCAATTTCTCTTTAACCACCAGGGCCTGCATTTTTCCAAGTTCAAATTGACATGCACTTGAGAGTCTGTTATCTATGAGATTAGAACACTTTCCTAATAAAGGAAAATATGCAAGTAGGGTCCACATGCTAAACTGCCCTTCTTTGATAGTTGGGAATCCTCTTCCGGGCTGATTCTTCTCAAGGACTCTGAGGCCTGCCCAGGTGAACATGTCTAGGGCAGAGCATCTTCCTGGGGCTAGGCCACTGGATTTATCCAAAAGATGGGCCAACTCAGAGGAGATGCAAGCCGGCTGCCAGTGGCAGGTGTGAGGCATCCTAGGTGAGCCCCAGTCATAGCCAGTATTCTCCAGTGGCTGTGGCATTGAGGGGTGAAGGAGTGCTGGGTGGAGTACCCTGGCTCTGTGGTGTATGGGGAGTTGACAGGCTTTGAGCCTAGTGATGTCCTGGGTTTAGAGGGGAGAGGAGCGATGAGTGCAGGCAGAAGACAGGAATAGGGACGCAGGCACATGGGCAGGGGGCAGGCCCTGTGGGTGGTCTGGCATTGATTCACCCCACTCATGTGTCCTAGCACTGGAGACGCAGTGGCTGGAGGAACAGGGCAGGGATGGGGCAGGCCCAGGTGCAGAGCACAGAGGAGCTTCTGATTGGGCATGGGGGGTTGCAAGGTGAGTGGAGGACAGGATGCTCGGAGCAGGGGGAAGGAAGGGTAGATGAGGGGCCCTGGGAGCTGGGCACGGGAGCACTGAGGTGGGAGCGGAGCCGCGGAAGGAGGCAGGCTGGAGCAGGGTGCCCCATCAAGGGGTTTGAATTTTCTCCCAGTGCCGGTAGAGAGCCCTGGATGACTGGCAAAGCCAGGGAATGATGTAGTAACATTTGGAATGTCCATCAGTGAGGCTGTGGTTGAAAACACTGAGCCCCAAGCGTGGCTGCATTTATGGGTTACTGGGGTTTGGGGGCTGGCCGAGAGTGTCGGCCTCACTGAGCATGTCATTCCCACAGGGGACGAGTCCACAGAGGAAGTGTAGGTTCCTGAGCATCTGCCCACCGTGTCCTTGGGAGGCTCCCGGCATTCTGCCCTGCTGAACACATGCACGATGCTTCTGGGGTCAGGAGAAGCCTTTGTGTGCAGAGCAGTGCCTGACCTTTGGGGGACACGCATTGGACTGGAATGAGCCCCCTTAGGAAATCACTTGCCCTCAGTGGTGGTGGAGGAGGATGGCTTCTGCATTTGGGGACTGAGGATCTTAGGCAGAAACACCAAGTCCCTCATGTTCCTGGAGTCTTGTCTGAAGCAGCCTGGGGCGCCTGTCCTGTGGATTCTGACTCCCTCCAGCCATCAGGCCAGGACGTTCACGTAGAATCTGTTTTCCCGGGGGATCTGGCCAGGGCAGGGTTGGAACCTCCCGATGGTTCTGGGCCATCCCCATTCCCGGGGTGGGGAATTGACCTTAAGCTAACCAGGAGGAAGGGTGACTTCAGAGCCAGGCTGGGCTTCAGGGGTCCCGCACTCTGACAGGCCTAGTGGAGGGCATGCCGTGTGAAGAGCTGGCAGCCCCCGGCCTCTCTGAGGGCCTCCAAGAGCCCACCTGCACATCCCTCCCAGGCCCCTGCAGCCCGGACTGCCAGGTGCTTTGATTCCGCTCCTCACTCACGGCCTCTGCTCAGAAAAGGGGGCTGGAAGGGAGCGCGCAAGCCCGGATGTGGGAGTCCCGCCACACCGCCGTTGCTCACCAACATTTGGAACTCGTCTTCTCGAGTTTGCTGGTGGTTTTCCACTTGATCCTTCAAGGAGCTCTTCCTCTCGGTGTTTCCTCAAGCACTGACTCAAGACTAAAGGGTTCTCTTTCCTTTCATTGTCTTTAGCCAGAAGTGGATTCCCCCCTCCCACCAGGCAGGGGCAGGAGTCAGGAGTCGATGCAGAGCCAGCCCCAGGAGCCCGTCAGCATGCCCCAGACGCTGACCAGCACGCTGGAGCACATTGTAGGCCAGCTGGACGTCCTCACCCAGGTAGGCCGTGACGTGAATTCACCCCATCGTCTGCTCTTGGCCTGGCATTTGGACCATTTGAAGTTGGCCAGCGGGTGCTGGATTTTTTTTTTTTTTTATCTGTCAAAACTTTTAGTATTTCATCTTTTTTTTTTTTCTCTCTCTCCTTAACCTAACCACATTACTGTCATCACACCCAACAAGGTTAACGATAATTCCTCAATACCATCCAATATTCTCAGGGGTCACTTTTAACGGGTTCAGGACGCACAGAGGGAGAAAGAAATATGAAGGTAAGGACTGACAGGATGCAGGCGGCACATTAAAGAGCCGAGGCGACATCGCTCCCGGCTGCGGCCGTGGATCGGGTGCCCAGCTCCCCGGGCCTCCCCGTTCCTGCTGTCATTAACTGCGCCAGGCCAGCACCAGCCAGGCCAGTTCGAGGCCCGCTCGGAGCCGCGAGCTCCTCGCCTCCTGGCTCTCAGGTGGCGACCCCAGCAGGCCCCGTGCAACTGAACAGCCCACCGTCCCCAGACACCGACGAGTTCCTGGAGGGGAAACGATTGACACAGCTGCCTGCACTGCACCCCCGGCCCTCCCCCGCGGTACCTGCGTCTCCTGGCAGGGCTGGGAGCTGCAACTGGCTCCCGAGCCCGGCCCACCCAGGTCCCCCGCAACCGCTCTTCCTGATGCCTGTTCCCGCACCGAGCTCTCAGCACTGCGACCTCCGGGTGCTGGGTTTTTAAAAAATATAATTATAATGTACCTATTTTCCAGCCCAAATTAATGAAATAGCAGTGCCTGCCCTGGGATCCTGGCTTTCAGAGCCATCCGATCCCTGGCCAAGCCACTACACCCCAAAATCACCAACACTGAATCCTGCCAGGGAGTGCCCACCCAGTGCTGGCCTGGGCCACAACAGCTTTGAAAGAAACGCTGTCCATTCATTTGACTCTTCTGTGGGTGGGCACTCCAGAGACGTGCCAGGGGACTGCGTGCAGTGAGTCAAAGCATCCGAGAGCCCAGGCTCTGGGCTGCTCCTTATCCTTTGAGCGACCTTGGAGACATCCCTTCGGCTCTCCAAGCCCTGGTGTGTTTATCTGTGATGAGCCTGCCATGTTTGTGGTCAGGATTAAAGGAGATGAGTCTGCAGGAAGTGTTTGACCTGTGCCTGGCCCTAGGTAGCTGCTCAGTAGATGTTAGCTGTGGCACTGACCACCCTCATCAGGGAGATCAGTGTGGCCCCATCACCACCAGGAGCGTAAGTGCATCTGGCAGCTCATAACACAGACTTGCATTGCAGCAATTCCAGTGAGAGCAAAGCGCCCTGACGAGAGGGGGCAGCCAGCACTGCGGGCATGCCCAATGGAGCATCTTCTCCTGGGGTGGAAGAGCAGTCCCGCAGAGGGAACAGCCTGCCTGCAGGTCTGGGGGGGGCCATGGGCACATCCAGGCAACAAGCAAAGCCCAGCACAGCTGACATGGGGCATGTAGGTGGTGGTGGCAGCTGGGCCGAGGCAGGATTTAAAGGTCCTCAGGCCCCTTCCCTCCTGGGCTCTGGGTGCAGACACCCCCGCCTGTGCTGGCTCACGGCAGAGGGGGAATGCAAGAGGGAGGCCAAGGACCCTTGAGTCTCTGACGGAGATGGAGCTGAAGCGGTGTGGCGTCCCTTCCCTACCTCTGGATCTGGGGCTAAGTGCGAAAACCTCCTCCACATTGTGTCCCGTGGTCCACGGCGTGTCACAGCATCTCAGCTGGTACTGCACACCCTGGACCCACTGAAGGAAGGGCATTTGAGGGGAAATGTCAGGCGTCGGTGACTAGGGGATGGTGGGACTATGCGCACATCATACAGACATTGCCGAGAGCCTCTTAGCCCTGGAGGAGGAGGCGTGTGCTGAGAGAGGGAGATGAGCAAAGACTTAGAAAACTTCTCCCACCTCAGAGCCGTCAGAAACTGCCAAGACTGCCTCATGTTCTTCACAGCCTCGTCAAGTGAGAGTTCAGGGGAGGTGGAATGAATTAGAACTTTATAGGATAAAATTGGAAATTAAGTCTGAGAAGGTAGTTAAAAATAGCCTCATTGGATCCAGAGGAGTATAACACTAGAAACATTTCCTGTCACTGTGTTTTAAGGGCGTACATGGAAGGTTTTTTCATGTGTTAGCAGTCAGGGGTCTGGTAGTAACTTCGTAAGAAACTGGCATCACAGGGAATAAGTGAAACCTTGGCCTGTGGCCGGGGTCACACTGCTCAGCCCCTTTGCAAATCCAGACAGCACTGCCCCCCACCGAAGGCCAAGCCCATCAACCAGTCACCCGCTTTGCCAGACAGTGTGCATTCCTGAAGGCCACAAAGTGTGCCGTGTTCCTGATAGAGTCAACATATTTTGAGGCAACTTGGGTTCCACAGATGAAGCCCCCAGCTGAGACCTTAGAGTGCAACCTGTTTTCAAAATGGTGTGGGGAGGCGTCTGCACGAATTTGCGTGCTACCTCGGGCTTGGTCGCCGGTTGTTTTCCAGGCCCACGTCCCCTCCTGGAGTTGGGGCCCTAGCTGAGGTGTTTAGCTCCAGCCAGAGGTGCCCCCGCTGGGGTTGGAGGTTCCCTGGCCCCTCCTGTTGGGACCAGCCTGGCTGCGGGCAGTCCCCTCTCTGGAGGCTCCCCTGAGGCCTAGAGCCGGGTGACCACCGCCGTCCTTCTCCCCATGCGGGTAGCTCAGCTGGGGCTCTGCGCCTCCTTGGCCTGTGGGTGTTGGCCTCGGATGCTTTCCCCTCAGCTGCGCTCCTCACCCTTCCGGCGTGCGCCTGTGCTCTGGAGGAGCAGGGGTGTCGCGGCCACCCCGACACTGACACCTACTTCAGAGTTCTCTGTCTGAATCATGCTGTTCTCCTCCGTCCTGCCCCATCACTGCCCCTTCCCTCCCCCACAAGGAAGTCTATTTCTAAGCAGCCTCCGAGAGGGACACTGCCTTCTAGGTCCTGTGGGCCTCCGTCCTGAAGAACATCCTTCAGGGAAGAAGCCCAGGGCTGCAGTGGGCAGCGGCCAGGATGTTTACTGAGCGAGTCACAGAGGCTCCAGTCCCGGGTGACAGAAGGTGCTCCGCTGTGGAGGTTCACTGTCCTCAGAGCCTGCCTTCCCGCTCAGCAGGCTGGATGCGACCCAATGATCGAATCCTCTCTGGAGGTGTGTGGCCCATTTGGCACCCATCTGAAGGCTAAGGACCCGGCCTCAGTCCTCGTCCGTGGCCGCTCTGTGCAAACCAGAGGCCCAGAGGTCAGGTGGCTGAGTGGGCCTGGGGAAAATGTGGCTCAGAGCTTGTTTGGGTGCAAGTCCTGGCTTTCCCACTTCTAGCTCAGTGACCTTGGGCAAGTCACTTAACCTCTTTGTGCCTCAGTTTCCAGATCTGGGACACAGAGCTGATAATTGCATCCACTTCACGGGCCTCTTGTGCGGATGGGGTCTGTCAGCCTGTGTGAAGCTCTTTGAACGGTGCCCAGCAATGCCATGTGCTGCTGATGGGTTCAATGCTGCTCCTGCTGCTGACCTTGTCACTATTCAGGGCCTGGCTGGCATGGGTGCAGGGGGATCCTCACGACGGCACCAGAAACAGCTCCCCAGTTCCCCCTGCCTCTCTGCCCAGGAGAGCCATTCCCCCGCCCTCACAGCAGGCGTGGAGGGTTCCCTCCGTGCACACAAGTTCGCTGAGTCTTTTCTGTGTGTAGGGCCCTGAGCGAGACCCAGTCCCACCCTTAGGAGGGCCCAGGACTGAATCTGCTGATGTCAGAGCCAGGCCTCCTAGGAAGAGCAGGCAACCAGCACCGTGGGAGACAGCTGGGCAGAGCGCGCCAGATTGGAGTCCAGTGGGCCAGGTGGAGAGGGCCACGGAGTCCTTTGGCCTGGGCTAACAGAAGAAGCACCATAGGCATTTGCGCTCCTGGTGCGGCCACTGAGCAGGGCAGAGTCGGGCCAGACCCACGCTGAGGGTCTGGCATGGAATAGGGACAGGGACACAGAGAGATTGGGACCTGGGCCGGGGGTGGAGCTGTCAGGGCCCTTCCCCCAGGAGGCGAGTTCTGCGGCCTACTTGGCTCAGGTTCACCGCAGGAGGGAGGAAGGGGGTGAGGAGACGGGCAGGACAGCACAGCAGTCAGCCCCTGCAATGCTGCTGGGCTCCCGAGGGAGTGAGGCGCTTCCTTTAGCCCCCACGGAAAGCAGACTGCCCCAGGGACATGTGCGGCATCTGCATCCAGCCCTTTAACTCCTGAATTGGGGTTGTGTGGTTTTATTTTTTTGGGAATACCTTTTTAGTAAAGTGCATACATTGTTTTTCAAAAGTGTATTTATTCAGGGAAATAGGATGGGATGGCCTTGCAAGGTACACAGCCCTTCGTGCATCTCACGCCCGAACAGGTTCCCTCTTCGGGCTGTCCCGGGCTGTCGGGTCTCCCCACAGTGTTGTTTTAGATGGAAAGTCCTCAGAGTGTGGGGATCACATCCTCATCATAATTTTCCTCCTGATGTTTATCTGAGGCCTGCAACTTTCCAAGGGCTTTCCTCTGCAGCCCTGTGTTATCCTCCTGCCTGGTGCCCACAGGTCACCTTATGCCTGGTGCAGATAGGGTGTTGTGCCTAGATACGGCTTGTGCCTGGACCAGCTCTGGGGTCCACTCAGCCTGGGGCTTCTCCAGGATGCCAGGTGATCCTGAGCTCGACCCGCTGTAGGTCAGAGCTTCCCCAGCTTCCCTTGCTAACCATTTCTGTGTAGTTAGGTATGGCTTCATTGAGAAGTTTGTCTGCAAACCAAACTTGACCTTTCTGAAAGTTAAGGCCAGAAGCTCTTGCTCAGCCCTCTGTGATCACAGAGCCCAGCAGAGCCCGGCCCCTGAGGTCACCAGCCAGAGAGCACACCCCCTTGCCCTGGCCCTTCTTTGTGTGGGGGAAGCCCCCCCTTGCCCCTGTGAGATTGCTGTTTGGGGCCTCACTGAGCTCCTCAGTACCCTGATCCCAGCTGGACACTGTGTCCTGAGCAGCCAGGGTGTGTTTGGCCTTACACGTCCCTATCAGCTATGGGGAACAGAGGTACCTCCCTTGGGTGTCAGGGCTGCTCTGCTCAGCCCATTGAGCCACTGCCCATTAGCCTGGGCGTACTTGCCCTCCTGGTCTTGAGGGCCAACTCCACCGCTCATCACCTGGGTGACCTCGGGCAGGTGATGTTGCTCCCCAGAGCCTCAGCTTCCTCACGTGTAAAGTGGGGACAGCCGAGCCTGCTCGTGTCCTCTGAGCACTATGGTGAAGCTCTGGGTTACCTGGGTGGGCTAGGTCGATGTTCTCCAAGGGTCAGTGTGGGAAAACAGGGTGGCCAGGTGACACAGGAGTGGACATTCCACGCATGTCTGTAACTGCTGGAGTCCCAGGAATGCTTTTGAGCTGCCAGTGAGACTCTAGTGGTCTGACTAGGCATTAGGATGAGAGGGAGACAAAGAGGAGGTCTTTCCCCACGTCCAGGAAGGAGGAGGGCCCAGGAGGTGACGAGAGGGACTGGGAGCCTGGGGACTGTTGAAAATCAGGGGTGGGTCGTGGGGCCCATTAGATGCGGTCCTTGAACCCAGACCCAGGCATTGGGGCCAAGATTGAAGCTCTTCAAAGTTGTATATATATCTTGTGGCAGCCATCCTCTGAATTGAGTTACCATAATGGCTGTGGGGGAAATAGATTTCCTAACGATGGGATTTAGGTTTTTCTTTGGGTGACTTTTTGGTTTTCAAAACCCCTCATGGGAATTCTCAAAAGCAACTAGGGCTGAGGTCACAAGTATGGGTGCTGGGAGCCATGTGTGTGCTCCCCCTCTTCCTCTCGGGAGCCTGTCCTGGGCCCCACCTTCTCCCTTCCCCGTCTGGGGAAAACACACACCTGTCCTGCGGCCACCCTGGTCACTGTGCTGCTGGGCCTGCCCCAGTCTTCTCTTCCTGAGATAGATGGCTCGATCCCAGAGGCCTGCAGGAGTCAGAGCAAAGCTCAGACCAGGAGTCAGAAGCCGCAGATGCTCTGGCACAGCCTTACCTCTTTCTGAAGAAGCTATGGTTTCCTCCTCCATAGAGGGGAAACTTTAGGCCCTGCCCATCTGTCTGTCCTCTGGGGTGGGCAGCAGAGGTCAGCGTCTCAGGTGGGGCCGGGACTGCTCTCAGGGCCTTCTTTCCATGAGTCGCCCCTCCCCTCCACCCCTGGCTGGGCCCCTCCCTTTGTGGCCACTCCAAGAGGAGGGGCTCCAGAGTGGACCCCTGCCAGGCCTGCCTGCTTGGTGATGGGCATTCAGAGGCCCTGACCTTTCCCCTGGTGTTCTTCTGGGGGTTCTGCCAAGTGATTTAGGGTCCCTCTCGCAGGTGCTGGGATGCTCACCAGTGAGCAGGGAGAGGCTGTTTTCACAGCCAGAGTCCCCTGGGAGCTCACCTCCCGCCTTGGCTCCCTTCACTTCCTTCACGGACTCCTGAGTGACAGAGGTTGGGTGGTGTCTGGAAATTGCAGGGGCCCTGGGTCTTCCTCGAGGGCGAGGCCGTGGGCATGGGGCGCGGCGCGGCAATGTGGGCAGTACCCGGGAGCTAGGGAGGCTGCAGTGAGGGGCCTGGGCCTGGCAGGCGGCCGGTGGTTTCGCCTCAGAAGCCCACAGCAAAGTTATTTTTGACTCCGATTTCACGTCTTGCTGCTTTTTAAAAATACCAAGCCATGAAATTCCTGCTCCAACTGTGTTTTCTCATGGCAGCTGTGCTTGAGGCTGGCCACAGCAAGGCTGTGATGTCACACATTCAGGTTCCTGTGACTCACTGGGGGCCGCTGGGCTCGGGGACCGGAACATGTGCGCCGTGGGAAGCAGCCGCGGGCAGGCCACCCAGCCCTGTGGTTTAAAGGTCCAGGTTGTTGCAACTCTGCTGACCAAACTCAACAAGGATAAGGATTTGGGCCTGTTTGCTTTGGGGAGTTGGATAGAGTGACCCATTGCTTCAAGACACCTTGCCCCTGCCCCCGAAGGTCCTGGCAGTTTCCTATCTGATGGGCTGCTCGGGTGAGGCATCCCACACAGGGAAGGTGGGAACACTGGGCAGGCCCGGTGTGGGCCGAGCTGCCTGACCAATCTCAGGGGCTCTCGGGGTCCCTCTTTCCCGGACGGACCAGCTGTTGATTGTGGAAAGAGACTCCAGACTTTAGAGCAGTTCTGCCATTTTCCCTGGGGGCGGGTCCTCCCAGATGTGCCCAGATGGAACTTGTCGGGAAGGTGTGCAGTGAAAGCACCTCCCCGCCCCCCCCCCAAGTAATCCCCTTTTGTGGGGTGTGTGCAGCCCTCCCCACGGCGCTCGCGCACCCAGGCAGGGCCTCAGGGGTGATTGTTGCTGGTTTCTGCAAGAGCGGGCCCTCCCTCCACAGCAGCCTGTCTCGCCACTTAGCCTTGACCGTGTATAATCCCAAGTTGGTTTAGCCAGCCTCCTCTTCCTGGATATTTAAGGGCTGCCCTTGTCGACTTCAGGACAGCCGGACCTCGTGCCACTTGGGGTTTGGAGACTTGTTTTTCCTCTGTTAAGAGCCTGCTTCCTGGGGACAAGGGACTGAAGACACTCTGGTCTATTAGACACTTGGGGTCTGACTCTAGCCGGTTGCAGAGGGGCTGGGCCCTGACCCTTCCCCAGCCCTGTTGCTCATTTTGGCAGTTTATCCAAAGGCTTCTCTGGCTTTGCAAATGCAGAGGCATGGGGAATACCAAGTCAGGGCCAGTGTGCTGGCAGCAGTCAAAGATGGGGCGAGCTTGTGTTTATTATTGCGTGAGGGGCTGGATGGCAGCTCCGTCTTCTATCCTGTCTGCGGTTGTGGCAGAAAGCACTCTCTCCCCAAAGAAGCTGCAGATGGAAGGCCCCTGCCCACCAGATGCGCTCGGGATGGCTGTGGTTACCTCTGGGGCCTGGGAACATTCACGGTCTTATGAGATTTCCCCTGTGAGGCCCAGAGCAGGCCTGGAGCTGGGGGCTGGGGAGCAGGGGCTGGAGCGGGAGATCTAGGAGAGCTAGGCCCATGGAGGGACATCTCATTCAGACTGACTCTGGATGGTTCTGAGAGGAGGGAGGAAGGGGACCCAGGTGATTTGCTCTCACTGCTCTGGGGACCCAAGGGCCCTCCAAAGAAAGGTCAAGCACAGGCCACAAGAAGGGGCCTACGAGTCTTCTGGTTGTGACAGGCAGCCCCAAAAGGGCCTACATGGCTCTGAGATTAACCAAGCCCCAGCTGCCCCATGGCCTGCATGAAGCGCCGTGAGAGCTGGGTCAGGAAAGACTGCAATCGGGCCTGCCATTTCCCTCCGCCCGCTCTGCAGAGGGCCCTGTCTGGGCCTGGACTGTTGGTACAGACCCTCACTGTACCCACAGTAGCCTCAGCTCTGGGGGAGGAGAAAAAACGGAAAGGAGCTTTGAACTCAGCAGAGCGTGGCATTTGGGGGAGCGATTCTGTTCCCCCCATTCTGATCTGGGCCTAGGTGGTAGCTCCAGAAAACCGGCCAAGATGAGAGGCTAGGTCTCTCACTGTGGCTCAGCAGGCACTCCACAGGGGAGGGGGAGCCTGTGAGCCTTCGTCCCTGAGGTGGGCCTGTTGGACAGGGGCCACAGCCTAACTTGCCCGGCGGCACTGAGTTTTTCCGGGCCTCCAACAAGCTACCAAGCAGTCTCTCTGACTTGTGATGGTTGTGTTTTATCGGGTGCTGGCAAATTAACTATTTTATATGGATTGCTGAAAAAGTGAGCATCTGAAGAAAGGGGATGCCGAAGGCGGTCAAGGCCAAGGTTCATGCCCCACTGTCAGCCCTGTTTGGACTTACCCTGGAGCCAGAGTACAGCTGAGCAGTGACTGGCATCCTGCACCTTGGGGCCTATCCCTGTCAGACTTGCCTTCCCTGGTGGTGTGCCCATGGCTGGCAGAAAGATGAGCTTGAACCCAGGCCAGGGTTGGCGTGGCAGGGGGTGTGGCTCAGGTCTTCCTCCTGGTGTGGGTAGCACCCCACGGGTCCCCGCAGCATCCGGTTTTAATGGATGGTGGTGAGTGGCCCCACTTTTAATGGCTTCTCCTTTGGGGGTAAGCAGTAATATGGAAAAGCCTGCGTTTATTTAAAAGGAGTTGCTATAAAGCCATAAGGAAAGTAAATTAGCCAAGATTCCTTAATGTCATAGCTAATCCACCAATAGAAAATAGTGTCTCATGTGCTTCCCGAAGAGAGCTAATCCTCGTTAGAGGTGGGGGCTGGGGGATGCAGAAACGCCCGAGAAATCCTATATCCCTGAGACAACGTGAAGCAGAAACACGGACCTCTGGGCTCAAGGGACAAAAGCTCATTTTGTGTTGTTGGCAGCAGACTGGGGGGTGACGAGAGGTGGTTAAAAAGACAGTTACTGAGCCCAGAGAGGTTGCGAGGAATTTCTGTAGAAACTTGTTTTTCTGTGCATCAGCTGTGTGTGATGCTGGACAAGTTAACATGTCAGACGTCAGCATGAGTGGGAATCTCCATTCCTTCCCCTCTAAAGTTTAGGCCCCGAAACTTTTAGTCCTCATCAGATCGGTGTGAGGTGGGGAGGGGAGGAACTGGGCTGCTTCCTGGATTCCTACCCCACTTTGCGCACCCCTACTTCCTGCTGAGGCCGGGAGGCTTCCTCCCTCCCAAGGCCAGCTGGCGGTGGCCCTTCGGGCTCCAGCCTGCCCACCCTCCGCTCCCTCCTCTGCCAGCCCCTCAAGCCCACCAGGTCCAAGGCCCAAGCTGGGGGGAATGTTCCTCACCAGCCAGCCAGGCTCATCCCCAGAGTAGGGCTGCCCCAGGCCCGGGGGACCTGGACTGGCTGGTGCAGGACCTGCCTCCTCTGCATCCCCATGGCACTCAGGGTCTGGCATGTGTCCATCCAGCACTCAGTGTGCACATGTGATGCGCCAGGAGCTGGGCCTGGGAGCAGAAAGACAGTGGTGAGCGAGAATAGACAGAAACCCCTGTCCTCGTGGGGCTGGCACTCTGATGGCTGTCAGCAGGCCGCTCGAGGGCCAGCGTTCACCCCTCTGACTCGAAGACCCCTGTGCCACAGACCTTCAGGCGCTGGGCCGAGGCTGGGGCTGAGAGACAGAGCCTTTGGTGGTAGGAAGAGCTGGGCCCGGACCAGCAACCCCTGTCCCCAGGGAGACAGGCTGGCCCCTCCGGCCCCCATTCACCCCTGACATGCGGCAGCGTGCTGGCCAGGGCACCATCAGCAAGCCAGGGCCCTGCGTGTGTGCACACACACGTGCACGAACACCGAGAGCTGGAGACAGAGCTGCCAGGAGACAAGGCAGAGCCAGGCAGGCGATGAGCCCAGCAGCCCCACTTTGTTTTGGTAGCTCACAAGACCCCACAGCAGAGAGATTCCCCTTTTCTTGCATCTGTTTTAGATCTTTAGAATCTGAGTGAAGTCAAAACCCTTCTACAAGGGAGATTAATTCCACACTGTTCCATCTTTGCAGTGGAACCATAGGAAAGTTAGACATTCTGTGCGGCACTGTCGAGACAGGGGCGTTGAGCCAATGGCCAGCCCCTGGATGTTTCCCGCAGCCTGGCACAAGTGCCCCCAGCGGCATGGCTGGGTGACTATGCCCTCACCCTGAGACCCAGGGCACCTGGGACCCCCTGCCCCCCAGGAATCTGGCTCCTGTGTTGGGGGAAGGGGGCTGGGGTGCCCCAGCCCCTCTGGGGAGACCGCCTGGAGGAGCCAGAATCAACCATAAGCCTGGAAATGATTAAAAGGAACTTTCCGTCACAGGAGAACTTTAAGAAGCAGCCAGACCACCACGTGCCCTGATGGCTCAGGCCCTACGAGGCCTGACCACAGGCCACCTTCTCTGGAGCCTCATCAAGCCCCATCTGTGCCTAGGGCCGCCCCCTCAAACAGCCCAGAGCTCAGCCATGGCCCCTGTGAGCTGGGGGAGCCATGTTGCCCACGGTGCACCCCTGCCCAGAGCACGTGCCATGTAAATAGTAGCTATTAACAAAGTGTTGGGTTGGCCAAAAAATTCGTTTGGGTTTTTCCGTAAGATGTTATGGAAAAACCCGAATGAACTTTTTTTTTTGGCCAACCCTATTACGATGGTTCCACAAGAGATGCGTTGCACAGATGAGGAATCTGAAGCCCTGGTCAGGTAATTTGCCCAAGACCACTCAGCAAGTTACTGATCAAGTTCAGATTTGAGCCCAGGCAGTACAGCTGCAGAGCCTGTGCTCTTATCACCTGGGACAAAGGTGGGGACCAGGAGTCACTCTGACAGCATTTTCTAAGGCCCACACCTGTGTCACAGCCATGACATGGTGAGAGAGGAGGAGGGCAGGGACCCGAGCACTGGGGCGGGGGGGTGGGGGTGAGGGATGAGGGGGACTTCTTGGGGGAGCAGGGCAACGCAGGCCTTGAGTGCCATGTGAATGCCACATCCAAGAGTCTGGCCTTTCTTCCTGAGCTCTTGAACAGAAAAGGAATATAGCAGAAGCAGCGTGGAGGGCAAGGGGGTGAGGAATCACCAGGAAGCCAAGGCAAAAGAATGGGGACTGAGAGGAGGCAGTCACCAAGTGGGACGTGCCTGGGGTCCGCAGCACTGACTGTATATTGGGGGCCCTGGGGTCCTGGGTCAGGCGAGGAGACTCCTTGGGCAGAGCCCTGACGCGACTAGCGCGCCCAGCCCGACACAGCAGCCAGAGGGGGCTTGGACATTCCCTGCACCCTCGTCAGCCCTTCCTGCAGCCTCCCCAGCCCGCTCCAGTGCCCTTCCGTGCTCACCATTCCCACTGCCCTCCCCCGGCCTTCTCCCAGGCGCTCGCTGCCTCTGCCCTACACGTGTCCCTTCTTTCAGCCTGACCTTCTCCCCACGCTGTAGCAGGTGTGTGCTTGTGTGGCACTCCTACCCCCAGCCGTTCCAGCCCTCTTGCCCCACTGCCCCTTTTGCCCCATTCAGACACTGAGGTCCCAGTCTCCTGGCTTCCCAAGACTGCCATCCCAGAGCAGTTTTAGTTCCCCCTCGCCACAAGGCAGAGTGCTAGAGGGGGCACGTGGCTGGATGTCAGCTCTCTGCTTCCATCGTCAGTCTGTCTCTGGCCCAGCCACCCTGTTCACCTCTGTGCCACCTGTCTTCCATGTTCCAGGGAGGCCCAGGAGGGCCTTTCAACCATAGAAACCAATACCACTCACCTAAGAGGGGCCCCATGCACCCTGTGGGGCTCTGCTTAGAGCAGGAAGTGGACGTGGAAGTGCCCTGGCTGGGGGAGTGGGGGCTGCTGGGAAGAAGGGTTGCCCGCAGAGCTGAACAGCGTTGGGGAGTGCGGTGGAAAGGCCTGGAGTGAGTGAGGCCTGCACATGTGGCAACATTTCATAAGGAACTAGCCAAAGAGCTGAGAAATGTGGAGAGAACGGCTGGCTGGTCACCCTCATTCTTTTCCCTTCCTCCAAAATGTTATTCACTATCAATCGTGGCAGCTTTGCCAGAAGCCCGCCCAGATAGGACTGGTACTGCATCTCATCAGTGCCTGGAAGCCCCTCAGAGCCAGAGTCCCTCGTTGCTGCATGTGATGGGCAGCTGACAAGTGTGAGAGTGGATGATGATGTCAGGAGGGCTTGTGAGGGTTCTCTGGCCCCTCAGAGCTTTGTAGAAGTTATGGCTCCAGTTTTCCTGCTACATTTGCACACCAGTACGTGCAAGAGACCTTCAATAAAGGTGGCGGCAGCAGTGGCTCTGGAAGGAGGAGCAGCTGCCGGAAGGGACCTGGCTCCGGGGGTGCGCCTTGGTCCGTTTCTGAAGTGCCAGTTCACTCCCTCTGCTTTCACCACCTGTTGTGAAACTAGGCAGCCATGATCAGTTCCCAGGCTGAGCCCCTTCTCCCAGAGTCCACTCTGGATCCAGCACTTGGAAAAGTGGCCATGGGCATGCAGGAGCACCATCCTCCCTGCCTGTACCTGCTCGGATTTGAGTCTGGTGAGGCAGTGCTAGGGAGTGGAGGCGTCCCCATTCCTGTCCCTTTTTGGGTAAGGGCCCTGGGACCCCTCCTCCACCTTCCTTGTGACCACCATACTCTCTTCCCTGTTCAGTCACTCCAAACCTGCCACACTGGCCTCCTGACAGTGCCAAGAGTGTGCTGTGTTCTTCTCTGTCTCAGGGCCTTTGCACCTTGTGCTTGGAGCACACTTTCTCTGGCCTGTCCTGTGCTATCTCCTCACAGAGGCCTTCTGGGCCTCCTGTCAGGGTTGGAACTCTCCTTCCCAGGTCTGCCAGCCCCAGAGCACGTGAGCCAAGTCAGGGGCCTGGACTCCACGCGGAGCTCAGTCCCTGTGGGCCGGACCGACACATCCTGCTCCTTTTCTCTTTGCCTTCCCCCCAAACACAAAGTGAAAAGGGGATGAAAAGGAGGCAGAAATGAGTACTGGGGGGAAAATAGCCGAGGAAAAATGGAGGACAAGACCACCTCAAGAGGAAACCAGGCTGAGGAGAAAAAAGAGGTTGGCAGGGCTGAAAGAAGGGGAGGGCACACCGTGAGGAAGTGGGGGCCTGGGAAGTGGGCGGTCAACAGGAGAAAGGGGGCGCAAAGGAAGGGCCCACAGAGCCCAGGGAGAGCATGTGGGCCTGAAAGAACTGTGCGCTGCTCCACAAGGCTCTGGGCAACTTGCACCGCCCCGCTTCTGCTCTGTTCCACCCCTTACGAGGGTGGGGGATTTATTCTCCCAGGGAGCACTGGACTCTCGCCTCCTCCATGCATTGCCCGCAGAACTCTTCCCTGGACCCGCGTGGAGCCCACGGGAGTATCGCGGCCCGGCCCCTCGTGGCTGTAGCGTCAGGCGGAGGCCCCGCGGACCCACTTTGCCCTCTCCCAGCATCACAGATGCGTGAGGCCCCGTCGCAGGAGTCAGGGGTGGAAGGCTCTCCCCTTGGCCACCTCGGAGGCCAGTGGAGATACACAAACCCGGGCTCTGTCCCACGCAGGCCACTTTGGGCCCCATGGGGTGCAGACACCTGATGACTCGATGCCAGTAGAGAAAAGGCATCTGAGGCAGCGAAGTTGGGACCCGTGGCTCTGTCAAAATATCCCCTGTGCTGTGTTCCCTCCCACTTGGAGCTGGGGGCCCCAGGTACCAGACTTATCGCTGCGGACGGGCATTTTGGTGCAACTTCTCCGAGCATCACTACAATTCAGAGGGGACTAAAAATAAAAGCCTGTCGCTTTAAAATTGGTTATTTTTACACCACTCAGAAGGCCCTTCAGGATGTTTCATAAAACGTCTTACACTGTTGAACTGTGAGCAAGAGAAGCCTCTCGCCCTGTTAATGTTGCCCCAATAGGAGACAGATCACGTCTTCTCCCCCCTCAGCAGGAAAATCAGGATCTGAATGAGATGCCCTTGCTGAGCCTCTCCCGGGGGGATTTTCCTTGGAGCGCTCCAGCGGGAGTCATGCTGGGAGCCCCGCCCCCTGGCCTGAGCTGGCCTCTTCCATGCTCTTGGGTTTGTTCCCCAATGCCTCCAGCATCCTCCTCCCTATTAGGTCCCTGGGTTGGGCTGTCCCTCCATCAGTGCCCACTGAGGGGCCAGGCTGCTTTCCAGGGGGTTTCAGCAGCATCACTGACATGGTCCTGAGCCCTGGCCGGAGCCCCGAGTTCACCCGCACCGGATTCTCCTCTCCAGTATCCAGGGGCTTGTGGATTCACTGCCCTGTCCCTCTCCCTGTCTCCCCCCAGCCCCCTCTCCCCCTATTAATGAGGATGATCTGAGAAATGCAGAATAACCAGGCTTTTTCTGACACCGCCTCATGCCTGCCTGACCCTCCCATCCCTCTCAGAGGGGCCTCAGCCTGTCCAGTGTGGTGCCCATCCTCAGCCTCTCCTGCGGGGCCCATCCTCAGCCTGTGTTCTCGGCCTCAGGAACGTGTTCTCTCTCTTGTCCCCCAATTGACTCACCACCAGATGGTGGTGGTTCATACCTCATGGATATCTCTGATTTTGTCCACTTTTCTCCTTAGCCCCCTCCCCCAGTCCAAGCCACCATCATCCCCTCTCATTCTCTCTTGCCTCCATCATGCCTAGTCACAGCCACACAGCCACTCCCCGGGCCATCCCCATGGAGCAGTCAGAGGGCTCTCATCCCCGCGTGGCCTCAGACCCCCAGCACATTCCTGCTGCTCTGCGGCTGAAGATGAGGTTGCCAGGCACGGCCTGCAGGGCCCGGCCCCACCTCCTGCCTCCTCCGAGGCCCCTCTCCTGCTCACTGCCTTCCCTCCCACCTCGGGGCCTTCCTGCCCCTCTCTCCTGGTGAACTCCTCCTCAGTCTTAGCTCACTCCCTTCCTAGGGCCACCTCCCCTGGCTCTGACCAAGCAGCGCCCTCCATTTTCCCAGCGCACCCCGCTGGTCTGCGCAGCTGCTTAGCGCTTGCCTCTTCAACCCGCTGCGCACCCTGCGGGCCCAGCTGAGTCTGTCTGCTCTGCGCCATTGTCACACCGGGCCTGGCACAGGCCTGTACGGCGTGGTGCCCGGGGAGGATCTGAGTGAGTGAAGAGTCTAGGGCCAAGGTTGGCAAACTTTTTCTTAATGATAACTATTCTAGGCTCTGTGGGCCATGAGAGTCTGTCACAACTACTCAACCTGCCACTGTAGCCAGGAAGCAGCCATAGACAATATGTAAGCAAATGGGCACAGCAATAAAACCTTATTTACAAGAACAGGCAGCAGGCCGAATGTGCCAACCCTTGGTCTAGAGAAACAACAGAATTCATTCAACAGCAAACGGGAGTGTTTCTAAGGAAACGATTTTCCATGAGAAAGGGCTGTGGCTTCCTGAAAATCGCTGGTTACAGCAGGAGAAGGTGGTTTTGAAACAAGCCCCCAGGTGACCCTCCGACAGGTGTGACTTTGAAGGTGAAACTTCTGGATCCCCTATGACCTTGCCCCAAGAGGCTCCCGCGTGGCTTGCAGGTGACGGCCATGACCCTGGGAGGCAGACAGTGTTGGGCGAGGGGTAACAGTGTCCAGGCGTGGAGTCTGAGTTCTGCTTCCTGTTGCTCCCATTCAGGGAGGGAGGTGCCTTGTTTGAAGTCGAGCCCAGTCTTGGGAGGGGTGGGGCGCCAGCAGTGACCGGGGCGAGTACCAGAGCGCGTCTAGAGGCTGATCTCTTACGCTTTAGCAGCATAAGCGCCCCAGTGAGAGAAGGCATCTGAAATTAAGGTGTTAGGGTCGTTTCTCATTGCATATCTATTATAAGGTTCTTGTCGGTATGTCCCTTTTAACCCTATAATATTGCCTTTTCATAGCTCAGAATTGTGACTTCCGTGATAATTCCAAACCTAAATGTTTAGCCAGATAAGAGACTTTACTTCATGGGCAATGGAGGTGTCTGAGGCCTGGGAACTGCCTTGGAGAGGGGCCTGATGGTGTGAGGGCGCTGCCGGGTGACCCTGAGGGATGGCCCTTCCAACCGCTCCTGCTCATTTAATCCAGAGCCACCAGGCCAAGTGGCTTGGACAGGACAGAAGGTGGCTGCCGCTGCGTGAGCACAGAGACCCAGGAGCATGTTCTCAGGCTGCTTGAGCTTGGGCATAGGGTGGGGGACAAGCAGGTCTGCTGGGTCACAGGGCCAGTGGCCCTCAGGTGATGCCAGAGCGAGCGGGGTGGGGGTGGGGGCAGGAGTAGGTTAGGCCTCTCCTTATACGTGGTGGATGGGGACAGAGCAAAGGTGCACAGTTCCCGGTGCCTTAGCCAGCACTCTGAAGCCAGGCCACCAGGGTTCACAGTCCAGGTTTGTCATTTATATGCTGTGTGACTTTCAGCAAGTTAGTATCACTTGGTTGGTACCTTGGTTTCCTCATCGGAAAAAATGGGGGTGTTACAGGCTCCCACCCTGAGGGGTCATTGTATGGAATAGAATGCTTGGCGTACCGTGAGCACTCCGTGAGGGTCAGCTGTCAGGAGCAGCCCCTGGAGCAGAGTGTGTCAGGAATCAGGATGGCCCCCCAGAGCCCAGTCCTGGGTCCTCCCTCAAGTCTGGGCTTCACACCCAATTACAAAGGGGACCTCGTGTCTGGATGGCACAGGGCCAGGGAGAGGGCATGAGCTGCCTGGTTTCTCCAAAGTCAACAGACAGGAGGGGCCTCTCTGTGGAGGAGTTCGGACCCCAGAATGAAGGCGTTCCGGCTAATGGCCGTCTTTCCCAGACGCGTTGCCCAGACAGGTCTGCCCAGCAGCCAGAACCCTAGACTCCTCAGCCCCTTCTCCAGTTTCCCGTTGCCCTACTTAAAATTAAGTCAGAGGCCCACGGACACCCATGTCGGGCAGGGCCATTTCCTTTTTTGACACCTGCCACCACACCCAGCTTTCAACTCCTTGGGGACTTTGTGAGAGGCTGGGACCAGGTCATTTGCCCTTGAATAAAAGGAAAGCGAGGTGACTGGGCTGGGAGCGTGGACTTAGAGGGACTGCAGAGGTGTCTGCCTTTCCAGTGCTTCTCCTCACCTTCCAGGGCAGGCGGGCCTTGTCTCTGGGCCTGGGGAGCATGGGCACCGTGTGGTGGGAGGAGAATTCCCAGGGCTGGGCCAAAGCACGAGGTGGGGTGAGCCACGAGCAGCCTGCTTGGCGTGGCCCCGAGCCTCAGGAGGGCACGGCTGCGGGCTCTGCTCTGCCCGCTGGGTGCTGAGGCAGCACATACTCACAGAGGCTTGCTGTGCCCCTGACACTTGGTTGTGGGGATATTGCTCTGAACCAACAGGTAAAGGTCACACTGCAAACACAGCCACGTGACATGGCCTGGAATCGGCCCCTGCTAGCGATGCTGCTCCCTCCTCGCGTGGGCCCCAGCAGCTGGGGAAGCACGGTGGCGGTGGCGCACTGTGGTGGCCTGGCTGACTCCCTGCAGGTGGCCGGCCTGCCTGCCCTCTCGCTGTGTGTATCGCCAGCCCTGAGCATGTCTGACCTCTGCTACTTGGCTTCCCCGACTGGAGCCTTTTCATCACTGGGGAAGCCCTTTCCTGGTGGAGGGAAGGCATATCAGCAAATCGGAGATCAGGGTTTCCAGGCTTCACTTTATCAGGAGGGATAACAATTTCCCGTGAAAATGAGGTCCCATGCTTTAGTGGAATGGGATTATTAAGACAAATTTGTGAAGCAGAGACTGTGTTCTAATGCACAGAAATCCGAAGTGTCCATCCTCCTCTCCCTGGCCCATCCTTCCAGCTCAAAAGGGGTTTGGGAGGGATCATATGTGACAGGGAAGAGCTGGGTGGACTTAATCTCTGGATGGTGGCCGCCACCGAGCATCTTGGCAGAGTAGGCTGGGGGCGCAGGGAGTAGGGAAAGTGGACACCAAACACAGAGATGACGTGACTCTTCCAGAAGCTTGCCTGGGAAAGGGGAGAAGCTGCAGGTTTGAGAAGGGTGGACTTTTTTTCAGCCTGTTTGTCTCTAACGTGCTATGAAGCATCCCCTCATAGCTCCCAAAGGAAGGACCCCCAACACCCTCCTTCCATTCAGGGGGCTGGAGGTGAAATAAGTGATGCTTTTCTGTTCAAAGAAATTTAACATCATCAAATTTAATGCCGTATTTCTACCAAGCTGAAGTATGGGCCCCCCATGGAACTAAGTAGAGGCCTCGTGAAATGCGTGGCACCCCTGGTATTGACATTGGCCCAGCACCCACTGCCTCCACATTTGGAAATTCGGTCCCTGTGAAGAAAAAAAAATTTTTAAGTGTGTGTGTGTGTGTGTGTGTGTGTGTGTGTGTGTGTGTGTGTGTGTGTGTTGGGAGGGGGGATGGTGCTGGGCAGAAGAGGGAAAGCTGGCTGGCTCCCCCACTGGGGCCTGGAGTCCAGAGCCATCGGAAAAAGTCTGGATGAGGAATGATTTTGGAGCTTGGCTCAGTGTGAGTTTTGCAGCAGCCAGTGGAAACTTCCAGGAATGCTGCTCTGGGCCAGCCGGGGGCTGTTTCCGCCGCCACTTTTATGAGCTGCAGACCCCCTCTGTGGCTGACCAGCCAGCAGAGGGGAATGTGACCCTCTCTTTCAGCTCAGCTCTACCTCTCAGGGTGCAGTTCATATTCCACAGGCAGCAACTTTTCAGGCTCTGTCCTGTGCCCTAGGGCTCGGAGCCTTTGCAGCCCCGCCAACTCATCCAGAAGGGGCCAGCCGCCAGGAGGAGCAGCCTCCGTGAGCGGCTGACATCCGTGCGGGATGCTGCAAAAATTTATAGCAATCTTAGGGGGGAACCTCCCTCCCAAAATGTTTCAATGTTTTATTAAATATGTGAAAGGAAAGTTTCCTTTCTACTGGACCAAGGCCCAGAGCCTCCATGGAGCCTCAGGGAAGGTGGCAAAACCTCTTGGGAAAGCCCACAAATGAGTAAAATTAATAGAAAGTTTTGTTTCTTAATCTGACCCCTTTCTGATGCCGGTAGGCTGCACGGCACAGGAACCAAGCCTGCTTCATTCACAGTGGACTTGCCCAGGGCCTGGTGTGTGCCTGGACACCACTGCCCCTCTGTCAACACTCTGTCCAAAGCCAGAGGAAGGGGGCAGGTTTCTGCAGCCTTGTCTGGAAGCCAGGTTCACAGGCCAGCCGTCATGCTGGGTATGCAGGAGAGGCCAGGGAGCAAAGGCTCTGCCTCTGGAAGCCAACATGACAGGCATTGTCATGGTGGACAACATGGGCACCATGCTGTCACCTCTCAGTCTCCAGGACTGCTGTGAGCTCGGCATTATCCTTCCCATTACAGAGGAGAAAATGGGCTCAAAAACGGGGAATTAGGGCCTAACCCCCAAACAGCACATTCCTGCAATGGTCCTCAGTGGGCTCGGACAGGCAGAGGCCCTCCTGGGCTCAAGGGACTCACCTCCAGCCTGGGAAGCCCCTCCAGGTGTAGAGATAAAGGGCCTGAGGTGTGGGCAGGACCCAGGTGGGGTGCCTTCTTTTGTGGATGCAGTTTTCTCACCTTTGGAATGGAGATGCTTGATGGTCTCTGGTTGGTTATGGACAGAGCCTGGCCCAGATGAGCAAGTGGTTCTGCTCTGGAACTCCACAGTCTAAATGCCAGACCACCGGGGCTGGGGATTCCTGACCTTGGCTGTCTTGGGCAATGACCGAGGACTATGGGACCTGCTGCTTACTTTCCCTCACTACGTCCTTCTGGCTGCCCAACAAACATCAGAGAATAACCATCCCAAACCAGCAGAAGTGGACATGACGACCAGAGACAAGGCGCCAGGAAGGAGCCCTGGGTGGGAAGAGCTGGCATTTGTTCAGCGGACTGAGGCAGCTGAGCGGGACTGGTTGAGGGCATCCCCAGGGCAGCCCAATGGCCCCTCCATCCTCTGAGCTTGACCGTTTATTTTGCAGACAGTCTCCATCCTGGAGCAGCGGTTGACACTGACAGAAGACAAGCTGAAGCAGTGTCTGGAGAACCAGCAGCTAATCATGCAGAGAACACCACCATGATCAGGGGAGCAAGAATCAAGAGCTCGGTTGATTTGGGGGGTGACAGGCCGGGGATTTGTACTGGGGAACTTGAGTAAATAAATAAAGGGGATTCAGCTCTGGGAATCACATCCATCCCGGAGCCCCAGGGGTCCTGCACCTCTGCCCTCCACCCAAGCTGTCCGCACCTGGAGACTCTCCACTTGGCTGTGGGAGGCCCCACATACCCACAGATGACCACGTTTAATTTAATGTGAAGGAGCCACTTGAAAATGTTTGCTACCTTGGAGTCCTAAGTGGAGTCCACTTTTCCCTTACCAACCTTTCTGCCGTACGACTGGCTTCCCCCCACCGACCTTTCCCAGCGTAGAAATGGACTACTCATTGGTTGGATGAACCAGGAGTTTCCTATAAATCTGACAAAAGGCCCAAAGTGGGCCCATCTGTGTCTGATTTACCCAGGAACGAGCACTCTGGAGAGGGTGGTGGCTTTGCAGTGGCCTTGATTTCTGCCCCACACATGTTCACTGGGGCCTGATGGCTTCCTCCTCTGCATGCATGAGGGCAAAGGAAACTGAACATTAAAACGGATTTGATGGAGCTCGTCACTGAAATGGCTTGTTCTGAGTGAGACCTAGTCCCCCCATCCCCAGGACCTATAAAGGGAGAATGAAAATGGCTTCTTGGGAGGGCCCCTGCCAGGATCACCTCTGAAGCCCAGCACACCCTGTTTGCAGCCGTTCGGGGTCTTCAGGAGCAAGGACGGTCAGAGCCCCTGCCTGCACCCTGTCCCTCTGGCTGGCCTGGCTGGCTGCTTCAGCTGGGACCTGGAGGCCTCAGGCACCTGCCTTTCCTCTTGCTCACGAGGGTTCCATAGGCAGCTTTCCCTGCATCCTTGCAGGAAAGCCAGGCAAGTGTTTCCCATATGTCTGGGTGTCGTCCATGCCTTCTGTATTCAGCTTCTTGGGGCCCAGCCAGCCAGAGAGGTATTTACCCTCCAACACACCTGCCCTGCCCTGGGGCCTGGGGGGAGGGCGGTGTTAGATCTTCCCGGGAGCTGTCAGTACCAAGCAGCTAATGAGGTTCCCAGCCTCTGCAGCTTCCAGGTGGGAGCACAGTCTGAACGCCTAAGAGCTTGGGCTGACAAGAGGCAGCCTATGTTGAGTACCGATGAACGACAAGCCTGGAGGAGCTGCCTCTTCCACCTGGGTGGGGAGAGAGCTGTAGTCTGCAGTTAGGCCTCAGGCTCTGCCTTTGGTCGAGCTGTGTGACCTCAACATGGTGACATAACCTCTCTAAGCCTCAGGTTCTTGTGTCAGGTGGTGGTGGTAACCACCCCACCAGGTGACGATGAGGTAGGTACTCAACAGAGGCCCGTGGCTCCCCGCCCCCGTCAGTCCCTCTAGACGATGGAGCCTGCTGCAAGTGGGGAAGAGGCTGCAGGCTCAAGACGCTTTGGAGGCCCCCAGGAACCTGCTGCAGTCTTCCCACGTGGCCCTGCTAGTGTGTAGAAGAGCCTGGAAGTCCTACTTGTCTAAATTGGCAGGTAAGACCCTTGGCTGTCTCGGGAGGTCATGGGCTCCCCGTCCCTGGAGGCTTTTAGGGAGTCTGGGCAACGCTGAGTCAGCTTGCTCAGAGGGGACACAGCTTGTGGGGCCAGGCTTGTCATCCCCTCCCATGCTGGCTGCCCTGCCAGTGATGAGACATCGGCTGCCCTGTTGCAGCCAGTGGAGCTGGAGCTCCCAGGTGTTGGGGCTCTGGTGATTCGAGCAGCCAGCCCAGGCGAGATCCTCTCCAAAGACACAGATGGTGCAACAGGACAGAAGCAGGGTCTCCAAGGCATTGTGTAGCAGCTCTGCTCACAGGCCAGGCAAGGGTTGCCACCCATCGTGTCTTCAGTTTACACCAGGATCACATTTTGAATTTTTCTCTGAAATCTCCCTTTCTCTGTGGGAGAAAATGAGGATTTTTTGAGGGTCTGCTAGGGATTTGGGAAATGGCCTGGGAGGTAGTGGTGTACTGTTTTCCCCTGGAAGTCCCACCACGATTGTCAGATGTAAACAGTCTGGAGAGGGGTACTCACCATCCCCCGACACACACAGCACACCCCTTGTCTGGTAGGACAATATCGCCATGTCCTGAGACAGTCCGACCTGGGCCCTCCCAGATGGAGGCAGGCCAGAGCCGTGGCCATGGGCTTCTGGGAGGGCTTTGCACGAGTGGCCCGGGCCAAGCCCTCCTGAGGGGTTTCCTGCCACTCACACACCTGCCTTGACGGAGCCACCAGACAGATCTGGAACTGGGGAGAAGGATGGTTCTTAGAGAGCTGCATTTGTCTTTAAAACAGCACAGAGACCTGCCATCTCCAAGCCTGGGGGTCAGTGTGTATGACCTCGCCAAGGCAGAGCTGTGAGGGCTCAGGCTCACATTTGGCCATATTCTTCCCCAAAGAGTTCCTTTTCTTGCTCATGTGGGGCCTGACCCAGGACCTCACTGCTCTGAGAATCTAGGGGCCAGGTTGCTCCTGGCAGGAGGGAGACAGAAAACCCTAGGGTGCTCTGACCGCTCTGGAGACTGTCTAGCCTCAGTTCCAAGCCCCACCCCCGTGAAGGTGCTGCAGGACTCTGAGCTGGGCAACACGGTCTGGGCTGGTGACAGGCAGGACTGGCTATGGTGTGTGTGGGGGGGCCTTATAAGCACAGGAGGAGTGGGGAGGCCTAGCAGGGCTTGAGGTGGCTCGGCCCAGTTGGGGACCACATGACAGGGCCTTTCTGTGGCGTCTCCCCAGATGACACTCCCTGCTAGCCCTCCCAGACAGCTCCCCTGTGGCTGGGGGCTCTTCCCGATCCCCCACCCATGCTGCCAAGCTCAGAAGCAGCCCTCTGGAAATGTAAATGCCTCAGCTCAGCCGTCATCTCTCCTAATTTTGGATTTTGGTAACTGAGCTCCCAGAAAACCAAATTGCAAATTTGTGTGTGTGTGTGTGTGTGTGTGTGTGTGTGCTAGGAAGATGTGTTTAAGTTAGTGGGGTTTTGTTAGGAAGTACATCTCAGTGGCAGTTCCCAGCCCCCACCCCCATCCCTTCATCCCCTAATTTTCCTAACATGTGAAGTGAAAGAACAGGTGTCTGTGATTTAAATTGCAATCCCCCACCTACCCTTTGCCAGAGTCTCAGGGTTCCAGGGATGAATCTATACTCCCTGCCGGAGAAACTGAGGGAGGCAGGTCAGGTGGGCTGGACGACCAAGCCAGAAAGCAGCAGCTGAGTCCAACCCCTGCCCGTGGCAAGCCTGCCGCCCTTCATTCCTGAGTCACCACTCCCAGGGGTACCTGACAGACTAAGTGCTGATGGGTCCCTGCAGGCCTGTGTCCCTCCAGAGACTTGAGTGGCATGAGCCAGCCTGTCCTGGAAACTGCCATTCTCCCGCCCAGCACCATCCTTGTCCTCTGTCCCATGATCTCCGGGGGGGCGCGCTGCGTGACGGCAGGCTGGCAAGAGGGCGGAGCAGGGGAGTCCAGATCGCTCTGGGAGTCAGGGGCACCACCAGAGTCCAAATCCCGGCTCTGCCCCCTGCTAGCTCCATGACCTTGAATGAGCTCAGTAACCTTGTGGAGACCATTTGTGAGCTAGTGCCCATCTCATCAGGCACACGAGGCGCTCAGAGCGAGAATGTGCTCCGTGTGTGACTGGAGGGAGACTTCTGGCGGGTCCGACCCCTTCCCTGGAACTTGGCCTGTATGTGCATGGGGATGGGGTCTGATGGTCCCAGAGTCGTTCTGGCTCTGAAATTCTAGGTGGCCAGGGTTACGGTCTCTTGACCCCATGGCCCGTGCTACGGGGATCCCCAGTGGTGAGGAGGGAGTTGGGCCGGCAGACAGCCTCGCCCCACCTGAGGAGGCAAGCCCTCCAAGCCCACCTCTTCTGCTGTCACCAAGGCCGAGGCCGCCACTAGGGCCAGCACAGGCTTGCGGGTGGGTGTTTGTGATTGCCGGGAATCCCGGAAACCCAGCCCGATGAGCAAGCGCAAGCATGGTGAGTCACACTATCCCAGCTCCCTGTCATTAACCTCATCTTCCTAAACGATCTGCTCAAGATGGGCCCCTGATGGCTCCAGCCTTAACTGGTGGGTGGCCATTTAAGCGGGACAGAACTGGGCCCCGGGGTTTTCTCCAAGCACCCCCTCTCCACCCCACCCCGCCCCATGCTGCCGAGGAGGGAACCACTTTGCCAAGGCGGCGGTGTCAGGCTGGCAGGCCCCAGCTCACTTCCTGTGAGCATCACCGCCCTGACACAGGGCCTTGTCCCGTTGCTGAGGGGGCTCCAGCCCTAGCACCCCGGGCTCACTCTGCCGGCCACTCTGGGGGAAGTCTCTCTAGAGGCCCAGAACGTGGGGCGCTCACAGCCGTGCTCGAGATGAGACTAGACCCAGGCCAGACAGCCTGGGGCAAAGCCATGAGGAAGCTTTCTGTGCCGGCCCCTCCTCCGCTGGCAGCTGCTGTGTGGAAACACTTTCCCCAGACCCTATTTACAGAGCAAGACTGAGGAGTGGTTTCACTTCAGGTGAGGCTACTTCGAGCCCCTTCTGCCTGGGCGCTGCCTGTAGCAGGAGGCCTCCCCCCACCCCCACTGTCTCCTACCACCCATGAGAAATCTGAGCACTATCGGACGGGGGACCTGGGCAGGAGAGGAAATCACATCTTCCGTCAGCTTTCCTTTCTCAGTCCTAAGCTGCTCTTGCAGGCACGAGTGCCTGTTCCTCAAAGTGGGACTTTGGTGTCTCTCATGGGTGCTCCGTGGGCAGAGGCTTGGCCTGCAGGAGTTGGGCCCGTGTCAGCAGTGTCACTCAGCCAACATACTGACATCAGCCCCTGGCCATCTCCATCCTTCCTCAGCTGGGCACCTGGACTCAGCTTAGGAATGGAGACTGACTTCAGAGCTGTGGCCGTCCCTGAGCACCTGGGGCCCACGTTCACCCAGTCCATGTTGTTCTCCTGGTCTCAGGCCTGGCCAAGGGCACAGGTGCCCTGCAGCTGCTCTGCTCAACTGGCCTCTCTTCCAGATCTCTGCCCTGCCCTTCCCTGGCTAGGCTCAACCCAGGGCCTTGCCTTGACCTGGCAGGCCTCTCTGGAACCATCCAGCTCCCCCAGAAGCTCCTGTGGTGCCCCACCCCACCTCTGCACCGAGCCCCTCAAACTGACCCCAGCCAGAGCCGCCCGAGGACATGCCCTCGTGCCCAGGGTTGGGATGGGAGTGCTGATCGTGTTCCCCAGGGCCAGCGCACCCCCCACCCCTACCCTCGCCCCCAGGATCGTTCTCCATGACAGCTGCTGCTGGATTGGCTCCCCCAGAAGCCTCTGGAACTTGGAGCTAGAGAAGCAATGTAATTAGTCTTCCCAGACCCTCCAGGCAGCAGCTCACATGTGCCTGCTAACTGGAAACAGAAGGTGCTTTCTGTTGCAGAGGCCTGGGCTGGCCCGCGTCAGGGCTGCTGCTGTGGGACTTCTTGGCTGCAACTGTGAAGTTGACCTTTGATCCCAGGAGTGCCCTGGTTCTGGGGTTGGGTCCAGTTCCCCTCATAGTTGGGGTGTGCTTGGGAATAGGGCCGTTTGTGAGGTTCTACAAGGATGCCCATGCCCTTTGAGACATGTCCCAAAGTCTCCTTTTTTTCCAGTTTTAATATTTTTTTATTGAAGTATAGTTGATTTACAGTGTTGTTAATTTCTGCTATATGGCAAGGTGATTCAGCTATACATATATATACATTCTTTATTTTTAATATTCTTTTCCATTATGGTTTATCATAGGATTTTTGTTGTTGTTTTGGGCTGTGTCGGGTCTTAGTTGCAGCACGCGGGATCTTCGTTGTGGCATGCGGGATCTTTCATTGTGGCATGCGGGCTTCTCTCTAGTTGTGGCCCACAGGCTCCAGACTGCACGGGCTCTCTAGTTGTGGTGCATTGGCTCCAGAGCACGCGGGCTCAGTAGTTGCGGTCCACGGGATTAGTTGCCCCACGGCATGTGGGATCTTAGTTCCCCGACCAGGGATCGAACCCATGTCCCCTGCTTTGGAAGGCAGATTCTTAACCACTGGACCACCAGGGAAGTCCCATATCATAGGATATTGAATATAGTGCTCTGTGCTATACAGTAGGACCTTGTTTATCCACTCTCTATATAAAAGCTTACATCTGCTAACCCCAAACTCCCACTCCATCCCTCCCCTAACGCACTCCCCCTTGGCAACCACAAGTCTGTTCTCTATGTCTGTGATTCTGTTTCTGTTTCATAGATGGGTTCACTTGTGTCATATTTTAGATTCCACATATAAGTGATATCATATGGTATTGGTCTTTTTGTCTGACTTACTTCGTTTAGTATGATAATCTCTAGTTGCGTCCATGTTGCTGCAAATGGCATTATTTCGTTCTTTTTTATGGCTGAGTAGTATTCCGTTGTGTATATGTTCCACATCTTTATCCATTCATCTGTTGATGGACATTTAGGTTGTTTCCATGTCTTGGCTATTGTGAATAGTGCTGCTATGAACATAGGGGTACATGTACCTTTTTGAATTCTAGTTTTGTCTGGATATATGCCCAGGAGTGGGATTGCTGGATCATATGGTAATTCTATTTTTAGTTTTCTGAGGAACCTCCATACTGTTTTCCACAGTGGCTGCACCAACTTACATTCCCACCAACAGTGTAGGAGGGTTTCCTTTTCTCCACACCCTCTCCAGCATTTATTGTTTGTATACTTTTTGATGATGGCCATTCTGACTGGTGTGAGGTGATACCTCACTGTAGTTTTGATTTGCATTTCTCTAATAATCAGCAATGTTGAGCATCTTTTCATGTGCCTATTGGCCATCTGTATTTACTCCCAAAGCTCCTGTTGGGATAATTGCCTCTGGTTTGGGGGAACCTCAGCTATGGAGGCCCCTCTGGTGAGGGAAGGGGGCTTAGGCTAGGGCAGATCAGATGAGAGCCCTTCCAATCTGCCCACCACTCAGGCCATCCCAGAGCTAGCCCCGCAAGGAGCCAGGACCTGCTGAGATGTTGCCTGCTCCTTTCCTGCCTGGTCTGCTTCTGCCCTTGGCCCACTCCCTCTGTTCTCAACATAGCAGCCAGAGTCGGCTAAGCCATAAGATTAAAAAATAATAAATAATAAAAAGAAAACTTGTAAGATAGTTCATACCATCCCTGCTCAACCCCTTCCAGCAGTTCCCCAGCCTCCTTCAGGTATAGGCTACAATGCTTACCACAGCCAAGAGGCCCTACTCAATCCTGCCAATTCCCCCACCCCCATCTCCTACCACCCTCCACCCTCCCTTCATGCCCCTCCCACCACACCAGCCTCCTGATTATTCCTTGGATACACCAGGAACATTCCAGCCCCAGGGCCTTTGTACCTGCTGTCCCTACTGCCAGGAATGCTCTGACTTCACCTTTCTGTGCCTTGGCCTCCTCATCCACAACATGGGGTAAGAGTAGTACTGGCCTCACAGGGCTGCGGGAAAGATTTGCTCTCACAATTCACACAAAGCTCTAAGAACAGGCTTTGTGCCTGCAGGGCTCCGATCCATGGCCTGGGGAGGTGGCTGGAGGTGGGTGGGGGCTGAAGGTCTGGGCCCTCAGCATCAGAATCCTACAGGCCAGCCAGCTGGCTACAAGGCCTACTCCAGGCTCAGCCTTGGTCAGCTGACTAGAAACCTGGGGTTCAACCAGTGCTCCTGGGAGGGAGACCCATTGTACCCCATGAGGCCCTCAGTCTGCTCCCTAACCGCCATGGGTCTCTCTCACTGGACACCCCACTCCACATACCAACTTGGCTCCTAGACAGCCTTTTCCTAATGAGGCTTCCAGCCACCAGGCCAATCTGAATGGCCAGGCACGGCCCCCACTGGACAGGGAGGGAGGGTGGGGCAGCCAACCAACATGCCAGGCCTCCCTGCCCACCCGCTAGCCGAGAGGGGCAAAGGTGGGGGTCAGGGCTGACAGGTCAGTGGCCTCACTGCATCCAGGGCTCTCTGGTGGGGTACGGGTAGCTGGGCTGGATCTGAATGAGCATCTTGCTCCTGGCCAGCTGGCTGGCTGTGGAGGGGCTTCATCATGCCCCCATGGGCCCTCCCACCCACCTGGTTCTATCCTGCCTCTAATGGCTCAGAACCCCAGTCAAGCAGGGCCAAGGATTTGGAGCTTTTTCTGCCTGAAGGAGAGGAGTGGGCCCTCTAAGGGGTCTCCCCCCAAGACTGCTGGCCTGGGGGCCTCCTGCAGGGGCTGGGAGCCTGGCAGCCACCTTGTGGGGGTGGGCACAAGACTTCTGGGGAGAGTCTTCCCTCCACTCTCCCTCCCCCATCTTCCTCCTCCAAACACATGTTTCCAATCCCCTCTCAGGCCCCTCTCCCCCTCCCCCAGCCCCTTCCCATTTCCTCTCAGAGGCCCTCACTCGCATGTGGAACTCATTAGGAGACCCTCAGAGCTTGTAACCCAACTCTGGCCTGGGCTTGAGGAGGGGGCCCTGTCCACAGCCCCCATGCTGAGAGGACCAGCCTCCCCGTCTGGCCCCTGTCTGGCCCTGTGCAGCCTTGAGCTAGAGACCACAGGAGCTGGTCATGGCCAAGAGCTGGCTGGTGCTGGTTGGGGGAAGCTGGCCAGGCATCCGGCTCATCTCTGCCCGGTGCCTGTTTAATCATCCTCGCCTCCCCAGGAGCCGGGCTGGGATGGCCATCGGACCTGCTGGTGAAAAGCAGACCTCAGGGAGCCTAGAGCCGGCCAGAGAGAGGGTGTGGGGTTCTGAGCAGTTACTTGATGATCCTCAGCTTCTCATCTGAAAATGAGAAAGGAAGTCCAGGGAAGAGAACGTGGTATGAGCAGCCACTGGGCAAGACAAGGCTATTTTCTCTCCTGAAGGACAGGCTGAGCGCACAGTCCCATGGGCTGGGAGTGGAGATTATGCAAAAAACTGATGCTATGGTCACCAGAGTTTGGGAAATGCCAGATGAACAAAATTAAACCAGCTATATCCCTGCAGGACTTCTCAGAGCCTTTAACACACTCCTATGCTATGCAGCTGGGGCCACAGAGTTCATAGTGTTTCTCAGACATTTGACCACATGACCCTCTTTATGAGGTGGGCCTAGCGTCCTATGGATCCCACTTTGGACAGTTGAACAGGAAGAGCCCTGAGGAGGCAGGAGGCATGGGTCAAAGCCCCCTGATGGGAAAGGCTCCCTGAGGGTCAGAACAGGGGCTGTCGTCTGCTGGGTCTGAGCAAAGGGTGGGAATCGAATGGTGGTGACAGCTAAGGAGGGGTGAGCAGGAGTCAGCAGGGGGCTGGTGTGGCTGAGACTTGGAGGTAGGACCAGGCTGGAGCTGGGCCGGGGCCTGGTGACTCCAATTCCCTCCCTCATGGCAGGTGGGTAGGCAGGGGTGGACACAGAGGCAGAGGCATGAGGCTGGTGGGCAGAGCCTTGCCCCATGGGGTGTTGGGCGTGTCCATGGCCCCACGTCAGCCTCAGGACAGGGCAGCCACCGGCTGCAGGTTCACAAGAGTTGCTGTCTCCTCTGTCTCTGTTTCTCTTCCTGTTGGAGCCAGCCTCTCTGCTCAGAGTCCGTTCTGCCCACGCTCCCCAGCACAGCTGCTTACAAGCCCCCTTCCCAGGCCTCCGCTCCAGGACCCCTTCCCACAGGGGTCACTGCCTGCCCCCGGGGCCCTCTCCCCACTGTCCAGGCATAAGAGGGCTCAGCAGGGGGACATGAGCTCAGCCCTGGACTGGAGCCTTCACACAGCATGTTTCCTCCTGCCTCAAGCAGCCTCGCATGGCGTACGGTACCCCGTTCTATAGAGGAGGAAACAGGCCTGGAGAGGAGAGGCTGGTGGTGGAGTTAGCATTACAGGCAGGCTCCCCAGTCTCCACCTCTCCCATCTTACCCATGCCCTGTCCCAACTCACATGGCACACTCACACCTTGGTCATCTGAGGGCCACATCGGGTTGTCCTGCTATGTCCAGCGCAGAGTCTGGCAGGTGGTCAGCACTTGACCTCGTCTGGTACAGGTGTCAGGCCAAGGCACTCCTGCAGTGCATGGGGGTGGTTGGGAGTCTGTGCCCAGCCCCTTAGGCCAAAGAGGCCCTTCCCTCTGACAGTTCCGAGGCAGAACCTGCCTAGCTGCCCCGCACCCCTGGGAGTTAGGGTAGGCAGAAGGTATTGCCCCACTTTATAGATGGAGACGCTGAGGCACCTCCAGGGGCCACCCAAGTCCACAGCAGCACCCCAGATCCGGGGGTTCCAGCTCCCTCCTACGTGGGGGCTCTGTGTCCCAGTAGTGCTCATGGCCTGGGGAATTCAGCCACTCCCCAGCCTGAGTTCTTGGGCCTGGCCTGTTGTTTCTGGGGAGGTTTTGACAGAGCTCCAGCTCTGGCCAAACTGCCCTCTCAATGCCTCACCCCCACCAGCCCCGGACTCGGAGCCACCCCTATGGCTCAGGCCAGAGGGCTGTCCCATCTGGCAGTGGGGGTCAGGGCAGTGCTGGCTTCTAATGAGAGACTGCATAACCCATGGCAAGGGGCAGGGAGGTGGGAAGGGGGCCTTAAGCAGAGCTGATCCCTGGTCCTCCCTGTAACAACCTCAGAGGGCCCCACTAGGAGCCCTGAGAGTTCACTGGTCCCTCTTCTCTCCCAGGGGACCCTAGTCTTTGCAGGGAGGGAGTATCCCAGGTTTGGGGGCACGTGCCCCTGTGGCAGGAATAGGGCTGGGTGAGGCCACATCAAGAAGGGGAGCTCCCCAGACTGTTTCCTAGTGCTGCCGCCCGTGCCTGCCTACCTGGGAACATGGCACATCGAGCTCCAGGCGACCGCTGGACAGCTGAGCCTGTATGGGATGGTGCTGGGCATGAAACATAGGATAGGGCTGAGAGCTGAGGCCTCAACACAGCAACCTCGTGTCAGGGCCAGGCCAGCTGGCTCCCAGGCCATTTCCCCAACCTCATCGTGGTCACATGATCACCATCACTGTCACCATCAATGCCTTATAGGAGGAATTCCTGAAAAACAGGGCTGTGTGGACTGATGGGGAGGGGACCAGACAGGCCCAGGCTGGCAGTAGGCAGATGCTAATGAGGCAATTAGGCCTGGCAGCTACAGCGAGACCTACCAGGCACCGCCCCTTGGCCCACCCGAAGCAGACCCAGCCCAGACCCCTGGCACATCCTCCTGCCAGGTGCCCTGGGAATTCCCAGCCTCCTTCGCCCTCCCAGCCTCAGAGGTTGGGTTGGCTTTACTGTCAGGAGCCTGCCACTGGTGGCTCTCCTAATCAAAAAACCATAGCTGGTTTGGCAAAGACGGACCAGGGCACCACCCCGGACTCCATCATTGCTTCTTGCCTTTGCTCTGACTGAGAATCTCTGCCCGAGTCACCCTCCTGCCCCCCACCCCTGCTCAAACCACTGGGGCTCCAGGCCCTTCCTGGCAGAGGTGGCTTCAGAAGGATCAGAAGCTTCAAGTGGGAGGCCAAGGGTGACATGGTGGCCAGAGGCCTGCAGCTAAGGACCCCTGCTCCCCTAAAGCCCTGGCTTCCATCCCTCAGAGCCCCAGGTGGGCTCATGAGGTGCTGCCCACAAGCCCTAAAGTGTCATAAAACGGAGGGGAGATCAGCCCAGGGCAAAGATTCTGGGGAGGGGCACGCAAGAGGAAAGGGCTCGCCTTTACCCACGACTTTGGGGCAGGGAACCAGCCCAGCTAGACTTACCTGAGTCCTTCTCCTCTCCCTTCTGCCTTCCTCCAAACCCCAAGGAAATCAGAGCCAGCTGCCTGGTTTCTTGGGGCTGTTGAGCTGTTTCTCCTGGCCCTCTAGGGATGACCTCAGTGTCAGCAGACGGGGCTTCCCCCACCCATCCCAGCCCCTCTTCCAGGCTCGAGAGTGGTGGTATGCAGGACTGGAACCCAGGCTTGGGACCTGAGGGACCCTTGGGTCCACCAGGAGGTGGGAGTTTGGGCTCAATCTGCAGAGGAAGGATAAGCTGCACCAGAGTTCGGGGGTGGAGTGCTCTCTCTGAAACAGGGAAATTGAGGCCTGCAGCCCAAGGACAGGGATGAGGCCCTGCCAGGCATGATGGGAGCGGGGAGCCGTCCCTTCATGGTAAGAAGCCTTCTGACTCTGGTCAGGTCATGCAGGACTGGCTGAGGCCCAAGTGGGGAACGGAAGTGAGAGGTTTCTGGAATCCTCCAGTGTGGCAGAGAAGGGCCAAAGGCATTTTAAATCACAGGACCATGTGCTCACGGCTGACAACACAGAGTCCAGAAGGAAGACGGGATCCCAGTTCTGACTCATCCACTTCCCGGTGTCCCCTCTGGCTCTGGAAGATGAGCTGGTTTGGGGGGAAGGATAAGCAGGTAGTCAAAGGAAAGAGCCAGGACAGGAGGGCTCCAGCAGGCAGACCAGTGAGTGCAAAGCCCTGAAGAGAGAGCAGGCAAGATGATGTAGGGGCCTGGGCTGGGCAACCAGAGAGTCCTGGACCCTGATGGGAGGCGAGGAGGTGGGGAGAGGGGCCGTGCCAGATCACTGAGGGCCATGCTGGCCTGTGCCCGGATGGTGGGAGGCTTCAGAGCAGGGGAGGACCAGGTCTGATTCTCAAAAGATCCCTCTGGCTGCTGGGTGGGGAATGGACTGTGGGGATGGAACAGGGGGCTGCGAAGGAGGCTAGTGAGGTGGTCCACGGGAGAGATAGGAGGGCCTGGACTATGTAGTGACAGCGGACAGATTCTGGGTATGGGAAGGATTAGCCATGGAAGTAGAAAGAGCATTTGATAGCACACATGCTATGTGCAGGATACAGCCCCCTCTCCTTATGGGGCGAGTAGCTTGCCCATGCCCCCACCCTGCCAATGTTGGCCCCCTGCCACCCCAGTGATGGGAAACAGCTGGTAGAGCAAGGGGTTCCCTGTAGAGCCTGGAGCCAGGTAAGAGCCAGCTGGAAACCCCTGGGCTGGGGGAAAGGAGCTCTGGGTTCTTAGTCTGAGGCCCAGCCCCCTGCCACAGCTGGGGTTGTAACCATGGGCCTTAGTTTCCCCACCTGTCAAATTAGTTGACAGCCCTCCCAGGGCTGGTGCAAAGCCTGGACATGGGGCCAGAAGGAAACAAGACTTGAAACCGTCAGGTGGGCTCCTGATCGGTAAGACCACAGGGGCCTGTGTGTGGGAGCCCCAGGCAGGCATATCCACCCTCCTACCAGACCGTCCTTCCCACTTGCTCGTGTTTATGTGTTTCCTTCCCATCACCTGGGCCACGATGACTCACCCCAGGCCTCATGGGTAAGTGAGTAACTGGCTGGGGCTGGAGCCAGGCCCTTGGGCAAGACATTTCCCTTCCTAGGCCTCAGTTTTCTCATCTGTAGAATGGACAGACAAGCCCTGCTCTGCTCACCTCACTGGGGACTCTGGGGTAATGCGGCGCTGAGTTGGCGAACACTGCACTGGCATGAGGGCCATGGGGTAGGGCCTTTGTGCTGGGATCAGACCTGCTTGACATCAGTCCCAAGTCAGCCAGCCCTGAGCAGGCCTTGAAATGTTCACTTGCCCAGGCTGACCAGCCCAGCAGACCCCCATACTCTGAGGGGAACCCCATGCCCAAGAGAGCTTGGAACAGAGGGCAGCTGGGGTCATGAGAAGGGCCTGGCTGGGCCCCAGGACTCTGTGTGACCACGTGGGGGACTCCAGTGATGAAGGGAGGCTCACACAGGGGAAGTCGCAGAGGGGAGGCTCCACTGGGTAGAGAGTGGAAAATGCTGGGCCCTGCAGGGGAGGATTCGGAGCAGGGGCAGACTCTGCTGAGGTTAAGCAGGGCAGGCTTCCTGCGGTCATGGCCCCTCAGAAGCTGGAGATAATTTCGGGGGTGGGCATGGAATGAGGAAGTGTGTGGAGGCAGGGGTGCTGTGTCTGGGGCACCGAGTAGGAAGCAGGAGGAGGTCAGAGTGAAGTGAGCTGGGGGTGGGGACAGAGAAGCATAGCTGGTCTGGCTATGAATTGAGACGTTAGCAAAAAGGTTTTACCTCCCGTGTCTACCACAGTTAATCAACTGGTCCTGCCTGCTTGGAAGGGTTTTCAGGCCAGAGGATGGTTCAGCAAGTCCTGTGATTGACTAGTAATGCCTGCCAGGGATGAAACGTGGCCGAGTGGTGAGCCTTCCACACTGAGGCAGGCCCCAGTGGGCTGGTGTGTGGCTGGGAAAGGCACACTCTCAAGTGAGTAGCCCCAGGGAGTCCACCTGGGGAGGCTGGCCAAGGGCCTGCAGTCACTGCTGGGTGGGGAGCAGGGAGAGAGGAATTACATCTGTCTAGTTCCCCCTCTGAGGTCCCACTTCACTGCCCTGCACACTCCCTTGCCCAGGGCAGGTGCTCAGAAAATGAGCCTGAATGGGAGGGGAGGCTCCTCCAGAGGCAAGGCTCTCTTCGCTCTTCCCCTCCACCTTCTCCAGGTGGCTTTGGGTAGTTCCCAGATCTTCTAGGCCCTGGCTTCCATCCTGCCAGGTCTTGTTCTCTGATTTTCCTGGGTGTGGCCCTCTCTCTCACCTGCTCCCCAGGGCCCTGACCTCCTACCCCCTTTGCCCCAACACCTGGGCAGGGCAGGGAGAGGATGGACAGGCTGGGCCCCCAGCAGCAGAGCTGTCCCAGGCAACAGCTTCCCTGTGCCATGCTGCCATCACCCAGGGCCTGGCAGCCCCCTGCTGGGAGGCAGGCCGGGATGGACTTCTGTTCCATCCAGAACTAGTCACCTTGGAGATCCCAGCAACGGCCAATATGGAAGGGTGAGCCCAGGTGACTGGAGGGCTGTGGGAGAAGAACATGGATTCCATCAGCCTGTAACAGCCCCTCTGGGTTATCTGTCTGTGGGCACCCCTCCAGCAAGAGTGGCAAGTGCCCACACATACAGGGTCTGTTTGCATGTGTGCATATCACAGTGAGTGTGTGTGTACATGTGTACTGTACATTTCTGCACTCGTGCATAGGTCTGTATTTGTATGCATACACATATGTGCCTGTGAGCATATATGCATGTATAGGTAGATCTATGTGTGTTTGGGCCTGTATTATGTGTCCTTACGTGTGTGTGTGTGTGTGTGTGTGTGTGTGTGTGTGTGTGTGTGTGTGTGTACGTGCACATGCATGGATGTGTACAGCCAGGAGTTCTGTGCAGGGCAGGAGAGTCGCCAGGCTTTTCACAGTCCACTCCTGGCCTGGCTTAGACACTACTTGTTCTGACTGCAACCCAGGCAGGCACCTCACCAAGGGATGCGGGAGAAGCTGTCCCAAGGTTCAGGGGCAAGAAGAGTGACCCCTAGTCTGGGTCTCAGGCAGGGCTCTGATGGCACATCTCCCCCAGCCTAGTGGAGCTGCCCTTGGCAGAGACTGGCTCTGTCACCAGCAGCAGGCATCATGGACTGGAGTGCCCTGCCCTTGCCCCAGCCCCTGCTCAGCTCTCATAGTGGGAAATAGACCTTGATTGGAAAGCTGCCCTCCTGGAAGCAAGCAGGAGCTCATCCCAAATTTGTGCTAGCCTCCTTAGGGTAGGAGGGCAAGAAACTGACCCTCCTCCCCTCCTGCCCCTCCAGCATATGCCATTCAAACATGCTGGCCCATCTCTAAGAAATCCAGGGGCAACAGTGGGAAAAGGAAAGTCTGCTTCCAAGATGCTTAAACTATTCTTGGTGACACAGCTCCTGGGTCACCATGCCATGTGGACATGTGTTTGGGGGGGGTGGTACACACCAGTTCATATCTGTTCAGTTCACATCAAACATCCCACCATCACAGCTAAGCCTTGCCGGTCTGGGAAGCCCCCTTCACTGTGTGGCTCTGGGTCTGGATATGTGCAGACAGGGAAGGTAGCTTCAAACGTGCCTCATGGGTTTGGGCCTGGCAACTGGGGGACGAGGGATGAGACAGAGACGGCAGGAGGAGAAATGGCCTTGAGGAGGGGCAGGCATACCATTGGACATCCAAAGGGAGAAAGTCTGGTGGGTGGTGTAACCATGACTGTGATAGAGTCCAGAGCAAAGTTGGGGGGCAGGGGTCCTGGGATCACAGATCAGGGGGGCTAATCTAGCCTGGAGGATCAGAGGAAGCCTCCCTGAGGGTGACACCTGAGCTGGGATATTCTAGAAGGCAGGCAAAGGGTGAGGGCAAAAAAATGTCCTGACTGAGGGAAGAGCGTGTGCAAAGGCCTGGAGGGGTGTGGGAGAGGGGTACAGCCCGCAGAGAGTTCAAATACACCCCACCCGCAGCTCCCCTCCTGAGACCCAATCACCCCCAGGGACCCACACCTGTTCTGGGGCCCCCCTGCCCCTCAGGGAGACCCTAGTGAGTGGGGCACCTCTCCCAGGGGCTGCAGGTGAGGGAGGGTCTGAACCTTGAAGGGCAGGAAAGGCCACATTCCTGAGGAGGAGGAATGTCTTTGATCCCAAGCTCTCGCCCAAGGTACCAGGTCCCCTCTCCCAGTATCCTTGAGGGAGGGTCACAGGTGCAGAGCAAGGCCCTGGGCAGGGGCAGCTCTGGCCTCTTGCTGTCTGACCATAGGCAAGTTCTTGTTATGCTCTGAGCCGTGTATGTCAGAGGGTTCTGTGTCTGTCCCTCGCCCCCTCCCCTAACACCCAAGGGCAGCCCTGCTGGGATCCACTTTACGCATTGTGTCTAGCGATTAAAGGAGGCAGGGCTTCCACTCAGGAACCAAGGCTTTGGGGCTCTCCTCCGGCCAGGGTGATGGGGGCCCAGGACCACTGCAGCATCTCCCATGGCCAGGCTAATTCTCTTCCATCCCTTTGCTCCCCCTGTCACCCCCTCCCCAGATGCTCTCCCTTCTCCTGTACTCAGTCAAACCCTGCCTCTTTTTACATCCCTGCGGGAGGATGCCCCCCACCCCCCGGGGAGTCTTCCCAATTCCACACATCCTCACAGGTCTCTCCTCCAGGGTGGCTGTCCCCGCTAGAGGAGTCCAGAGGGTGAGGGAGACTAGGGAGCCATCACAAGCTAATGTGAGGGGTGGTAGGCCTCCTCCCCTCTTCCGGGAGGGGCTTCCTCGCGCACGGGGGATGGAGACTGGGGGGGCACAGTGGAGGGTCCCCTCGCAGTTGTGCCCCCACTAGTGAGAACAATGGTCAACTCCTCATCAGGCACTGCTGTAGGCGAAGCTCCAACAGGCCCCCAACAAGCCCGTTGAGGAATGACTCACTGGCCAGCAGGTCCCCTCCCTTGTGGGTCTGCTCAGGCCTCTCTTTTGAGTGAGGTGCTGGTTGTCTCCATCCCTGACAACCAGCACCTGGACTGCCGGCCAAGGGGCCTGGCTTCAGAGAACCACCCTCCCAGCCTGACAGATTTGTGATGGACTGGTTGGGCACTGTCCAGACCAGCACGATCCCACGTGGGAAAAACTGAGGCCCAGAGAGGTGGGAACCATACTTGGGCCACATAACACGTCAGCAGGTGGCAGGGCAGAATCCACATCTGGGCCCCTCAGGCCCCGGGAGCCCTTTCCACTCGTCCTAGGTCCCCAGGGAAGTAGGCTCTGCCCCTAGGACAAGCCTGCGCGGGAGGCCAGAGACCTGATTCTCCTATCACCTCTCTGGGCATCGAATCTTGGGTGATAAGGCCACCTATGATTGCAATGCTGTCATCTTGCTGGGAGTGTGAGTGTGGGAGAGATCCCTGCTTCTTTTCGACACAGCCCTGCAGCGGGATGAAACCCTTCACGTAGACTATCCTTCGCATGGACAAAGGGGGGTGGGGGGAGGGAGGTGGGCGGCGGGGACTGACCCAGGGCCGCCCCTCTTCGTGCCTTCCTGTCAGCGGAAAGCTCAAATCCTGCGGGTTCCAGAAGCACTCCCTTCGGCAAATCTCAAGCACCACCGCCCTTCATCTCTGACGCTAACCTCCCTCCAGCTGGGTGTAGAGGCAAGGTGGCGGGGAGCCGACCAGCCTCGGGCAGAGTGGGAAGGATAAACCCCAAGGATGTGGGAGCACTCCGCCCAGCAGGGAACGGACCAGACGAACCGCAGGATCAGCCGCGAGCTCCCTCCCGACGCAGACAACCCTGACTCAGTACGGAAAGTGCGGCAGGCCCTGCGCACGCGCACCGCTCGAGTCGAGCCGCTTTGTTCCAGCGCTACCTGCGGATCCATTCACCTACTCCGCCTAGGCAGCCTGCGAGCCGATACACAGCGCTCGCTGAGACCCCGCCCACTTCCCGCGCTGGGTGGAACTTTCGGCGGGCCCCGCCTTCCTCTCTCCGCCCCACCGTCTCCTTCGGCCGCGATTGGCCACCTGCGTGGCGCACTCCCGCCTACCACGGAAGTTGATTGGTGCGTTGGGAGGTGGGAGGAGGAGAGCCGATTAAAGAGGATTCCCCCCCCCCCGCACCCGCTCCTGTGGAAAAGTCACGTGGCGCTTCACTCGGCGCCTGTCACCACCCCGCTCGTGAAGCTTCCTTAAAGGGCCCGCTCTCTCTTCCCAGGTCCTTTCAGGATTTCTTCACCCCTGCCCGTGGAGGGTGGCACGGCCTTGGGCCGTCCTACTCCGCCAGTCGCCTAGGTGCTGATCTCCCCTCAGGCCTGCTGGGGTGAGACTACCTTCAGGTCTTCAAGCGTGTAGCCCTCATTGGGACTATGCAAGTTGCCAGAAACGGTGACCGCCTAAGCACAGGTCATGGCACGTAGTAGGCGTTCAATTTCCATTTGTTGAATGAACTCGCTGAGAATGAATGAATGGAGTTGACAGGAGGAGGGGGCTTTGGCTCAGCCTGATCGCCCCTTCCCTCCGCCACATCCCCGGGGAAACTCTGCTTCCGTGAACGTAGGAAGGGGATGCCACGCGTAGGACGCCCCCAGGGCAGCCCTTCAGGGTAGGGCACAGAAGAGCTGGGAGCGTGGGATAGGGGACCCGAGAGGGTCTTGGCCGGGCCCCCAGGCGAGTCATAATCAGTTCTGGGCCAGGCGAGACGGCGGCAGCGCTGAGGCGGGGCGAAGGCCGGGGCGCAGGTCTCCGGGCACACGGGACCGCTCGCGCGCCCGCGTACCCCGTGGGGAGGGGCGGCGGAGTTACGGCGCCTTTAAGCTCGGGCGCCGGCCCCGCGGCCCCGCCCCCCGGAGGACGCCTCGCGCGCGGCCGTCCGAGACGCCGTTTAATTGGGGCTGTCAGGCCGCGGCGCGCGCGGAGGGCCGGGCGGGACGGAGGCCGGGAGGCCGGGGCGGCGGGCGTGCAGCTCGGCGGGAGGCGGGCGCCCGGAGACGCGGCTGGGGCCCGCGCGGCCGGGGCGCCGTCCCAGGGCAGGGCTGCCCGGCCCCGGCCCCGGGCCGCCCGCGCTCCCCATGAAAAACCAGCTCCGCGGCCCCCCAGCGCGGGCGCACATGTCGGCCTCGGGGGCGTCGGCGGCTGGGGGCACCGGGGCGGGGTCGGAGCCCGGTGCGGGGTCTGGTTCCGGCGCCGGTACCGGGGCAGGCGCGGCGGCGGGTGCGGGGGCCATGCCTTGCAAGAGCGCCGAGTGGCTGCAGGAGGAGCTGGAGGCGCGCGGCGGCGCGTCCCTGCTGCTGCTCGACTGCCGGCCGCACGAGCTCTTCGAGTCGTCGCACATCGAGACGGCCATCAACCTGGCTATCCCGGGCCTCATGCTGCGCCGTTTGCGCAAGGGCAACCTGCCCATCCGCTCCATCATCCCCAACCACGCCGACAAGGAGCGTTTCGCTACGCGCTGCAAGGCGGCCACCGTGTTGCTCTACGACGAGGCCACGGCCGAGTGGCAGCCAGAGCCCGGCGCTCCCGCTTCGGTGCTTGGCCTTCTCCTGCAAAAGCTGCGCGACGACGGCTGCCAGGCCTACTACCTCCAAGGTGAGGGCAGAACCGAGACCCTGTCTGGGATTGGGGCTCTCCCGCGGCTCCTGGGTGCCCCAGCCGGAGGCCGCTTTCTCTCCCTGTGCCCAGCCTGCCCGGCCGGCGCCACGTCGCCCCCGGCCCGCATTCTCCTCTCCCGGGCGTCCGGCCCCAGCTGTGCGGGTTTAGGCTGGCACGCGGGCCTCCTCTACACCCCTTTCTGGGCACGATCTAAGTGGGTCGAACAAACTTCTCCCCGCCTGGGCTTTCCTTTTTTCGTGTTGTTGGGGCCATGGCAGCTCCTAGGTTCCCCGTGAGTCCCTCAAAGGAGGGAGGGTCCCCTCCTGGGCACCCAAGTTCAGCTCCTACAGCCTGGAATGCGTGTTCCTGGAAGGCCACGGTCAGGACAGGAGCTTTTCATAATCGTCCCCGCCCCCGCCAGGGAATAGGGATCATTTGGGTTGGGGGACTCCGGGCATCCCCGCGTGGGTCTCATCACTTGGGAATCACTGCCTCTTGGAGGCGCTTGGGGCAGGGCTGTAAGCAGTGTTCCTTGCCCCAGCTCTGGTTTTCTGGGACCCCCAAGTCCTTAGCCTGCCACCCCAGAGATTGTGGAAAGGGGAGGCAGCGCTGGGAGGCGAGTGGCTGCAGCCGGTGTTTCCAATTAACATTCCAAAATGGCCTCTTGCTGGCAGCGGGGCGGGCAGGCGGGAGGGGAGAGGAGGCCTGCGGCACCCTCGGGCGCAGGGCCCATCCTTAGCTGCAAGACGCTCCCCATTTCTTGTCCCTGTAAAGCCCCCAGCAGCCTCTCCTTCTGTGGGTCCAAGGCTTGGGGGGGACCTTGTGTTATAAAGGGGTGGGTTCTGGAGAGGTGGAACTGGGACCCCTTTTATGAACTTGCCCCTGCCATGGGAAAGAGCCAGCAGATACCTTCACACTACTTCCCGTGTGGTTGAGAGTGGGGCTCAAGCACCCGATTCCCAGTCAGGGGGCCCAGGCCCTCTCTGCCTCTAGCTGACCCAGATGCAGCTCTGGCCCCTGCGGTCTCATCTATAAGAGGGGTTTGCAAACCCACAGGTGTTGGCCTGAGATGGGGTTGTTTGCTTTCCTTTACCGCTTAGCAGTTGCTGAGCACCCATGGGTGCCAGGTGAGCATGGGAGCTGTGGAAGAGGAATGAGCTGGAGTCTGTCCTCAAGTGCCCTAAAGTTGGTTGTATGGCTGGGGCCCTGAAGCCCTATGGGTAAGGGTATGGAGCTCAGGCATGTTACTTTATCACTTGGGGCTTCAGTTTCCCCATCTGTGAAGTGGGTCGTAGAATAGTTGTGGAGAAGACAGGAGGAGGTACATGTGTAAATATGTAGCACCGCCCGTGTGTTGTCCATTGTTGGTGTTACGGTGCTTGCCGTTGGGGAGCCCTGGCTGCTGTTGGTCTTGTGCAGCCTGTTTGGTCTGGGGACACTGGCATCGTCAGTCTCTCATCCGGGCCCTGTCTCATTCTGGCCACAGGTGGTTTCAACAAGTTCCAGACAGAGTACTCAGAACACTGCGAGACCAACGTGGACAGCTCGTCCTCGCCGAGTGGCTCACCGCCCACCTCAGTGCTGGGTCTGGGGGGCCTACGCATCAGCTCTGACTGCTCAGATGGTGAGTCGGACAGAGAGCTGCCCAGCAGTGCCACCGAGTCAGACGGCAGCCCTGTGCCATCCAGCCAACCGGCCTTCCCCGTCCAGATCCTGCCCTACCTCTACCTCGGCTGCGCCAAGGACTCCACCAACCTGGATGTGCTCGGCAAGTACGGCATCAAGTATATCCTCAATGTCACGCCCAACCTGCCCAACGCCTTCGAGCACGGGGGCGAGTTCACCTACAAGCAGATCCCCATCTCTGACCACTGGAGCCAGAACCTCTCCCAGTTCTTCCCTGAGGCCATCAGCTTCATCGGTAAGTGCTGCTGCGTTTCGGGCAGGGTGGGTGGGCTTGCGCATCAAGGTGTGTATGGGACTCTGGGTGTTGCCCGTGCCTGGCTGGGTATCTCTGGGCCTGTCAAGACCTGTGTGTGCCCTGCATGTGCCAGCATGTGCCCATGGGTGTACCCAGGCCCACTGTGAGTCACCGAGGCCCTCGGGGCCTGAGCAGTCCCCCGACTCCCAGGCTCCCCGCAGCTGTTGGAGCCTCGTGGACTCTGCTGTCCAGCTTGGGTTTTTCTGGCTGCGCTGTTTCGGGCTCAGCAAGCTGAAACATCCCAGCTCTCAGACCTCCCACGGGTCTTGCTTGCTTTGCGTCACGCCTCAGCGCACATGTCTCTTTAGGGGCTGTCACGGAGCCTCTTTGGGCTTTACTGTGTACCTGAGGGGGCTAAAGTGTGGCCTGGAGCCAAAGGCCTACCCAAAACTGGCAGCTGTTGGAACGTGATGACCCAAAGGGCCTTGGCGGGGCCTCAGATGCTCCCGGCAGCCTGTGGGGCTTGCTTGGCATATAGGGGGTATCCAGAGAGTATGGGGAGAGGCTGAGGAAGCCCTCCCCAGAGTAGTGTGTTCTGCTGTCTGGCTTAGCGCCCTCTGAGCCCCCTGCATCCGCAGCCTCAGCTGACTCGGGTTCCTTATCTTTGACCTCCCATCCTGCTTTCTCCTTGGCCAGCTGGAGGCTATTTAGATGGCAGGTCGTCTTTGGGTTCAGCTCTCACCCAGGATTCAGGAAAGGGACACAAGATCAGGGTGAATGTAAACCCTGGGCTCTCCGAGCCTGGTGACCCAGTGTTCTGTCCAGCCTCCGGTGGCAGGGAGGGGGTGGCCCGGCAGTCGTTTCCCTCTGGCGGCTATGTCCAGTGGAGGGCGTTTTGGTGTCAGCTGGGCTGGGCTCGTGTTAATAACAGGAAGTGGGAGGCTTCCCCGCCTCATCCGCTTACTGGGAACCAAAAGTAGGTGCCTGGCTGGGAGGAAGGAAGGAAGCTGAGGCCTGGGGGAGGGGCTGTGTCGGGGGCTAGCCAGAGCTTCCCAGCTCTGCTTGGGAGGACATGGCCAAGAGGGCTGTGGGTGCTGCCTCAGCATTTGTGCTCTCTCCCCAGTGAAGAGGAGGGTGAAGAGGGGGCCCTCAGATTTCCCAGGGCTGAGCCTGGTTTGTAGGTGTTTTTATCCTTCTTGGAGGTCCCTTTATATCTGGGGAGGGGGACAGAACAGGGTGTAGAGGTGGGAGGAACCATACTCCCTTTTTGACAAGTGAAGGAATTAAAGCCCAAGCATCCCATAGGACTCAGTGGGGCAGGATCAAGCACCAGCACCCCCAAGGCTCAGCCATACCCTTAGAGGGCTAAAAATAAAGCCAGCGGAAGTGGTTTTACTTTGGATCACCCAGGAGTGGGTTTGGGGACCAGGCCTTCCCCTTATCTTGATGTGTCACCACTGGAGGCTTGTCTCCACTACCCCCTTCTCCTGCCCCAAATCTAAAGGTCATACAACGTGGTTCCACGTGAATCCATGGCATCGGTCTCTTCCCCTGCTGGTCTGGCCCCCAGTTGGTCCCTGAGTCTGGATTAAGCACCTACTGCATGCTTTGCCCTGGGAACCCTCATGTGGGCTTAGGGAAGGGAAGTCCTGCCAGGCCGGAGGCAGTGAGCGCCATATGAGGAACAATTTGTGAACCTGTGGCATTTTGTACGAGTGCATCTTGTAGGAGTGTACCTGGCTCCCAGTGAGCTCAGGTGGGGACCTTGGGGACCCCAGGCCTGCCTCATGTTAATCTGTACCCCTGGCACAGCTATGGCACAGAGATGCAGCTGTGCTTGGGTCTAGGGGAGGAGAGATTACAGGACCGAGTTGGCCAGTGGCTCAACCGGTATTTGAGCTCCTACTGCGTGTCAGGCATAGGAGTCTGAGCACCGCACTGGGGGAATCTGGGAGGAGGCATGGAGGGAAGAGTTGGCAGAACTTGGTTGGCTGTGGTGAGAGATGTTACTGGCACATGGGCCAGGGAAAGTCTAGTAAGTGGGCTGGGTAGGCCCCACATAAGCAAACCCCACTCGTGAAACTAGGCGTGGCCCTGGTCCCAGTCCCTGGCTATTCCGGAGCAGGACTAAGGCCCCAGGGACTGGCTGGGCCCAGGGCAGAGCTGAGTGCTGCCCGCCGTTCCCTTGTGGAGGAGCCTCCATGAGGCCTGCTTCCGTGGAGGCTCTCGGGGGCACCCATGGAAGCTGCCCCAGGAGAGCAAGCTCAGCCCCGAGCCCCAGGTCGTGGGCTAGCAGGGGTGAGTGCTACGAGTTAGGAGGAACCTTTGTGTGACCTTGTGCTCGTCACTTGGTCTCTGTGCCTGTGTCCTCATTGATAGAATTAGCTTGGTAGCCATGGTGCAGATGACTTGAGAGGATGCAGGTGACACCTTGGCATGTCGTAGCACACGGTTATAGCAGCAGTAGGCCTAGCAGTGATCACAGTGTTTGTGGCGCCCTCCCTTGGCTCAGGTCCTTCTAAGAGCACTGTGAGTAAGCAGGCCCTCTGACAGGAGAAGACCGAGGCGCAGCAATGTCCAGTGACTTGGAGCTACTGTGTGGCAGAGCCCTCTCCACAGTCATGCTCTTGACCTCGACCCCAAGTTGCTGTCCCACCCGCCTGGGACTTCACCAGGTCACTTGAGAGTCGGGAGGCACCAGCCAGTCACCATGCCGCCCCCAGCCCCACCCGCACCTGCGGTGGCTCCCTGGAGGAGGTGCTGCCCTGACCCGTGCCTGTGTGTTTCAGACGAGGCCCGCTCCAAGAAGTGCGGTGTCCTGGTGCACTGCCTGGCAGGCATCAGCCGCTCGGTGACGGTCACGGTGGCCTACCTGATGCAGAAGATGAACCTGTCGCTCAATGATGCCTACGACTTTGTCAAGAGGAAAAAGTCCAACATCTCACCCAACTTCAACTTTATGGGGCAGCTGCTGGACTTCGAGCGGACGCTGGGGTTGAGCAGCCCGTGTGACAACCACACCCCCAGCGAGCAGCTCTACTTCTCCACGCCCACCAACCACAACCTGTTCCCACTCAACACGCTCGAGTCCACGTGAGGCTGGGGGCACGAGGCAACGGGCCAGCCCCTCCCGGGCCTCCACAGGGCCCGCAGGGAGGGCCCACGCCTGCTGCCTCTGGCGTGAGGAACCCGGACATCGCCTGTGCCCAGAGGTGAGCTTCCCTCACCGTCCCGGGGAGGGTGCAGCCCACAGCCAGGCCTCCCCCGGCAGGACTTTCCGGAGGGGCCCTCAGCTCTCAGACATGTGGCTTTGGGAGTCCAGCGGGGCCTCGTCCTTGTCCCAGGACACTCCTTTCTGCTGATGGCCCAGCCAGTTTGGCTATTTTTTTTTTAAAGACACATCCATGGACCTGAGTTTACTTTTTATTTTTGGCAGGTAAATCCGAGCTCCCTGGAGCAGAGAGAGTGTTCAAGCTCTTCTTGATTTTTCTTTTTTAATGAAAAGTGTTATTTTCAGGCTACATGCAACAGTGGATTGTATAAACCAGTATTTCATCCCTTTCTTGATCCTGCGAGAGAAAGAGAGAGAGAAGTGTTATCAGTTTGTTCTTCTTATTATTTCAAAAAGCAATTCTTGGGTTTTTGTTTTTAATGGAAAAGACAAACCCTGCGTTGATCTTGACCAAAAGCGTTTTGCACATGTGTGAAGCCTCCGTTTCCGCAGCGGCCCTTAAAGGGGTGGTTCGCTGCTCTCGCCAGCTTTGGACTCCCAGGCCTGCCCACACCTCCCACCTCGGCCCAGCCCGACCTGGCGCTGCATTTGCCTGTGATGACTGCCGCGAGTGGTGAGTGGTGGGCTGGACAGGTGGCCTTTGCATTCTCTGCCCACCCAACTGCCCTTCTGGTGGTCCCTGCCAACTGCCCCAGGCAGTAGAGGGAGGCCCTGCCACTGTCCTGCTGGAGGTGGGGCCACAGGGGGCTGCCACGCAGTAGCATTAACCCTCCGGGCTCAGCCCCGAGGGGGGCCTGGGCCCCAGGCCCTTTTTATATGTACCCACTACTTCTGTCTCTTCCTCTCTCTGTCTGTTTGTAGCTGAGGGTGCAGGCCCAGTGGCTGGGGGGGCGTAGGTGGTGGCGCCCAGCCCTGCCTCCCCCAAGTCTCTTCCCTCACCCTGGTTGTTGCTTTGGTTCAGCTGCCACTCCCAGCCCCCTCGACCCGTGAAAGCCTGCCCTGTGCTCATCTTGCCCCTGCCTTCTATTAAGAAACTTGCACCCATTTCAATCCCAGGGCAGGGGTGGGCGGCGAGGATGGACAAGGAAAGGGGTGTGAGGCTCTGTCCATCCCCCCACCCCCATATCCACAGAACAAAGCCACGGATTCCGTTATCCTTCTCCAGTTTTGTTCCTTCTCCAACCTCAGTTCTCCCAGGTGTCAGGACTGCATGGGGCCCGGGGAGGGGTGAGCAGTCGGGCTGGGGTCCCTGAGCGAGCCAGCACTCAGCATGTGAGCAAGGCCACGGAAACTCTGCCCCCACTGCATCTTACCTCACAGGGGTGGTTTTCAGGGATTCTTTAAGGCAGCAGATTAAAATCTTGCCACAGTCAAGAAATTGACAAAAAGCTTCCATGCTGTACATGGTTCTCTTTCTCTCTCTTTTTTACCTTTGAAAAGAAAAACCCAGAAAGATGCATCAGATTTGTGTAAATGAGGGTATGCCAAGAGGGTGGCCAGTTTTGCTTTATGAACTTATGAAGGAAAATTTGTGACCCTACATATATATACACACACATACATATATATATCCCGATCCAGCAACGGGACTTTGTTTATATTGCAAATAAATATTATTTTTTCTTTAAAACGAGTTGTGTCTGATAAGGGCCAGGGGTGGAGGCAGTGAGGAGGGGCACTGTGGCCAGTATCCCAGTGCCTGCTCTGCGAGAGGCAGCAGCCTGATCCTGCCTGGGGCCTGTTGGGCACTTGCTTTGACTGGTCGGAGGTGCCCAAAGCTGGGAGGAGCGGCTGGGGTGTGGGCATTTCCCCAGCCCCTCAGGCGCAGGCAGGCAGGGGCACCTGGGCTTTCTCCATGGGCTTTGGCCCACTGGTTGACAGATCAAGGCTTGGAGAGGTTTTATGGACCAAGGTTACAAAACTGAGCCCCTGCTCGCCCAGAACCGCCCAAGGCTGTCCACTCGGACATTGCCCAGACTGCCCAAGCGCTCCAGGCTCCTGATCTGCCCCGCTGCGGCCCCAGCGCCCTGACCCTTTCTCTTGCTGCTCCTGTGGACGGGACATGGGGTGTGTGTTTATCAACCTCCCTCCTTCCCCCTCTGTCCCTGGGATGCCTATAGGACGTGAAGCCTGGTCAATGAGCGGGTCAGCCCTGCTTTGCTCCTCAGGAGCTGGGTGGCCTCAGAGAGGTCCCTCAGCCTCCCTGAGCCTCAGTATCCATTTCTATACAGTGGAGCCAGTCACACCCAGATACCCAGTGCTTTTCACGTTCGGGCATGATGAACACCTGATGTTCATTTCCTGGTTTGGACCTGGGCCTGCAGGGAGGGCTAGGCTGTGCCCAGCTTCTCCAGAGCAGATGAGCATCAGCCCTCCATGCAGGCCCCTCTGGAGGCTTAAGGCCAGCCCCTGGGGGGAGCAGGGGGCAGGCAAAGGTCCTGGAGAAGAATGATGGCCGTGGCCTGGGGAGCGAGGCCCCCAGTGGGCCCCACAGCCCCATGTTACAGATGGGGAAACGGAAGCCCCAGAGGGGCTTCACCTCTGGCTGGACTGAGTGAGCCTGGGTCATGAACTTAGGGGACCTGGGTGCTGACTCCGTTTCCCCATCTCTGCCTCTCCCCTGGCTTTATCCCTTCTGCTGTGACCAGCACTGGACTGGCCCTGGGTGGCAGGTAGGTGGGCAGGGCCGGAAAAGTGAGAGCAATTCAGCCCCTTCCCCAGCACTCCCCTTTGGGCCGTCTAGGCTCTACCGTCTCTGTGTCTCTGTCCCTGCCCCATCTCTCCCTGTGAATTACGTCCAACCGGAACAGTCACACCCTCACGCATATGATGAGGGCTAGGTGGGCTCGAATCCCAGCTGTGTGGCTGCCAGCTCCTCAGCCCTCTCACTCAGCCTTCCCATCTTTAGAATGGGGGAACACTGCAGTGCGGCCAGCCGGCCCGTGGGAGGGGGAGGAAGGGGGTTCTCACAGTGTCGGCAAAAGGGCGGGGGCTGCTTTTGCTCTTGGGCTCCCTCAGGGCCCTGGTCCTTCTGTGCCAGGGGCGGGCAAGGGGGTGGGGGCCTGAGCAGGCAGAGACTGGACCTTTGTTCCCTCGCTGCCCTCGGCCGGGGCTGGGGAAGCCCGCGGGTGCTGGGCTGGGGGCTGGGCCCTCGACAAGCCGAGTAAGTGCCTGGCAGTGCCACCGTGCCCAAGCACAGGGTGGGGGGTGGGCGCAGCAGTCTCCTCCTGAGCTGGCTCCTCCAACCCAGCACTGAGGGGCTTTACCTCCTATGCAACCTTAGGCCAGGTGGCCTCTGACCCTCAGTCTCCTCATCTGTAGAAACTCCCACCTCACTACCATGCCTGGCTGAGGTTCCCTTCAGCTTCCTGCTGGTGGGGGCAGAGGGATAGGTCATGGCTGGGTGGCTGGGGCCCTGGGTCCTTGCTCTGACCTTAGTCTAGGCCATGCTTACTCTGGACTGCTGTCCCCACCCTGGGTCCCAGGTTCCTGCCTCATGGTCCCTCACTCTGAGCTCCTGTTATTCCACCTTGTTTTGGCCGTGCTGTCCCCACCGTGGGCCTTGTCCGTCCCAAGCCATCTTTGGCTGAGGCCTTGGATGCCAGTGGAGCTCGAGGACACCTGGCTCTCAGCTGCATCTGCTTCGTCTCTGTGCCCTCAGTCCCATCTCTTTCCTCCTGACCCTCTTTTTGCCTCCCTTTGGGTCCCCATTTCTGTCTCCATCTCAGCCCAGGCCCCCAGGACCCCCTCATCCACTTCTTAGTCACTTCGTAGCATTCTCATGGGAGGAGGATCTGGGCCACTCATTCAGTCACTCACTCACTTGCACATTCATCCAGCAGCCATTTCCTGTGCCGACTGGGCTGTCCCAGGAGTGGGAACATGCCTGAGGGAAGTTCAGTGATGTCAGACTGGGTGGCAGGATAATGGGGCCCTCAACTTGTCCTCTGATAAATGAATCAGGTGCAACAGCAAGAGTGACTAAGGCTGGACACGAGAAAGAACTTGTAGCACTGTGGAGGAGTCACCCTGAAGGGGGTCTGACAAGGACACCACAAAAGAGATGAACATTTCCCTAGAGTGGTCCTGCTCCGAGCCCGGGGGAGGGGGAGGCTGCCCTCAGGAGAGGGGCCACCTCCACAGGACCCCTCCCCAGAGTGCAAACATAGTCATCCCTGATGAATGGGGCAGGGCGGGGGCAGGCAGCAAGCCTGTGCTGGAACCTGCTCCCAGCCCTGCTGCCGCCACCACCTGGCACACACAGGCCTGCCCCCGGACACTCTGTGTACAGCGGGCAGACCCTCTGCCTCAGCACGGATGTGGCCGGGAACACCGGCACCCACACCCAAACCCTTAACAGAAGCCAGAGACGCTGAGTAGAAGCAAGGCCTGCCCACCCTGCTGCCCTGAGACTTTTCACCCAGGTCCTGCCTCCCCCATCGGGCTGGGAGCCTTCTCCCTCTGGCCGCATGAAGGACCAGACACACGAGCGCACACACACTGCCCCCTCATTCCTCAGACAAGACAAGCCCAAGCAGGTCTCACGGCGATGGAGGAGCCGCCTGCCTCTGACTCCAGCCTCCTCTCATCAGGGTGTGGCCCGGTGAGGTCACCCCTTCCCAGGCAAGGCCATTAAAGACCATCATTAGCAACTCCCCAGAGGTAAGATGAGGCCTCAGCCCCATTGTCTCTGGCTGGGCCAGATGAGCCCTGACAGGCAACAGGGGACTCGGCCCCTGCCAAACCCCCTTTGCTCAGAAAGGCAGCCCCCTTCCCAGGTCTGCTCCGTCGCATACCTCCAGGGGGCATCATCTACCCTGTGGCTTCTGTGCATCTGTAGGATCTCCATCCGCCCCTCTACGTCCACACCTCCTCCTCCAGTCCCAGGGCCCTTCCATCCCTGCTGCAAGCAAAGAGGGGCCGCAGCCCCTTCTCCAGGGCTGGATGGGCCGGGGGAGGGGGTGGAGGGGTGTGATCCAGAGGACAGGGGACCCCTAGAGAGCTTTAAGCCCATGGCTGTCAAGGTATAGTTGTCACTAGAAAGATCCCCCAGAACGTAAGTTGGTGCAGCCATTGTGGAAAACAGTATGGAGGTTCCTCAGAAAACTAAAAATAGAACTACCATATGATCCAGCATTCCCACTCCTGGGCATATATCCAGACAAAACTAGAATCAAAAAAGATACATGCACCCCTATGTTCATAGCAGCACTATTCACAATAGCCAAGACATGGAAACAACCTAAATGTCCAACAACAGATGAATGGATAAAGAAGATGTGGTACATATACACAATGGAATATTACTCAGCCATAAAAAAGAATGAAATAATGCCATTTGCAGCAACATGGACACAACTAGAGATTATCATACTAAACGAAGTAATTCAGACAAAGAAAGACAAATACCATATGGTATCACTTATATGTGGAATCTAAGATATGGCACAAATGAACCTATCTATGAAACAGAATCACAGACATAGAGAACAGACTGGTGGTTGCCAAGGGGGAGGGGGTTGGAGGAGGGATGGAGTGGGAGTTTGGGGTTAGCAGATGTAAGCTTTTATATAGAGAGTGGATAAACAACAGGTCCTACTGTATAGCACAGAGAACTGTATTCAATATCCTATGATAAACCATAATGGAAAAGAATATTAAAAAAAAAAGAATGTATATATAACTGAATCACTTTGCTGTACAGCAGAAATTAACATAGCAGTGTAAATCAACAATGCTTCAATTTTTAAAATATTGATTAAAAAATTAAAAAACAGATCCCCTAGTTTCTGAGTGGAGAATAGGCTGAGGGGCAAGTGTTCAGGACAGGGGACATTGAGGAGGCTAGGATGGTCACAGTGGGTGGTGGGGACTGGACCATTGTAGCATGGGAGGAGACGGGGAGAGAAGGACACAACCGCAGGACCAGCAGCACTTGAGCCTCATGGGAGGCAGGACCCATGGTGCGAACACAGGGTCCCAGTGTAACTTAGCAGGACCCTATGGGGCCTTCCTGGGACAGACCCCTCCTCCATATCCTCTGCTGTAGCCCCTCTCTGAAGTAACCAGATAGCTTTGCGCAGTGGCAGTATCGTAGCCAATGAGGTTTATCCGAGGCATGATTATTGCTAATTGAAGTACCCAGATAATGGTATCTGATGCACATTTCTTGAGTTGTTTTACAGATATGAAAACCATGACCTGGCTATTGTAAATAGAGCTGCAGTGAACACTGTGGTACATGATTCTTTTTGAATTATGGTTTTCTCAGGGTATATGCCCAGGAGTGGGATTGCTGGGTTGTATGGTAGTTCTATTTTGAGTTTTTTAAGGAACCTCCATACTGCTCTCCATAGTGGCTGCATCAATTTACATCCCCATCAACAGTGCGAGTCCCTCTGGCTTTACATGATGAACTCATTTAATCCTTCCTGCAGCCCTGGGAGGGGGGTGCTGATTGTCCCCAATGGGCAGACGAGAAAAGCAAGTTGAGAAGGGTCTGCACTGGGGTCTGGGTGCACGTCTGGCTGACTCTGGAATCCTTGCTCTTGTCATAGTGAAGAACAAATCTGCCTCCATATTGGACCTGTTTCTTTTACTCTAACCTTTGTCTTCTATTACTTTTGCTACAAGTTAAAAATGTTGCCTGTAGCCTGAAATATACAGGACAGCCCATTCTCAAGGCTCTGACTTTCAAAGGTATAACACTTTCCCATTCATATAGAGATAAAAGGTTGCAGAACAGAGAATAACATTTGTCTTGTTGGAGGTTTACAGGAACATCATGACCTGGGTTACGTGGACAGACGCAAGAAGGAAGGATTCTGACACCAAGAAGTTTGCAACAACCAACCAACCACACCCCCTCCCCCTTTTAACATGAAAGAAGCCTGAATTCCAACTCTGGTAAGGTGGTTCTTTGGGACATTAGTCCACCATCTTCTCAGTATGCTGGCTTTCTCAATAAAGTCATTATTCCTTGCCCCAACAACTTGTCTCTCGATTTACTGGCCTGTCATGCAGTGAGCAGTACAAGCTTGGACTCAGTAACACTCTCAAATATCCCAGGCCTGAGAGGTCCATGGTGGCTTTGGGGTCTTTGACCCCTCCCAATCCCCACACCACCTGGGCTCCCACCGGTGCCAACCCTAGGAGCAGCATCTTGAGGGAGGGAGCCTGTAACCCCCTTTCTGAAGGGATTACAATGCATCTGTGGGTTCCCTGGGCCAGGCTGGGCAGGGGAGGCAGAAGAGGAGAGCTGGCATCACCTCGGGAGGCTTGGGAGGGAGTGTTGAGTCCGGGCTGTCCCAGAGTGCAAAGGCTGGAGGGGCAGAGACTCAGGGACACCCAATACTAAAAGGTAAGGTGTCAGGGAGGCTTCCCAGAGAAGGGGACATCTTGTGGTAAAGATGGAGCTTCTGCTGTTCCTGCCTCCAGGCCTTTGCCCCTGCTATTTCCTCCCCTTGAATACTCTTCATCACCCACCGCTCCCTTCAAATGGCTAACTCTGCCTACTCTTTCCCTGAGCTTGGCTCAAATGCCTCCTCCTCCAGTAAGCCCTCCAAGCCTCTTCCCCAGCTGAGGTTCTGGCACCTCCTCTGGCTCCCATGGCCCTCTGTGCAGCCCCATTCCCTGAGCTTGGCTCAAATGCCTCCTCCTCCAGTAAGCCCTCCAAGCCTCTTCCCCAGCTGAGGTTCTGGCACCTCCTCTGGCTCCCATGGCCCTCTGTGCAGCCCCATTCCCTGGAGGCCTTGCTTGTCAGGACGCTGGGTCCAGCTGGGCATCATCATCCCTCTGGCCACTGTCTGAGGCACCTCTGGGAACTTGCCCAGCTCTGGATGTCAGGCCTGCGTGACCTGCGCACACAGAGATGTTGCATGTGTCCCCAGAGTACACGTCCTCACGTGTCCAGGTGTTGCTGATTTTGCACCTGCCTCTGGAGATGCTGAGGAGGTAGGACTGACAGGATCTCTGGCCTCTGCAGCCCCTGTTCTCCCTGCCTCTGTGCCCACCATGGTCGCCTGCCCTCCCCTCTAGTTCCAGCCAGAGCTCCTGTTTATAAATATCTGCCACCACGTCGGCTAAGTGGAGGGGTCTGGAGGCCACGCTAATTGATTAATTAAACCCTCTCGGTTAATTAGCTCCGTCCCTCCAGGGAAAAAAGCCTAGAGCTGGAGCCAAAGCCTCCTCTGGGCTGGGGGAGGGTTTAATTAGCCTGGGTCAGGCTGAGCCTGATGCCAGCTGCTGGGGGCAGTGGAGAGCCGGGGAGGAGTTCTGGGCACTGGAGCCAGTGGGGCCACCTGGGGTGGGGATAAGGGGCCTCCAGCTTGGGCCTGAACCAGCCATTGATCACCCTGCCCAGCCTCCTGGCTCTTCACCTGAGCCCCAGAGGCCAGGGGCAGTTGGACCTGGAGGAGGAGGGGAGAGGTGCACCGGAGGGGGCAGGACCTGTGGGAGCAAAGGAGTGGAGGCTGACCCCGGGAAGATAAAAGGGCCTTTACTTGGTTAGCATCCCCACACGGGCTGAGGGAGACTCCAGTCTCTACAAAAGGGCCTCTCACCCTTGGCTGCTATAGCACAGTGAGGGCCTTGAATGCCAGCACAAGAGCTGGAACTTTCTCTGGGTGTGGGAGGACACGGCAGGTTTGAAGCCAAGGAGGGACCTGATCAGGTTTGGGTTTTGGAAAGATCGTGGGCTGGGGTCGGGGATGGATTGCTCAGGCGAGAATGGATTAGAGGGGCAGGAAAGGGGTGGGAGCTGGCAAAGAGGGAGCTTCAGGTGTCCAGAGAGAGTGGAGGTCAATCAGGTGTGGGGACTTGTGCGGAGGTAGGTCTAGCCTGGGTGTCAGCAGACTAGCTAATGCTGTGTGGCCTAGGGCCACCCAGTTCCCTTTTCTGGGCCTCTCTCCCCTAATCTGCAAGGTTCAGGGAGGGGTCCCCGCAGGCCAGAGCCTTGGGATGTGAAGTCAGGCATGTTTCCTCGCCCCAGGACAAAACACCTGCTTTACCCGCAAGCTCTCCTGGCACCCAGGCATCCTGCCCAGCAGGGTTCACGTGCATGAAAAGCAGAGCCCAGCCCCCAACACTGTAACATCATGGTTCCAGACCAGAGGAGAGAGGAGGAGGGAGGGGGAGGGAGGGGGACACCTTTGCTGGGTACCTGTGCTCCGGATGGCCCCAGGGAGGGAGCTGGCCATGGGTAGGAGGCCGGGAGCCCAGGACACCATGACCGCCACAGAAGCAGGCAGGGCTGCAGCCTTGGCAGGAAGCCGACCCTGGGCCGGTCCTCCAGCTCCCTGAGTGGCTGCCCAAGTGGGAACAATGACCCTTTCACGTCACGCCTCCTCCAGTCACAGCAACTTTGGCGCCGTGGGACAAAGGGGCCATTTCATCATTGTTGGGCTGGATCAACAGCCCGCCGGCCTGAGCCCTGCTGCCCCCACCCAGCCCAGGCTCGGGCAGGGAGGCCGGCTGCCCAGCCCGGCCAGAGCCCAGCACTTTCTCCCCGTTCGGCCCAGCCACATCCATCCGGAGACCCTCCTCGCCTTCCTTACCTTTTGGGCTCAGCAAAAGCTGGGCCAGAGCCACGCTCTAAGGACCTACGAGGACACCAGGCTCTGCCCCCGTCCTTCCCCTCCTGAGTCTTGGTCTTCCTATCTGTGGGAAGGGGGCTGGGTGAGATGGTCCCGCAGGCTCCATCCCCATCTGCTACCCTGACCCTGAGGGGTAAGACTTTCCACTTGTGCTCCTGCCCTCAGCCAGCGCCGGCCCCTAGTGAGAGCACCAAAGTGGGGAGGAGCCGCTGGCCCATGGGGTGGGGAAAGCAGAGGAGGTCTCTTGGTCTGAGTCCTCACCAGGCCCCTGCTTAGCCTCTGCTCGCAGTGACCTTCTGTGGTGGGAGCTAGCTGATAGGCCACTTCTGTTCACCCTTCAGCTAGCCTCCCCTCCACGAGCACTTGGCCAAGAGGCCAGGGGGGCCAGGGCTCTACCCAGGGCAGACTCTCCCCACACACAGCCCTGTCTTCTGCCTCCTTTTATTAGGGAATGGGGAATTGGAGCCCTGAGCCAGCAGGCTTCCTCCCTTCTCCACTTGGCCAGCGTTTGCTGGGGCTTCCTAAGAGGGAAAGCAGTGGAGCCTTAGGGAAGAGGTCCCAGTCTGGGGATCAAGACAGAAACTGCACCTCCTACCCCCTGAAGTCAGAGCTGTCTCAGAGAGAAGCCCGAGAATCCTGACATCAGGGGCCCCAGGCACAGCCTCAGAAGCAGGGATGTGGGACAGGGTGGTGGCCTCGTGGCGGGTGCCCACAGGCAGCCATGGTGTTGGTAACTCATCCCCCAGTGGAGTGCAGGGGGGCTCCAATTGCTGGGGGCCACCTGAGGGTGGGGAGGCAGGTAGCTCAGCCAAGGCTAGGGGGCTTAGGGGGTCACCCCTGGGGACGTCTGCATGACATAAACCATTCAAGCAGCCAGTCTGGGACTGGAACGCCCCTTCTGCTCAAGGAGGAGATAGGCTCTACCCTGGTGGGCTCCTTCCCCAGGACCCAAGAGTGGGACAAACTGGGAGGGTGGGTTCCTGATGCTAGGGCAGGAGAAAGTCAGGGGCACGTGGGTGCCACAGTTTTCTCCACTTCACAGATGAGAACCCTGAGAATCAGGGTGAAGTGACCAGTCTAAGCCACACAGCAGGCAAGCGGCAGAGCCTCAGCAACTGGGGAGGAGGGAGCCGGAGTCTGGGGCTGGTCACCACCGGGGTCTGGTCTCCCGGTGACCCTACTTGGGTGCTGGGCAACAGGCTGGCTGTCGAGGGCAGATACTGTGTGTATGGCTGCGGGGGACCTGCAGGGCCAGGCCTGTTCCCTGGTTCCTACAGCTGCCCGTCCGCCCAACCCTGCCCCACCGGGCCCGGCGGCACTGCACACACACTGCCCATTTGCCCTGCCTCACTTCCTCTGACTAAGACTAAAGAATCACCCCTTCAGGGGACTGGAGCCTGGCACCCGGCAGCAGGAAATGCCTGGCCCCGCCCTCTCCAGAGCCTGCCCGCCCTGCACACCACCCACCCCAGTCTAGACTCCCAGGAACATGTGGGGGTGGGGCCACTGCCCTGGGTAGAGGCTGCCAGGCTCAGCCTGGGAGTAGAGGTGGATGCCCTCCCTCCCAAACCTGGCCAAAGGCCCCTTCTGTCCCAGCTGCCCATCTTGTTGACCTCCAGCCTCAGAATCCCTGGTGCCCCAGCCCACTCAAGCCCAGGGCCCTGGGAGGGGGTTAAGGGCTGAGCCCCTGCTATAACTCCAGCCGCAAAAGACCGAGACCTGGGCTCTGATCACAGTTTCAACCTCCTTTGATTCCAAGGCAGCCTCTGAACTGTGTCCCTCCAGGGAATGGAGGTTGAGGCTGCCTCAAGATGCCTGAGGACAGAAGTGGGAGCCTGGCCTGATGACACTGGGGGTTCCTAGGATCCCTGAATGATCTGCTGCAGCTGCCATCAGGGTAAGGTGGGGGTCGGGGGGATGGGGCTTCAGGCAACTTCTGGCTCTAGGTGGGGTCGCAGCTCCAACACAGCCCTCAGTCTCCAGGCTCTGCCCCAGGCTCAGGCCCCAGCAGTGGTCAGCACCTGCCCAAGCTGAGCCTGTACTAAGCTACTGAGGCTCAAGGGAGAGGCACAGCTGCCCGAGTGTTCCTCAGCAGGGCTGGGAGGCCGAGGCTCTGGATTCTGGCTCCAGCTCTGGCCCCAAAGGGCAGTGGGCCTGAAGCTAGGTTCCTGCACCCTCTGGACCTCAGTCTCCCCAGCTGCGCACACTGGCTGGACTCACTGAGGGCTGCTCCCAGTTCAGACACCCCGAGTTCTTGTATAACACCTGCTAGGCCAGACATACCATGGTCTATTAGTCAACAGGCCCCCAAATAGTCACCTCATCTGACTCAAGGGTTCTGGGAAGGGACTCCACTCTGTCCTCAGTCTCTGACCTCCTATGAAGGGTCACTCTGAGGAGGACACACAATGCTCTGATAGCACCATCCCTCGGCCCCAAGACTCCTGAGAGCCTCTATGTAGGTGTGCACCCCACTGCTGCACTGGGCTCGGTGAGTGGCTCTAAGCTGTGTGATCCAGGGCCAGCTCTGCCCTCTCTGGGCCTCAGCTGCCACCTCTACACCATGAGCCCATTCCCTCCTTGGGGGCTGTGGCCAGGATCAGAGATGTCTCATGAACCATAGCTCTGGTAACAGCTGAGCCAGGGGGGTATCACATACAGCCGCGTCCCAGTGGGGTGAGTTCTGTGGCCCAGCAGAGAGTCTGGCTTTGCAGACTGGTTTGCAGTCCCACCTTCAGAAGTGACCCCTCACTTCTCTGAGCCTCACTCAGTGGGGATAATAAAGATACCTGTCTCACCAGCTGTGGGAGTGACTTGTCTGAGCCACCAGGCCCTCGGGAGAATGGGAGCAGCAGCTGTTATTGGGTGTGGCTGCTGGGCAGGGCGGGGACGGGGGGCAGCTCCCAGACACCCTCAGAGCCGCTGGCCCTGGGCTGGGAGTGGATTCCAAGGACCTCACCCCACTGGGGTAAGGCCCCCGGGATGCACCTTCAGGCGCTGCCCAAGCAGCCACACTGCAGGGTGTGCCCCGGCCGGAAGAGGACTGAGGGGGTGGACGTGCTGCCTTGTAGGTGGGGAACACAGTCTGGTGACCCTGCAGGTGGGTGCGAGGAGCAGGGGCTGGGTCTCAGGGGACAGAGGGCAGAGAGAGGGGAAAGGGGTGTGGGCAAGCCCTCAGGAAGGTGGTCTCAGGCCTCTCTCCTCTGACAGTAGGACTCTGAATGCTGCGATCTGAGCCTGAACTCTGGGTTGGGGGGAGTCCTAGGGCCTCAGCCGGCGGCCAGTGGGCTCAGCCACGCTCCCCCACCAAGTTGAATTCTGCTTCCTGGATATCTGGGGCCAGTAATGACCCCTGCTCGAAGCTGAAGACCTCACACAAGCTCTCCAAACTCCTCTACCAGGTTCCCATTTTACTATGAGTGTGGAAACTGAGGCCCAGAGAAGTTTAATAACTTGGAGTTTGGGGGAGGGGCTGCCCACACCCCAACCCTTGCCTGGGAAGGAATGATGGAATTGGAGTGTTTCATTCTGGGATCAGGCTCAGCCACAGGGAGGCTTCAGGACAAGGCTACCCCAAGGCCTGACTGCGCGGACTCTCCCTTCTGTCCCCAGCCAGCTGCCTCCTACCTGACCTAGCATTGCCTCTTCCGGGAAGCCGCCCCTCCCCAGACTGACTTAAGTACCTTCGCTGTGCCCACTACCCCCAAACCAGTGCTGTGAGGGTTTGTCTACCTGTGGCGCCCCCATGAGACTACAGGAGGGCAGGGCTGGCTTGCCTACCCCTGAGTCTCCACAGAGGGAAGGGTGAGGCTTGATGTCTGTACAGGTGAGTCCTTCTATCTCAGGGGGATTCCAGGGGCCTTTGTCCCAGGCCACAAGTATAACGGCTTCTAGAGTAGGGCTGAGTCACAAGTATAACTGCCTCACAACCCGCCAAGGACGTGGACCTGGAGATGCTTTCTGAAGGCCTTTTACCCGCTTATGTTAAAAGACCTAAAAATATGCATAACCTTCAACCCGGCAGTCCTGTTCCTGGGAATTTGCCCTAAGAAAATCACCACTTGAAGGAAAGGAGAAGCAGTTAGTTTCTAATTTGCTCTGTGGTCTTAGGAGAGTTGCTTTCTGGACCTCAGTTTCCCCGACTGTACAACGAAGGGATGCAAACATACGGCCATCACACCTCATCTGTCCCATCTTCCACCCAGGGCAGACATGGCCAGCTGATCACAGAATTCTTCAGTGGTCTAAATCCTGTGTCTTCAGGCTTCCCTGGTGGCGCAGTGGTTAAGAATCCACCTGCCAATGCAGGGGACACGGGTTCAAGCCGTGGTCCAGGAAGATCCCACATGCCGCAGAGCAACTAAGCCCGTGTGCCACAACTACTGAGCCCGCGTGCCACAACTACTGAAGCCCACGTGCCTAGAGCCTGTGCTCCGCAACAAGAGAAGCCACTGCAATGAGAAGCCCACGCACCACAACGAAGAGCAGCCCCTGCTTACAGCAACTAGAAGAAATCCCACGCGCAGCAACAAAGACCCAAAGCAGCCCAAAATTAAATCAATCAATCAATCAATCCTGTGTCTTCTAACGGGCTCCACATGACCCCTACCAATGGAGCAGAATCCCCCTCTTATTTACAGGATAGTCCCTCTAGTGCCCTGTAGCTGGGGTGCCCTGCGAGGTCTAGAAGCATCTGGGGGACTCAGTAGACCAGGCCTTCTCTGGGGCTAGCTCTGCAAGCTATGGGAAGAAAACTGTCCTTCCAGAAGCTGCCTCTCTCATGCTCAAAACTTAATTCTGCAACACCCCCTTGAGGGGGTCTATCCACTGAAGTCCCTAGCTGGTCATGACATCCTAACCAAAAATGGAGGCAACTACAAACACCCCAAAGAACTCCCCATTAGGATGCATATTAGCTAACTGGGGTGAATTTAGACAGGATGGTTTAAGAAAAAAGAAATTAATTTTCTTTTGCAATACTCCATGGCCCCAATACAAACTAGGGGACCAAGAGATCCGGCCAGAAAATGGGTCATTGAATTACCATACCATCTTAGGACTTCCCTGGTGGTCCAGCGGTGAAGACTCCGCATTCCCAGTGCAGGGGGCCCAGGTTCAATCCCTGGTCAGGGAACCAGATCCTGCATGCTGCAACTAAAAGCCCACATGCTGCAACTAAAGATCCCTCATGCTGCAACTAAAGATCCCACATGCCACAACTAAAAGATCCTGAGTGCCGCAACTAAGACCCAGCACAGCCAAATAAATAAATATTTAAAAAACAAATCAAAACAAAACAATACCATCTTGCAGCTGGATGTATTTTATAAAAGGAATGGTAAATGGGGGGAAGTCCCACACATCCAAATGGTCACGACCCTATTCCAAGATCCAGATCTAAAAAACTCCTGCTGGGTGTGCCTGGCTCACACCCCTTCAAAGTGCCTTTTTCCCCCACAGGAGTTCGATGTTTTAAATGATTCCCTTATGAGTCTACCTCCTCGAGGTCCACAACTGGGAACTCCTACCCACCCCACCCCCCAGTTCTGAGAGGGGACAGTTTCCAGACCATGTGCCCCAAGCGCCCCTCCTGGGCTGCTGGAAATCCCACCACTTTATCCCTCTAGCTTTGTCCTGTCCTCCATTACTGGAGGTGAGTCCTGCCAGTACTACATGAAGCAGGGCTACCTACCAGCCTCCAAATACCAAACTCTGTCCCTTAAGGGAAGTGCCAGCTGGTGGTGGAGGAACAATCAGAGTCCACGTCCCTTTTCCTATGGCTGATCTAGCTACTTGCAAAGAGAAATTTGGACGTTTTTCCAAAGGACCCCAGTTGGTTCGTAGAGGAATTCACACAGCTGACAATGTTCTATGAACTTACTTGGGGGGACACACAGGTCCTCGTTTCTACCTGCTGCACCTTTGGAAAGCTGGATCCTTGGTGCAGCCTGGGCACATGCCAACAAACTGGCAGCCCAAAATCAAGGATATATAATCTACCTTACGGAGGGGATGCAATCCCTGACCAAGATTCCCGCTGAGACTACCAACAGGGAGATAGAGGGCTTGAACACAGGAACCACATGATAACTTGCTTCATAGAAGGGATGAAAAGGTGTGTTGTTAAGACTGTTAGTTATGACGAAGAACAACACAGGAAGTAACACAGGGAAAAGATGAAAATCTGGCCCTCTTCCAGGGCAGTTTGGTGGAGGCCTTTAGAAAGTATACCAATATTAATCCCGACACCCCTGAAGCACAAGTCCTAGTAAATACCCATTTTATCACTCAATCTGCCCCAGACATTAGGAGAAAATTACAGAAGGCAGCTATGGGACCCCAAAAATTCTCAACAAAACATTAGCAAACCGAATCCAACAACACATAAAAAAGATCATACACCACGACCACATGGGTTCATCCCAAGTTCACAAGGATGCTTCAACATACGCAAATCAATGTAATACACCACATAAACAAACAAAGACAAAAACCACATGATGATCTCAATAGATGCAGACAGAGCATTTGACAAAATTCAACATCCATTCATGATAAAAACTCTTACCATAGTGTGTATAAAGGGAACAAATCTCAATATAATAAAAGTTATTTATGACAAACCCACAGCCAATATAATACTAAATGGTGCAAAGCTGATAGCCTTCCTGCTAAAATCTGGAACAAGACAAGGATGCCCACTCTCACCACTTCTATTCAACATAGTATTGGAAGTCCTAGCCACAGCAATCAGACAAAAAAAGAAATAAATGTACCCAATTGGAAAGGAAGAGATAAAATTGGCATTACATGCAGATGATATGATACTACATATAGAAAACTTTAGAGACTCCACACAAAAACTACGAGAACTTATAAACGAATTCAACAAGGTAGCAGGATACAAGATTAACATTCAGAAATCAGTTGCATTTCTTTACACCAACAATGAAACACTAGAAAGGGAAGGTAGTGCTTGCTTCGGCAGCACATATACTAAAATTGGAACGATACAGAGAAGATTAGCATGGCCCCTGTGCAAGGATGACATGTAAATTTGTGAAGCGTTCCATATTTTTAAGAGAAATTAAGGAAACGCTCCCATTTACCACGGCAACAAAAAGAATAAAATACCTAGGAATAAACCTACCTAAGGAGCCAAAAGACCTGTATGCAGAAATATATAAGACACTGATGAAAGAAATTAAAGATGATACAAACAGATGGAGAGATATACCATGCTCTTGGATTGGAAGAATCAACATTGTGAAAATGACTATACTACCCAATGCAATCTACAGATTCAATGCAATTCCTATCAAACTACCAATGGCATTTTTCACAGAACTAGAACAAAAAATTGCACAATTTGTACGGAAATACAAGAGACCCCAAATAGCCAAATCAATCTTGAGAAAGAAAAGCAGAGCTGGAGGAATCAGGCTCCCAGACTTCAGACTATACTACAAAGCTACAGTAACCAAGGCAGTATGGTACTGGCACAAAAACGGAAATACAGATCAATGGAACAGGATAGAAAGCCCAGACATAAACCCACGCACATATGGTCACCTCATCTTTGATAAAGGAGGTAAGAGAGAAAAGACAGCCTCTTCAATAAGTGGTGCGGGGAAAACTGGACAGCTACATGTAAAAGAATGAAATAGGAACACTTTTTAACACCATACACAAAAATAAACTCAAAATGGATTAAAGACCTAAATGTAAGGCCAGACAGTATAAAACTCTTAGAGGAAAACATAGGCAGAACACTCTATGACATAAATCACAGCAAGATCCTTTCTGACTCACCTCTTAAAGAAATGGAAATAAAAACAAAAATAAACAAATGGGACCTAATGAAACTTAAAAGCTTGTGCACAGCAAAGGAAACCATAAATGAGACAAAAAGACAACCCTCAGAATGGGAGAAAATATTTGCAAACGAAGCAACTGACAAAGGATTAATCTCTAAAACATACAAGCAGCTCATGCAGTTCAATATCATAAAAACAAACAACCCAATCCAAAAATGGGCAGAAGACCGAAACAGACATTTCTCCAGAGAAGATATACAGATTGCCAACAAACACATGAAAGGATGCTCAACATCACTAATCATTAGAGAAATGCAAATCAAAACTACAATGAGGTATCACCTCACACCAGTCAGAATGGCCATCATCGAGAAATCTACAAACAATAAATGCTGGAGAGGGTGTGGAGACACGGGAACCCTCTTGCATTGTTGGTGGGAATGTAAATTGATACAGCTACTATGGAGAACAGTATGGAGGTTCCTTAAAAAACTAAAAATAGAACTACCATATGACCCAGCAATCCCACTACTGGGCATACACCCTGAGAAAACCATAATTCAAAAAGAGTCATGTACCACAATGTTCATTGCAGCACTATTTACAATAGCCAGGACATGGAAGCAGCCTAAGTGTCCATCGACAGATGAATGGATAAAGAAGATGTGGCACATATATACAATGGAATATTACTCAGCCATAAAAAGAAATGAAATTGAGTTATTTGTAGTGAGGTGGATGGACCTAGAGTCTGTCATACAGAGTGAAGTAAGTCAGAAAGAGAAAAACAAACACCATACGCTAATACATATATATTGAATCTAAAAAAAAAAAAAAAAGGTTCTGAAGAACCTAAGGGCAGGACAGGAATAAGACACAGATGTAGAGAATGGACTTGAGGACACGGTAAGAGGGAAGGGTAAGCTGGGATGAAGTGAGAGAGTAACATTGACATATATATACTACCAAATGTAAAATAGATAGCTAGTAGGAAGCAGCTGCATAGCACAGGGAGATCAGCTCGGTGCTTTGCAACCACCTAGAGGGGTGGGATAAGGAGGGTGGGAGGGAGATGCAAAAGGGAGGGGATATGGGGATATACGTATGCGTATAGCTGATTCACTTTGTTATACAGCAGAAACTAACACAACATTGTAAAGCAATTATACTACAATAAAGATGTTAAAAAAAAAAAGGGAATGTACAAAAACAATACCTTTTAAAATTGTGCCCCCCAAAATAAAATACCTAGGAATAAACCTGACCAAGGAAGTGAAAGACTTATACACTGAGAACTATAAAACATTAATAAAGGAAATTAAAGAGGATTCAAAGAAATGGAAAGATAAGCCATGCTCTTGAATTGGAAGATTTAATATTGTTAAATGGCCATACTACCCAAAGCAATCTACAGATTGAATGTGATCCCTATCAAATTACCCATGACATTTTTCACAAAACTAGAACAAATAATCCAAAAATCTATATGGAACCATAAAAGACCCAGAATTGCCACAGCAATCCTGAAGAAAAAAAAAAAAAAAAGCAGGAGGCATAACTCTCCCAGACTTCAGATAATAGTATAAAGGTACAGTAATCAAAACAATGTGGTACTGGCACAAAAACAGACATGTGGATCAATGGAACAGAACAGAGAGCCCAGAGATAAACCCATACACCTACAGTCAATTACTCTTCAACAAAGGAGGCAAGAATATACAATGGGAAAAAGACAGTCTCTTCAGCAAGTGGTGCTGGGAAAGTTGGACAGCTGCATGTAAATCAATGAAGTTAGAACACATCCTCATACTATACACAAAAATAAATTCAAAATGACTTAAAGACTTAAACATAAGACATGACCCCATAAAACTCCTAGAAGAGAACACAGGCAAAACATTCTCTGACATAAATCGTACCAATGTTTTCCTAGGTCAGTCTCCCAAGGCAATAGAAATAAAAACAAAAATAAACAAATGGGACCTAGTCAAACTTACAAGCTTTTCCACAGCAAAGGAAACCAACAAAACAAAACAAACAGCAAAAAAAAAAAAAAAAGAAAAAACAACCTATGGAATCGGAGAAAATATTTGCAAATGATGTGAACAACAAGGGCTTAATTTCCAAAATATATCAGCAGCTCATACAACTCAACAACAACAACAACAAAAACAAACAACCCAATCAAAAAATGGGCAGAAGACCTAAATAGACATTTCTCCAAAGACGAAACACAGGTGGCCAATAGGCACATGAAAAGATGCTAAACATCACTAGTTATTAAAGAAATGCAAATCAAAACTACGAGGTACCACCTCACACCGGTCAGAATGGCCATCATTGAAAAGTATACAGGGGGGACTTCCCTGGTGGGGCAGTGGTTAAGAATCCACCTGCCAATGCAGGGGACAGGGGTTCGAGCCCTGGTCTCGGAAGATCCCACATGCTGCGGAGCAACTAAGCCCGTGTGCCACAAGTACTGAGCCTGCGCTCTAGAGCCAACGAGCCACTACTATTGAGCCCACGCACCACCACGACTGAGGTCCGCGTGCCTGGAGCCCATGCTCCGCAACAGGAGAGGCCACCACAATGAGAAGTGCGCACACCGCAATGAAGAATAGAGAAAGCCTGCGCATAGCAATGAAGACCCAACACACCAAAAATAAATAAATAAATGATTAATTAATTAAAAAAAAAAGTCTACAGGGGACTTCCCTGATGGTCCAGTGGTTAAGAATCTGCCTTCCAGTGCAGGGGATGCAGGTTTGATTCCTGGTCGGGGAACTAAAATCCCACATGCCACGGGGCAACTAAGCCTGCGTGCCCCAACTACTGAGCCTGTGCACCACAACTAGAGAGAAGCCCGCGCGCCGCAACTAGAGAAGCCCGTGTGCTGCAATGAAGAGCTCCCACGCCACAATGAAAGATCCCACATTCCACAACGAAGATCCCATGTGCTGCAACTAAGACTCGAAGCAACCAAAATAAATAAATTTTTTAAAAAATGGATAACACGGGTACCTAAGAAAAAGTCTACAAAGGGGATTTCCCTGGTGGTCCAGTGGCTAGGACTCCATGCTCCCAGTGTGGGGGGCCTGGGTTTGACCCCTGGTCGGGGAACTAGATCCCACATGCCACAACTGGGAGTTTGCCTGCTGCAGCTAAAGATCCTGCATGCCACAACCAAGACCTGACGCAGCCAAATAAATAAATAAATAAATTTTAAAAGTCTACAAATAACAAATGCTGGAGAAGGTGTGGAGAAAAGGGAATCCTCCTACACTGTTGTTGGGAATGTAAGTTGGTACAGCCACTGTGGAAAACAGTATGGAGGTTCCTCAGAAAACTAAAAGTATGGATTTCCCTGGTGGTCCAGTGATTAGGACTCCCCGATTCCACTGCAGGGGGCAAAAAAAAACCCTAAAAATAGAATTACCGTATGATCCAGCAATCCCACTTCTGGGCATATATCCAGATAAAACTATAATTCAAAAAGATACATACATGCCTGTGTTCATAGCAGCACTATTCACAATAGCCAAGACATGGAAACAACCTAAATGTCCATCAACAGATGAATGGATAAAGAAGATGTGGTACATATACACAATGGAATACTACTCAGCCATAAAAAAGAATGAAATAATGCCATTTGCAGCAACATGGATGTAACTAGAGATTATCATACTAAGTGACATAGGTCAGAAAGAGAAAGACAAATACCATATGATAACACTTATACGTGGAATCTAAAATATGACAAAAGATTGGATCAAGATGGTGGAGGAGTAGGATGTGGAGCTCACCTTCTCCCACAAATACATCAAAAATACATCTACATGTGGAACGATTCTCATAGAATATGTACTAAACGCTGGCAGAAGACCTAAGGGCAAGAAAATCTCTATGTAACTGGGTAGGGCAAAAGAAAAAAAAAGAGAGAAAGGAAGGAATTGGGACAGGTTCTGCATCCCTGGGAGGGAGCTGTGAAAGAGGAAAGCTTTCCACACACTGGGAAGTCCATTCCCCAGCCTCAGACACTTGCATTGGGCTGGTCAGGGGCTGCGTGCTGAGGCTCAGACTTCGAAGGTCAGACCCCGGGGACAGGGCTGGGGTTGGCTGTGCAGAGACAGCCTGAGGGGGCTAGGGTGTGGTCACCACAACTGAGGGAGTATGGGAAGAAGCCTGGGCCCACCAGAGAGGGAAGGTGCTATTGTTGGGGGGGGTGCACGAGAAGAGGGGCAGGACTGCCATAGGTGCTTCTTTCTCCGTGTGCGCTCTCAGGCAGCAGAACACCACCTACACGTGCTCCAGGGGTGGGTGTAAGCTTTCACTGCCATCTCGAACTCCAGAGGCAGGTGCAGACTGCTCCTGCTGCCAAGGGTCCAGGGACCGGGCACCAACTGCTGCCCCTGCCTTCCTGGAGTGTGTTCAGGCCACGCACCTGCACACCCGCTACTAAGGGGATAACGGCAAGCACATACTGAGGAAAGAGACGGCAGGCATCCAAACCAACAACAGCCCTCGGGCCAAAAAGATATTAAACCCACACATTCTACACAGGGATGCTCCTGCATAAAATAGCCCTCCAAGACTACAGTAGATAATTGTTTCTCCTAAACTCACAGAGTAAGAGAAATTTAAGCAAAATGAAGAAGCAAAGGAACCACCCCCAGTTAAAAGACCAAGAGAATTCCCCTGAAGGAACAAACAATGAAACAGACCTCTTCAGTCTAATAGACACCAAGTTCAAAAAGGAGGTAATGAAAATACTGAAGGAATTAAGAAAGGCTATCGATAGAAATGCAGATTACTGTAAAAAGGGACTAGAAACTATAAGGAGGAACCAAGAAAAATTAGAAAATTCATCTGCCTTTAACTCGGAGAAAGCTGAGTTAAAGGCAATGAATAGCAGAATGAATAATGAAGAAGAAAGAATAAATGACCTGGAAGATAGAATAATGGAAATTACCTAATCAAAACAGCAGACAGAAAGCCAAATGAAAAAAATGAAAGCAATATAAGAGACCTATGGGATAATATAAAGCATACCAATCTATGCATGATAGGGATTCCAGAAGGAGAAGAGAGAGAAAAGGGGATTGAAAATGTATTTGAAGAAGTTATGGCTGAAAACTTCCCAAACCTAAAGAAGGACACAGATATCTAGATACAGGAAGAACAGAGGGTCCCAAACAAGATGAACCCAAACAGACCTACTCCAAGACATATGATAATAAAAATGGCAAAAGTTAAAGAGAGGATTCTAAAGGCAGCAAGAGAAAAACAAAGAGTTAATTACAAGGGAACCCCCATAAGGCTATCAGCTGATTTCTCTACAGAAACACTGCAGGACAGAAGGGGGTGGCAAAATATATTCAAAGTCTTGAAAGGGAAAAATCTGGAACCTGGAATATTCTACCCAGCAAGATTATCATTTAGAATAGGAGGAGAAATAAAGAATTTCTCAGAAAAGCAAAAAGTAAAAGAATACAGCAATACTAAACCTTTCCTAAAAGAAATATAGAAAGGTCTTCTCTAAATAGAAAAGAAGCAGGAAGATATAGGAAGAAGGAAATCACAACTGGAAAATAAATCACTTAAATTAGCCAGTACGTAGATCAAAAAGAAAAAAAAAACCTATTTGTGAAAGTGATGATAAACACAAGGAACAACAAAAGGATAAACATGAAGATGTAAAAAAGGACATCTAAATCATAAAATTTGGGGAAGGAGAGTAAGAAAAGGCAGATTTTTTTTTAATGTGTTTGAGCCTATATGACTATCGGTCTAAAGCAAGCAGATATAGGAAGGGACTAACATACCTGAAAAACAGGGAAACCACAAATCAGAAACACACAATAAAAAAAAAAAATACAATAGATTCACAAAAACCAAAAAGAAGAGAACACAAGCATAGAATAAAAGGAAATCATCAAACCACAAAAAGAAAAAGAAAGGAACAACCCAGAAACAGAATCAACTGGAAAACAAGGTTTAAAATGGCAATAAATACATAGGTGTCAATAATTACCTTAAAGGTCAATGGACTGAATGCTCCAATCAAAAGACATAGAGTGTCAGACTGGATAAAAAAACAAGAGCCTACAATATGCTGCCTACAAGAGACCCACCTTAGGGCAAAGGACACACATAGACTGAAAGTGAGGGGATGGAAAAAGATATTTCATGCAAATGGAAATGACAAGAAAGCGGGAGTTGCAATACTCATATCAGACAAAACAGACTTCAAAGCAAAGGTTATAAAGAAAGATAAAGAAGGACACTATATAATGAAAAAAGGATCAATACAAGAAGAGGATTTTACTCTCGTCAACATATATGCACCTAATATAGGAACACCCAAACACATAAAACAAATACTAACACATAAAAGGAGAAATCAATGGGAATACAATAATAGTAGGAGACTTTAACATCCTACTCTCATTAATGGACAGATCTTCTAGACAGAAAACCAAAAGGCAACAGAGATCCTAAATAATACAATAGAATAGTTAGAATTAATTGATATTTTCAGGACATTACATCCAAAAAAAACCAAAAACAAAAACGGAATACACATTCTTTTCAAGTGCACATGGAACATTCTCTAGGATTGACCACATACTAGGGCATAAAATTAACCTCAACAAATTTAAAAGTATAGAAATTATTTCAAGCATTTTCCCTGATCACAAAGGCATGAAACTAGAAATCAACCACAGGAAAAGAAATGAGAAAAAAATGATTACATGTAGACTAAACAACGTGCTACTACAAACCAATGGGTCAACGAGGAAATCAAAAAGGAAATTTAAAAATACCTTGAGACAAATGACAATGAAAACGCAACCATACAGTGACTTCCCTGGTGGTCCAGTGGTTAAGACTTTGCCTTCCAATGCAAGGGGTGCAGGTTCGACCCCTGGTTGAGGAGCTAAGATCCCATATGCCTCACGGCCAAAAAACCAAAACATAAAAAAAAGAAGAAGCAATACTGTAACAAATTCAATAAAGACTTTAAATATGGTCCACATTAAAAAAAAAAATCTTAAAAAAACCCCACAACCATACAAAATCTATGCAATGCAGCAAAAGCAGTTCTTAGAGGGAAGTTCATAGTGATACAGGCCTTCCTCAAAAAAAATCCAAAAAACAAGAAAAATGTCAAATAAACAACCTAACCTATCACCTAAAAGAATTAGAAAAAGAAGAACAAACAAAACCTAAAGTCAGCAGAAGGAAGGAAATAATAAAGATAAGGGAGGAAATAAATAAAACAGAGATTGAAAAATAGTAGAAAAAAAATCAATAAAACCAAGAGCTGGTTCTTTGAAAGGCTAAACAAAATTGACAAACCTCTGGCCAGGCTCATGAATAAGAAAAGAGAGAGAACCCAAATAAACAAAATAAGAAACAAAAGAGGAGAAACCTCAACTGATACCACAGAAATACAAAAAACCGTAACAGAGGGGCTTCCCTGGTGGTGCAGTGGTTAAGAACCTGTCTGCCAATGCAGGGGACATGGGTTTTGCCCTGGTCCGGAAAGATCCCACATGCCACAGAGCAACTAAGCCCGTGCACCACAACTACTGAGCCTGCGTGCCACAATTACTGAAGCCCGTGTGCCTACAGCCTGTGCTCCGCAACAAGAGAAGCCACTGCAATGAGAAGCCTGCACACCACAACAAAGAGCAGCCCCCGCTCACCACAACTAGAAGAAAGCCCATGCACAGCAACGCAGCCAAAAATAAAATAAAATAAATAAAACATTAAAAAGAACTAACCTCACTTCCATAAAGACAAGCAAAAAAACTTACCTTAAAAAAAAATCCAGGGCTTCCCTGGTGGCGTAGTAGTTGAGAGTCTGCCTGCCAATGCAGGGGACACGGGTTCGAGCCCTGGTCTGGGAAGATCCCCCATGCCGCAGAGCAACTGGGCCGGTGAGCCATAATTACTGAGCCTGTGCGTCTGGAGCCTGTGCTCCGCAACGAGAGAGGCCACGATAGTGAGAAGGCCCGCGCACCACGATGAAGAGTGGCCCCTGCTTGCCACAACTAGAGAAAGCCCTCACACAGAAACGAAGACCCAACACAGCCATAAATAAATTTAAAAAAATTAAAAAAAGAAAAAAATCCATAAGAGAATACTATGAACAATTTTATATGCCAACAAATTTGACAACCTAGAAGAAATTGACAACTTTCTAGAAACATACAGCCAACCAAAACTGAATCAAGAATAAATAGATAATTTGAACAGACCGATCACTAGAAGTGAAATAGAATCTGTAGTTAAAAAAAAAAAAACTCCCTACAAACAAAAGTCCAGGACCAGATGGCTTCACAGGTGAATTCTACCAAACATACAAAGAACTTATACTGATTCTTCTCAAACTCTTCCAAAAGACTGAAGATGAGGGAACACTCCCAAAGACATTCTATGAAGCCACTATCATCCTGATACCAAAACCAGACAAAGACACCACCAAAAAAGAAAATTACAGGCCAATATCTTTGATGACTAAAGATGCAAAAGTTCTCAACAAAATATTAGCAAACCGAATCCAACAACACATAAAAAAGATCATACACCACGACCAGGTGGGATTCATCCCAAGTTTACAAGGATAGTTCAACATACACAAATCAATCAATGTAATATACCACATTAACAACAGACAAGTAAAAAACCACATGATCATCTCAATAGATGCAGAAAAAGCATCTGACAAAATTCAACATTCATTCATGATAAAAACTCTTACCAAAGTGGGTATAGAAGGGACACATCTCAACATAATAAAAGCCATTTCTGACAAACCCACAGCCAAAATAATAGTCAACGGTGAAAAGCTGAAAGCCTTCCCGCTAAAATCTGGAACAAGACAAGGATGTCCAGGACTTCCCTGGTGGCGCAGTGGTTAAGACTCCGCACTCCCAATGCAGGGGGCCCAGGTTTGATCCCTAGTCAGGGAACTAGATCTCACATGCATGCCACAACTAAGAGAGTTTGCATGCCAAAACTAAGGAGCTGGTGAGCCGCAACTAAGGAGCTGGCAAGCCACGTCTAAGAAGCCCACCTGCTGCAACTAAGGAGCCCATGTGCTGCAACTAAGGAGACTGTGAGCTGCAACTAAGACCTGGTGCCACCAAATAAATAAATAAATATTTTAAAAAAGACAAGGATGCCCACTCTCACCACTTCTATTCAACATAGTATTGGAAGCCCTAGCCACAGCAATCAGACAAGAAAAAGAAATAAAAGGTAATCAAACTGGAAAGAGGTAAAATTGTCACTAGATGCAGATAACATGATACTATATAGAGAAAATCCTAGAATTCCAAACTAAAACTACTAGATCTAATAAATGAATTCAGCAAATTAGCAGGATACAAGATTAACATTCAGAAATTGGTTGCATTTCTTTTTTTAAAAATTTTTTAAAAATTTATTATTTATAAATTTATTTTATTTATTTATTTATTTTTGGCTGTGTTGGGTCTCTGTTGCTGGGCGTGGGCTTTCTCTAGTTGCGGCGAGCGGGGGCTACTCTCAGTTGTGGTACGCAGGCTTCTCATTGTGGTGGCTTCTCTTGTTGTGGCGCACGGGCTCTAGGCACACGGGCTTCAGTAGTTGTGGTATGTGGGCTCAGTAGTTGTGGCTCGCGGGCTTAGTTGCTCCATGGCATGTGGGATCATCCCGGACCAGGGCTCGAACCCATGTCCCCTGCATTGGCAGGTGGATTCTTAACCACTGCACCACCAAGGAAGCCCTGGTTGCATTTCTTTACACTAACAATGAAATATCAGACAGGGAATGTAAAAAAACAGTATCTTTTAAAATTGCACCATGGACAGCTACATGTAAAACAATGAAATTAGAACACTCCTTAACACCATACACAAAAATAAACTCAAAATGGATTAAAGACCTAAATGTAAGGCCAGATACTATAAAACTCTTAGAGGAGAATATAGGCAGAACACTCTTTGACATAAATCACAGCAAGATCTTTTTTGACCCACCTCCTACAATAATGGAAATAAAAACAAAAATAAACAAATGGGACCTAATTAAACTTAAAAGCTTTTGCACAGCAAAGGAAACCATAAGCAAGACAAAAAGACAACCCTCAGAATGGGAGAAAATATTTGCAAACAAAGTAACTGACAAAGGATTAATCTCCAAAACATACAAACAGCTCATGCACCTCAGTATCAAATAACCCAATCCAAAAATGGGCAGAATACCTAAACAGACATTCTCCAAAGAAGACATACAGATGGCTAACAAACACATGAAAAGATGCTCAACATCACTAATTATTAGAGAAATGCAAATCAAAACTTCAATGAGGTATCACCTCACACTGGTCAGAATGGCCATTATCGAGAAATCTACAAACAATAAATGCTGGAGAGGGTGTGGAGAAGAGGGAACCCTCTTACACTGTTGGTGGGAATGTAAATTGATACAGCCACAATGGAGAACAGTATGGAGGTTCCTTAAAAAACTAAAAATAGAACTACCATGTGACCCAGCAATCCCACTACTGGGCATACACCCTGAGAAAACCATAATTCAAAAAGACACATGCACCCCAATGTTCACTGCAGCACTATTTACAATACCCAGGACGTGGAAACAACCTAAATGTCCATTAACAGAGGAATGGATAAAGAAGACATGATACATATATACAATGGAATATTACTCAGCCATAAAAAGAAATGAAATTGTGTCATTTGCAGAGACATGGATGGACCTAGAGACTGTCATAGAGTGAAGTAAGTCAGAAAGAGAAAAACAAATATCGTATATTAATGCATATATGTGGAATCTAGAAAAATGGTATAGATGATCTTATTTGCAAAGCAGAAATAGAGACAGACGTCTCTACATCTGGATGCAAATGTATGGATACCAAGGGGGCGGGGGTGGTGGTGGGATGAATTGGGAGATTGGGATTGACATATATACACTACTATGTATAAAGTAGATAACTAATGAGAACCTACTGTATAGCACAAGGAACTCTACTCGGTGCTCTGTGGTGACCTAAATGGCAAGGAAATCCAAAAAAGGGGATATATGTATACGTATGGCTGATTCACTTTGCTGTACAGCATAAACTGACACAGCAGTGTAAAGCAACTATACTCCAATAAAAAATAAAAATAAAATAGCACCAAAAAAAACCCCAACAAACCTAGGAATAATCTGACCCAGGAGATGAAAGACTTATACGCTGAGAACTATAAAACATTAATAAAGGAAATTAAGGAGGATTCAAAGAAATGAAAAGATATCCCATGGTCTTGGATTGGAAGATTTAATATTGTTAAATGGCAAAAATAACCAAAGCAATCTACAGATTGAATGTGATCCCTATCAAATTACCCATGACATTTTTCACAGAACTAGAACAAATAATCCAAAAATTTACATGGAACCATAAAAGACCCAGAATTGCCACAGCAATCCTGAGGAAAAAAAACCAAAGCAGGAGGCATAACTCTCCCAGACTTCAGACAATACTACAAAACTACAGTAATCAAAACAGTGCATGTTTTTTAAATTTATTTTATTATTTTTATTTATTTATTTATTTATTATTTTTTGGCTGTGTTGGGTCTTTGTTGCTGCATGCGGGCTTTTCTCTGGTTGTGACGAGCAGGGGCTACTCTTCGCTGTGGTGCGCAGGTTTCTCATTGTGGTGGCTTCTCTTGTTGGGAGCACAGGCTCTAGGCGTGCGGGTTTCAGTAGTTGTGGCACACGGGCTCCGTAGTTGTGGCTCGCGGGCTCTAGAGTGCAGGCTCAGTAGTCGTGGCACATGGGCTTAGTTGCTCTCCGACACAAGGGATCTTCCCGGACCAGGGCTCCAACCAGTGTCTCCTGCATTGGCAGGTGGATTCTTAACCACTGCGCCACCAGGGAAGCCCCAACAGTGTGGTATTGGTACAAAAACAGACATACAGATCAATGGAACAGAATAGAGAGCCCAGAAATAAACCCACACACCCACGGTCAATTAATCTTCAACAAAGGAGGCAAGAATATACAGTGGAAAAGAGTCTCTTCAGCTGGTGGTGCTGGGAAAGTCGGACAGCCACATGTAAATCAATGAAGTTAGAACACACTCTCATACCATGCACAAAAATAAACTCAAAATGGCTTAAAGACTTAGACATAAGACATGGACCACAAAACTCCAAGAAGAGAGCAGAGGCAAAACATTCTCTGACATAAATCGTACCAATGTTCTCTTAGGTCAGTCTCCCAAGGCAATAAAAATAAAAACAAATGGGACCTAATCAAACTTACAAGCTTTTGCACAGCAAAGGAAGCCATAAATAAAACGAAAAGACAACCTATGGAATGGGAGAAAATATTTGCAAATGATATGACCAACAAGGGCTTAATTTCCAAAATATATCAGCAGCTCATACAACTCAACAACAACAACAAAACAAAAAACAAACAACCCAATCAAAAAATGAGCAGAAGGGCTTCCCTGGTGGTGCAGTGGGTGAGAATCTGCCTGCCAATGCAGGGGACACGGGTTCGAGCCCTGGTCTGGGAAGATCCCACATGCCGCGGAGCAACTAGGCCCATGAGCCACAACTACTGGGCCTGCGCGTCTGGAGCGTGTGCTCCGCAACAAGAGAGGCCACGACAGTGAGAGGCCCGCGCACCGCGATGAAGAGTGGCCCCCGCTCGCTGCAACTGGAGAAAGCCCTAGCACAGAAACGAAGACCCAACACAGCCAAAAATAAATAAATAAATAAATTAAAAAAAAAAAAGGAATCATGATTAATTATTCCCCCTCTTTAGTTTACTATCATAAGCACAGTCTGTGAAAAATAGAATATTGTGAAAAAAGAATATTAAACAAATATTACCATTTAAAAAAAAAAATGAGCAGAAGAACGGGCTTCCCTGGTGGTGCAATGATTAAGAATCCACCTGCCAATGCAGGGGACACGGGTTCGAGCTCTGGTCTGGGAAGATCCCACATGCCGCGGAGCAACTAAGCCCGTGTGCCACAACTACTGAGCCTGCGCTCTAGAGCCTGTGAGCCACAACTACTGAGCCTGCGTGCCACAACTACTGAGCCCGCGTGCCTAGAGCCCGTGCTCTGCAACAAGAGAAGCCACCGCAATGAGAAGCCCACACACTGCAACAAAGAGTAGCCCCCACTCGCCACAACTAGAGAAAGCCTGCGTGCAGCAACAAAGACCCAACACAGCCAAAAATAAAAAATAAATTAATAAAATAAATTAATTTTAAAAAAATGAGCAGAAGACCTAAATAGATATTTCTCCAAAGACAAAATACAGGTGGCCAATAGGCACATGAAAAGATGCTCAACATCACTAATTATTAGAGAAATGTGAATCAAAACTACAATGAGTTACCACCTCACACTGGTCAGAATGGCCATCATTAAAAAGTCTACAAATAACAAATGCTGGAGAGGGTGTGGAGAAAAGGGCACCCTCCTACACTGTTGGTGGGAATGTAAGTTGGTGCAGCTCCTATGGAAAACAGTACAGAGGTTCCTAAGAAAACTAAAAATAGAATTACCATACGATCCAGCAATCCCACTCCTGGGTATACATCCAGACAAAACTAGAATTCAAAAGGATACAAGCACCCCTATGTTCATAGCAGCACTATTCACAATAGCCAAGACATGGAAACAACCTAAATGTCCATCAACAGATGAATGGATAAAGAAGATGTGGTACATATACACAATGGAATACTACTCAGCCATAAAAAAGAATGAAATAATGCCATGTGCAGCAACATGGACACAACTAGAGATTATCATACTAAGTCAGTCAGAAAGAGAAAGACAAGTACCATATGATATCACTTACATGTCGAATCTAAAATATGGCACAAATGAACCTATCTATAAAAGAGAAACAGACTCACAGACATAGAGATCAGAGTTGTGGTTGCCAAGGGGCAGGGGATGGAAAGGGATAGACTGGGAGTTTGGGGTTAGTAGATGCAAACTATTACATTTATAATGGATAAACAACAAGGTCCTACTGTATAGCACAGGGAACTGTATAAAATCTCCTGGGATAATCCATAATGGAAAAGAATATAAAAAAAGAATGTGTATATATATGTATAACTTAATGACTTTGCTGTACAGCAGAATTAACACAACATTGTAAATCAACTATACTTCAATTAAAAAATAAATTAAAAATAATCTTAAAATTGATTTTCACTAAGCAAAATTTAATTATGAAATCAAATAAACTTTAATAAAATATTTAAAAATAAATAAAATATGACACAAATGAACCTATCTATGAAACAGAAACAGAATCATGGACATAGAGAACAGACTGGTGGTTGTCAAGAGGGAGGGGGTTGGGGGAAGGACGGAGTGGGAGGTTAGAATTAGCAGATGTAAGCTTTTATATATAGAATGGATAAACAGCAAGGTCCTACTGTATAGCACAGAGAACTATATTCAATATCCTATGATAAGCCATAATGGAAAACAATATTTTAAAAAAGAATGTATATATATGTATAAGTGAATCACTCTGCTGTACAGCAGAAATTAACACAACATTGTAAATCAACTACCGTTCAATAAAAAAAGATATTGATAAAAAAAAAAGAAAGTATACCAATATTAATCCCAACACCCCTGAAGGGCAAGTCCCAGTAAATACCCATTTTATCATTCAATCTGCCCCAGACATTAGGAGAAAATTACAGAAGGCAGCCATGGGACACCAAACTCCCATGAATCAGCTCATGGACTTGGCCTTTGGAGTATTTAACAATAGAGATAGGGTTGAGGAGGCAAGGAGGATTCAGGACAACAACGAAAGGCACAACTCTTGGTGGCAGCCTTAGCCCCCGCACCACCTCGTGGTCATCCTCCCCCTCTCCCTTGCGAAAGCCCATGGCAGGGGCAGGATCTAGAAAATCTGGATCAGAGCCCCTCCCTGTCGGAAACGGACCTGTTTTTTGTTTTTTTTATAAATTTATTTATTTATTTATTTATTTTTGGCTGTGTTGGGTCTTCGTTTCTGTGCGAGGGCTTTCTCTAGTTGCGGCAAGCGGGGGCCACTCTTCATCGCGGTGCGCGGGCCTCTCACTGTTGCGGCCTCTTTTGTTGCAGAGCACAGGCTCCAGACGCGCAGGCTCAGTAGTTGTGGCTCATGGGCCTAGTTGCTCCGCGGCATGTGGGATCTTCCCAGACCAGGGCTCGAACCCGTGTCCCCTGCATTGGCAGGCAGATTCTCAACCACTGCGCCACCAGGGAAGCCCAGGACCTGTTTTAAATGCAGCCAGGAGGGCCACTGGAAGGACGAATGCCCCCTGTATGCGAAAAATCCACCAGGACCCTGCCTGACATGCAAACCAGAGGGCCACTGGAAGCAAGGCTGCCCCCAGTCCCGAAGGGGACTCGGGGCTCCTAAACTGATGCTGGCCAAGAGGACTGAAGACTGACAGGGCCCAGGAGTCTCCCTGCCTCCCAAAGGTCACCTGGTCATTTCCCCGGAGGAGCCTCGGGTAACTCTTGACATGGCAGGTGGGAAAGGTATTTTTTTTATTAGATCCACCTATTCTGTGATGACTGATTTCCCTGGACCCTTGTCCTCCCAATCCTGTATATTAACAGGGATCGATGGACGGCCCAAAGCCAAGTGATTCACACCACCCCCTGCTCAGCTGCTTACTAGGAAATTTTACCTTTGCACACCAGTTCCTGCTCATGCCTGAGTGCCCCATCCCCTTGTTGGGAAGGGAGTTGCTCACTAAATTCCAGACAATAGTTCAGTTTGGAGACCCCCTCAGAGAAGGCACCCATCAGGAGAAACGACTGTTCTTTGCCATGGGAGTCTGCCTCAGTCACCATCAGGGGAGGTCTCCTCTCCACCCCATATGTTTTCTCCAGTAAACCCCTCTGTCTGGGACACAGGTTCCTGGCAGAGCTAATAATGTGCCCCTAGTTCAGGTTTCATTGAAACCCAATGCTGATGACCCATGGAAAAAAACTATCCCTTGAGGCCCAAGGCCCAGTGAGGTATCCAGGCTTAATGACCAAGTTCTTAAAATATGGGCTGTTATGATCCTGCCAATCTCTGTGTAATCCCCCCATTCTGCCCATAAAAAAGCAAAGTGGAGAATACAAGTTTGTTCAAGATCTGAGGGCAGTTAATGAGGCAGTGGTCCCAGTTCACTCAATAGTTCCTAATCCGTACACCGTACTGCCCAAGTTCCAGAAAATGCAAACTAGCTTACAGTGCTAGACCTGAAAGATGCCTTCTTTTGCATTCCCCTGCACCCAGATTCCCAATATTTCTTTGCCTTTGAGTGGACAGATCCAGACACATGTAACACTTCCCAGCTAACTTGGACTGTGCTGCCCCAAGGCTCCAGGGATAGCCCCCACCTGTTCAGAAACGCATTAGCAAAGGAATTAAGAGAATTACAGTTGGTTAATGGGTCTCTCCTACAGAATGTGGACAACCTCCTAATTTCCAGTCTCACTAGGGAAGATTCAGATAAAGACACCACTCAGGTCCTCAATTTCCTAGGGGAACGAGGATATTGAGTCTCTCCTCACAAGGCCCAGATTTCCACCCAACAGGTTAAGTACCTGGGAAATGTGCTCACCCATGGGACGAGGGCCTTCGCCCAAGACCAAAAGGAAACCACTGTAACCCTCCAACCACCCCCCACCCTGACTAAGAGGCAACTGAGGGCCTTTCTGGGGATGGCAGGATTTTGCAGGATCTGGATACTACCTGGATTCAGGCTCATAGAAAAGTCTCTTTTTAAGGCCCTAAAAGGAGGTGACCACAAACCCCTCAACTGGGATGAAAATTGCCAACAGGCATTACTAGCTCTAAAACCAAAATTAGGGACCACTCCTGTGTTAGGTCTCCCGAACTTAGAAAAACCCTTTCTCCTCTATATAGCTGAGAGACAGATAGCCAAAGCAATCTTGAGAAAGAAAAACAGAGCTGGAGGAATCAGGCTCCCTGACTTCAGACTATACTACAAAGCTACAGTCATAAAAACAATACGGTACAGACACAAAAACAGAAATATAGATCAATGGAACAGGATAGAAATCCCAGAAATAACCCATGCACCTATGGTCAATTAATCTATGATAAAGGAGGCAAGACTATACAACGGAGAAACGACAGTTTCTCCAATAAATGGTGCAGCTACATGTAAAAGAATGAAATTAGAACATTCTTTAACACCATACACAAAAATAAACTCAAAACTAAACTTTCAATCCATCTCCTACAGTAATGTAAATAAAAACAAACAAATGGGACCCAATTAAACTCAAAAGCTTTTGCACAGCAAAGGAAACCATAAACTAAACGAAAAGACAACCCACAGAATTGGAGAAAACATTTGCAAATGATGCGACTGACAAGGGATTAATCTCCAAAATTTATAAACAGCTCATATAACTCAATATCAAAAAGACAAATATGCTTCCCTGGTCCAGTGGTTATGACTCTGTGCTTCCACTGCAGAGTGCATGGGTTCAATCCCTGGTTGGGGAAGTTCCTCATGCCACCAGGTGCAGCCAAAAAAAACCAAAACCAAAACCAAAACAACCCAATCAAAAAATAGGCAGAAGACCTACATAGACATTTCTCCAAAGAAGACATACAGATACCCAAGAGGCACATGAAATGATGCTCAACATCACTAATTATTAGAGAAATACAAATCAAAACTACAATGAGGGCTTCCCTGGTGGCGCAGTGGTTAAGAACCGCCTGCCAATGCAGGCGACACGGGTTCGAGCCCTGGTCGGAGAATATCCCACGTGCCTTGGAGCAACTAAGCCTGTGCGTCACAACTACTGAGCCTGCGCTCTAGAGCCCATAAGCCACAACTACTGAGCCCTAGAGTCCGTGCTCCACAATGAAGAGTAGCCCCTGCTCATCGCAACTAGAGAAAGCCTGTGCACAGCAACAAAGACCCAGTGCAACCAAAAATAAATAATAAATAAATTTAAAGAAAAACCTACAATGAGGTATCACTTCACACCAATCCGAATGGCCATCATCAAAAAGCCTACAAACAATAAATGCTGGAGAGGGTGTGGAGAAAAGGGAACCCTCCTACACTGTTGGTGGGAATGTAAATTGGTCAGTCACTACGGAGAACAGTATGGAGGTTCCTTATAAAACTAAAAATACGGAGAAAACCATGGTCCGAAGGGATACATGCATCCCAATGTTCATTGCAGTGCTGTTTACAATAGCCAAGACATGGAAACTACCAAAATATCCATCGACAGTTGAAAGGATAAATAAGATGTGATACATATATACAATGCAGTATTACTCAGCCATTAAAAAGGATGAAATAATGCCATTCGCAGCAACATGGATGGACCTGGAGATTATCATACTTAGTGAAGTAAGTCAGGCAGGGAAAGACAAATATCATATGATATCGCTTATATGCAGAATCTTAAAAAAATAAGATTCAAATGAACTTATTTACAAAACAGAAACAGACTCACAGAAAACAAACTTATAGTTACCAAAGGGGAAAGGTGCGGGGGAGGGATAAATTGGGAGTTTGGGATTGACATATACACACTACTATATTTAAAATTAAAAAAAAAAAACAAACCAACAAGGACCTACTGTATAGCACTGAAAACTCTACTCAATATTCTGTAATAACCTAAATGGGAAAAGAATTTGAAAAAGAATAGATATATGTATAACTGAATCACTATGCTGTATACCTGAAATTAACACAACATTGTAAATCAACTATACTCCAATATAAAATACAAATTAAATAATTAAATGATAATCACTTTATGAATTAGTTAATTAAAAAATAAAAACAATGGTATACCGATGGAGGCAGCTTTATACATGAAGGGGTAAGGCCGGCAGGTTATGCCATAGTCAGCCTGTGGACAATTGTTGAATCTGGAGCCCTACCCTCTCACACTTCCACCCAAAAGGCTGAGTTGATCGCCTTGACCAGAGCACTCCAGCTAGGAAAGGGATTAAGAATCAATATACAGGGCTTCCCTGGTGGCGCAGTGGTTAAGAATCCGCCTGCCAATGCAGGGGACACAGGTTCGAGCCCTGGTCCGGGAAGATCCCACATGCCGCGGAGCAACTAAGTCCGTGCGCCACAACTACTGAGCCTGCGCTCTAGAGCCTGCGAGCCACAACTACTGAAGCCCGCGTGCCTAGAGCCCGTGCTCCGCAACAAGAGAAGTCACCGCAGTGAGAAGCCCGTGCACCACAACGAAGAGTAGCCCCCACTGGCCGCAACTAGAGAAAGCCCGCGCGCAGCAACAAAGACCCAACTCAGCCAAAAATAAATAATAAATAAATTTATTTAAAAAAAAAAATCAATATACATACTGATTCCAAGTATGGATTCTTAGTGCTACCTGCCCAGGCTGCCATATGGAAAGAAAGGGGGTTACTAACAGTCAAAGGATCCACTATAAAACAACAGGCAGGAATTCTAGAACTCCTAGAAGTGTTCCAGCTTCCAAAGGAGGTTGCAGGTGTCACGGAAGGGGCAACACCTCCCTTACAAGGGGGAAACACCCTGGCCAAAAAGCCCGCTAAGACTGACGCCCAAGAACAGCCGGTCCTACAAGCTGCAGCTCTCAGGCCTGACAGCACCCCCTCCCCAACAGCGCCATCTTATACACCTGAAGAACTTGAGTGGGCTAAACATAGGGGACTGGAAAGAGACCTCTCAGGGTGGCTGACAAAAGATAACAAGCTTCTCATTCTCGGGGCCAAGCAATGGAAAATAACTAAGCACTTCCGCGAGTCCTTCCACTTAGGGCGGACTCCCTATTCAAACTAGTTACTCAGGTGTTCCTGGGAAAGGGACCATCCCAAACTGTTAAAAATGTCACCAGGGCTTGCAAGCTTTGTGCCCGCCATGCCCTAGGAAGCCACCCCATACCTCCACCCCTAACTTGGCCCATACAACATTGGAGAACCTATCCAGGGGAAGATTGGCAAATGGACTTGACCCAAATGTTCCCACATAGGGGATGGAAACACCTATTAGCATTCATAGACACCTTTACAGGGTTGATAGAAGCTCTCCCTACTAGGACTGAAAAGGCAATAGGAGTATCCAAATTTCTGCTTAAAGAAATTAATTAATTCCGAGATTCGGGTTACCCCAAAGCTTACAGTGATAACGGACCTTCTTTCACTGCCAAGGTGACCCAACAGCCTTCCTCAGCTCTAGTTATTCACTACCACCTCCACTCTTCCTGGAGGCCCCAATCCTTAGGCAGAGTAGAAAAAGCAAATCATGCTCTAAAGAGAATGCTTGCAAAAAACAAAAACAAAAACAAAACACTTGCTAAGCTATGCCAAGAGACTTCAGAAACCTGGATCTCTGTCCTGCCTGTAGCCCTTCTCTGGACCAGGATGGCCTCAAAGAGAATTTTAAAACTTAGCCCATTTGAGACCTATGAGAAGCCCCCCGCCTTTTGTTTCCGGTCATGCCGCACAGCTTGTGGGATCTTAGTTCCCAGACCAGGGATTGAACCCAGGCCCTCAGCAGTAACAGCCTAACCACTAACTTCACCATGGCACTGCCAGGGAAGGACCACTGCGAGGCCCTTTTTGACTTCAGATCTCTTGATGAGGAAACTCACAAATGGGTCTCCCACACTGTTAGCTTGAGCCAAGTTCTAAAGGTCCTCCAAGAATACGGAAACGAAGCGCTGCCCACCCCCACAAAGGAAAGGTCGCAGTCTCCATCCAGTCAGGGCACTCTGTCCTACTAAAAACTTGGAAGGAAGGGTTCCCTGAGGACTAGATACAACCAAAATGGAAGGGACCATATCAAGTGTTACTAAGTACCCCAACTGCTGTCAAGCTATAGGGAGTTACTAATTGGGTTCATCTGTCTAGAACAAAACCTGTATCTTATAAGTCCCAACAGGAACCAGAAGAGACCTGCTCCTGTGAGCCCATGGAAGACCTCAGATACCTTTCCAAGAACAGATAAGTGACTTCACGTGGCTGAGGTGGGTTGGCCTAGTCAGCCTTGTGTTTCTGACTATCACGCTCTTATTCTGCCGCTTTTCAGAACCCCCTCCCCCTGGTAAACATCTTCTTTGCCCCTGCTAGGTCTGAAAGAAAAAATACGGTAATATGATGTCAAAAGCCATCACACTAGTAGGACTTCTGACGAAGGTTGCAGCTCGGAATGGGAAAATCATGCTTTAGTAAACATATCTAAAATAGTTGCCCTGGGAGAAAAGCTGGTTAATTGTTGGGCCTGCCATAAAAACCCTGGCTTAACAACAGTCCTTACAGGTACAAATAGGTACATACAAGAGCTTTACCAATTCAAACACATGGAAACCACCCACACAGCTGATACGAGTGTGATGGATGATACCCCCATCAGGACCGATACCTTGCCTACGTTTTAACTCTTTTTAAAAAGGTGACATAACTTTTCCTTTAATCATGGCTACTTTTGTTATCCAGAAAACCAGTCAAGCTTCCAATGTTACTACACCTCTAATGGTTCTCTTGGCTATGGTGAGCCTCTTTGGAACAATCCCTGGGCACCAGAGGGTAATATCACCACAGTGTTTTGGAACCTGGACCCAAACTGCATTCCCACGAATGCCTCCACTCTCTGTGCTTATAATGAAGCCCAGACCCCAGGCGCCTACGGGATAGGGATGGAATGGACTAAAAACTGGGCTATAAGTTGTCAGGCTCCATGGAAACTGTGGATTAAAACTTTCTTACTACACCATCTCACCTAAGCCGAGGTCATGGAATACTCCCGGAACTTAACTGTTTTGAATATACTAATGGGCTCTTGTCCCCACATTGTGTTCATTAACTTTTCCCTTCCATGGATCTAGATGGCTGCTTCCTTGCTAAATTCTTCTGTTCCCAGATCTCTTATTGCACCTTCAAGATAAGCCTGGATACGTGGCACTCCTCAGAATGAGGGCCCAAAGACAAGGGCACCCCAGGGTAATTTGGCCCCTATGTAAATACTTATCCTTATATAATGTGTGGCATAAGGGAGCCTGTACATTAGGACATTTGGTTCCAATCACTGTCACAATACATAATACTCAAAATCGTCCCAGGAGGGCCATCGGATTAATATTGGCAAGAATAGGACTGGCAGGGGGATTGGCAACTCCATGGGAGGCTTTGCCTACCATGAGGTAACCCTAGAAAACCTAACCAACACTTTAGAGAACCCAGCCCTGACCACTGGAAATGCCCTAAATAGACTTTCAACTTCTTTAAACTCAGTGGCCAATGTGGTTACGGACAATAGATTGGCCTTGGATTACTTGCTGGACGAGCAGGGTGGCATTTGTGTGGTCATAAACAAAACCTGCTCCACCTATGTCAACAATTCAGGCCAGATTGAGATGGACATCAACAAGATTTATGAACAAGCAACATGGTTACACCGCTACAACCAGGGGTCAGACCCTAATGCCATCTGGTCCACCATTAAGAGTGCCCTTCCTAGCCTGCCTTGGTTCCTTACTTGGAACCTGAGTAACAGCCATACTCCTACTACTCCTCCTCTTTGGATTCTGCCTCTTTCACCTCTTGGTAAAGTTCATGTTTTCCAGGTTACAACAATTCCACATCAAAATGATGGTTAGGGGAATTCCCTGGTGGTCCAGTGGTTAGGACTTTGTGCTCTCACTGCTGAGGGCCTGGGTTCGATCCCTGATTGGGGAACTAAGATTCCACAAGCTGCGAATGGCGCAGCCAAAAAAAAAAATGATGGTTAGGCAAGGATTCCAGCCCATACCGCCCTATGACTTAAAACAAGAAGCTGTCCTGCCCCTGGGATCCTTACACTAGGCATCCAGAAATTTCTACTCCCTGACAGGCAAGGTCAATGCCCCTACTCAGCCCTGAAGCAGCCAAAGAAGACAGACCATCACCCTTCTGCTTCCCATAAGAATATGGAAGTAAAATCTCTGATGGGGGAATGAGACAAGAGGGAAAGGGGCAGAACACAAACACTAGATAAGTGAAGAGGGGGCACAGCTGTTGGGATGCAATTAAGTCCGAATAGAACCAGCTGAAACCATGGTGGCTTCGAGAATAGTCTGGTCATTGACCTTTAGCTCATTATAACGTCATCATAATACTCAAGATCACTCCCCCTCACACTGTGATCGTTCTGACACGACCGTAAAAGGTCAAAAAGTGAACAGTGGCCCAATTCCTGGAAAATCCCCCCCTTCCCTGAAATAGCAAAAATATTTGTCCCACTCGTTAGCGTATGAAATTACTTAGCCCATAAAAACCTACAACCCCATGCCCCGGGGCTGCTCTCACTTTCCCAGAGGGTCCACATTCTACCTATGGAGTGTGCATCCTGCTAAATAAACCTGACTTTGCTTTTCTCTGGTTCGTTCTTGAATTCTTTCCGGCGAGAAGCCAAGGACCCTCACTTGGCAGTGGTCTGTCCTAAGGACTCTTGTGGGTCCCAGGATGTGACATTTCCCTCTCCTGAAACAATTAGAGGCCTCTGCCCTCCCCGTGGATCTTGATTACGGTTGGGGCAGGGATGGGCTCTCTCCCCAGCGCTGGTTTACCACTCCCTGCTAAATTCTAAGAGTCTCTGGGAAGGCATGAGGCTGAGGTCCTTCTCCAGGACAGGCTAGTGGGCACTGGACAGCACAGCCCATAGGGACCCATTTAATGGGGTCCCCCTCATATTCCCCAGCCTCAGTACAGCATTAGCCTGGGATGCATGGACACACCTGTCCAGGCCCTGGGAAGGTCAGGGCTCCGCAGGCCCTCAGGGGGCCATTTGTCCCTCCCCCACCTCCAGGCCCTGCTGCCTGCAAACCTTTGTCTTTCCAACAGGAGGCAAGTGGAACTTCTGGCCTGTGTGTTCTGTGTGAGTCCAAGAGACAGAAACACAAGCTGCTAGGCAATGAGTACAACGCAGTGATTCGGTAATTAATCCGTCCGCACCAGGGGCCACATCAGGATGTTTACCCGCCTCCCAGGAACTCACAGGCCAACTGAGTGAGGGAAGAGGAAACTACAGGGATTCACCCTCCCGCGTGCCGGCTCTGTTCTAGGCACACATCACCTTATATCAACCTCACGGGAAGGGATTTTTCTCCCTGTCTTTTGGGACACGGAACAGAGACTTACCGGGAGGAAAAGGCGCTGAGCCAGGAAGCTGAGCTGTGATCCTGCAGGCGGTGGGGAGGGAGCCCTCAGAGGCCCAGGAGCAGGGCGTAGGCCAGGTGGGGGTCCCTGAGGCACTCACAGCACCTGCCCCTCCTGTTGGTGCTGCAGCCGGTACGGGGGTATCTGCTCTGGCCTCTTCCAGCCCTGCAGCCTTGGCACTGGCTGTGCCCCGCAGCCTCCGCTGTAGCCTCTGGATGTTCCCGGAACTCCAAAGCGGAGAAGCAGAATCCACTTATCCAGCACCTACCCCGCTCCACGCCAGGCTGGGCACACCCCTCGGCGCATCACGTGCCGCTGAAGCCTCTCCTCCACCGCAGAGACCACCTCCTCCACCTGCCCGGAGAGATGGGGAGTGAATTCAGCTGTGGCCACCTGATCCTATTGGACCTGAGAGAGTGGTGCTGGGGGCAGGGAGCCTCCTACAGAGCCCAGCTCACCTGCCTGGGCTCAGAGCCCACTGAGGGCTACGCAGATCCACGCAGATGGGCTCGGTGTCCTGTGGGCTCAGACATCCTGAGGTGCAGCACAGAAAACCCCGTGCAATATATACAATGGAATAGTACTCAGTTATAAAAAAGAATGAAATAATGCCATCTGCAGCAACATGGATGGACCTAGAGATTATCATACTAAGTGAATAAGTCAGAGAAAGACAAATATCATATATCACATATATGCAGAATCTAAAATATGGCACAAATGAACTTATTTACAGAAGAGAAACAGATTCACAGACAAAGAAAACAAATTTATGGTTACCAAAAGGGAAAGGGGGTGGGAGAGGGATAAATTAGGAGTTCGGGATTAGCAGATACAAACTACTACATATAAAATATATAAACAATAAGGTCTTACTGTTTAGCACAGGGAACTATATTCAATATCCTGTAATTAACCATGATGGAAAAGAATATGACAAAGAATATATATACGTAAGGCTCCCCTGGTGGCTCAGTGGTTAAGAATCTGCCTGCCAATGCAGGGGCCATGGGTTCAAGCCCTGGTCCAGGAAGATCCCACATGCCACGGAGCAGCTAAGCCTGTGCGCCACAACTACTGAGCCTGCGCTCTAGAGCCCGTGAGCCACAACTATTGAGCCCATGTGCTACAACTACTGAAGCCCATGAGCCTAGAGCCCGTGCTCTGCAACAAGAGAAGCCACCACAATGAGAAGCCTGCTTGCCACAACTAAAGAAAGCCCGCGCGCAGCAACGAAGACCCAACGCAGCCAAAAATAAAAAATTTTAAAAAAATTAAAAAAAGAATACATGTATGTATAACGGAATCACTTTGCTGTACATCTGAAACTAACACAACATTGTAAATCAACTATACTTCAAAAAAAATTTTTTTAACAAAAAAATTTAAAAAGAAAAAGAAAACCCTGTGCAAAACAGGCTGCCTCCGGCTGAGGGTCGCAGATACCCTCTGTGTGTGGGCTGAGCAGGTCATCATAGTGGAGTTACGCCTGCAGGTGCAGGACAGCCCGGGGTTGAGCCCCAGCTCTGCCACCTAAAGCTGTGTGACCTTGGGCGTGTTACTAACCCTGTAAAGCCCCAGATTCCTCATTGGGAAAATGGGGAATGTCAAACCAGTACCTCAGAGATTTAGATGGGCAGTGCAGGATGAACAGAAGGCAAGGTTGGCCCTTGGCTCGGTGTCTCCAGGCTGGAGTTGGTGCTTGTTCTGTAGGTGGAAACTGCAGGGTTAAGCACGGAGGCCACCCAGGAGGAGGTCCCCGGTGTTGGCTGTTTCTCTGCTTGTTGCGGGGTGGGGTAAGGAGTCCATTCATGCTCTGAGGCTTCCCTGGGAGCCCGGCCAGCTCTGATGTGCAGGTTGGAGAGAAGTTGTCGGTCCTCCTAGGCCTTCTCTTCCGCAAACCCTGCTGGGCAAGTGTCCTGCGTTAAGTCTCAGAGAAGGCCCACAGTGGTCTCCTGACTCTCGCCCTTCTGCTCCTCTCACTGAGGGGTGTCCTCCTCGGTCCCTTGGCTGGCCACCATCTGGAGCCTCACCAGGCCTGGCACCAGGCACCTGAGAGGCTCCTGTATGCTAGGAGGTGGAATTCTGGGCATGGGAATGGAATCTAGACATGCTGAAGGATGGGGAGTCGGGGAGAGCTTCCAGGAGGAAGAACTGGGTGAGGTGACCAGCTTCAACTAGAGGAGAGGGGCAGAAGGGCAACATAGCCTGGGAAAGATGAGGGGCAGGACATGCCTGGGGGATTAAGCCTCAGGCTTTGGGGGTTGCTGCTGGGACAGGGAGGTGGCTGGACTCATAGTCAGTTCTCAGCAGGCTCTGTGGGAGGTTGATGAATTCCCCACACCTTGTCAAGCTAAGATGCACAGAACAGCTCTGAGCAGGGTGGGCTGGGTGGACGTGCAGGTGGGATTTGTGGTGCCTCCTCTGGCCAGTGCAGGGATCAGGCAGCCCCGATCCTGGGCCAGTGTCTGGCATCCTCTTGCTCTGCTCAGACAGCAGGTTGCCTAAGAGAGGCAACCGGTTCAAATCCTGACACCAGCATTCTCCGTCTGTGTGGCCTTGGGCAGGTGTCCACATGGAAGCCGGGGAGAGCAACAGTACTTAAGCGAAAGGGTGACTATGGGGGCAGGAGGCACGGACAAGAAGGGCCTGTGTGGATACCCTACAGTCGTTGGTAGTTGTCTTCCTGGTACCTGGTGGGCATGCCCAGGCCTGCACCTTCCCCTCACCTTGCCCCATATAACAGATGGGGAAACTGAGGCTGGCTTGGTACCCTGACTGTCCCAAGACCACGGAAAGTCTGCACCAGAAGCTGCCTAGCTTCCTGCCCCTCAGTCTCCTAGGGCCACAGGGAACAGGCAGGCAGTTACTGGGCTAGGGGCAGAGATGAGGAAGAACAGACCTGCCCCTGGGAGGCCTGCCTGTAAGGGTGCAGCTCTGCCCCCACTTCACCCCACCCTCCATTTCAGCCCTCCATCCTCACACCCTCTCTGTCCTCTGGTACCACACCCGCCCTGGGCGCTGCCACTGTCCCAGAAGCCTCCGTCCTCCCATGACTCTACTGGGCCCAGGGATGCTTCAGGGGAGGGGTGGGCGGGGACATCGAGGCCAGCGGCTTCTTTACTCCGCCCAGCTCAAGTGCAGCCTGAGCCAGGCTGGGAGCACAGCTCGAGTGAGGCTGTAGCCACCACAGGTCAGCCTGACCCCAGACTGATGCCCAGAAACAGCGTGAGTCCCTGGGGCAGGAGGAAAGGCACTGTGTGTGACTGAGGCAGCAGGACGTGTCACCTGTGTATCTGCTGCCACTAAGGAGGACTCTTCAGAACACTGAGAGGGAGACAGGAGCAAGTAAGAGAGAAGCAGAGAGGAAGAGAGGGAGTAGTAGGGATGCTGAGGAAGTGCAAAGCCAAGACTCCAAGCCTCCATTGTCTGCACCAGGCCTGGAGCCCCAGCCAGGACTCTGCGCCCGGGATCTGGGCCCAGCCCACCTCCAGTGCTTTATTCCCAGCCAGGTGGGCAGAGAGGCTCAGGTGGAGAGAGAAAGAGGGAGAACGAGAGCGCCCTGGCAGGTCTCCCGTGATCAGCTCTGTGCGGGTGCTGGATGCTGAGGTACGGGAGGTATGGTCCTTGGGCTCTGTGTGGGTGTCCTCCAGCATGTGTGTACTAGGGTGCCCCATCTGCCCCAGCGCCACCCCAGGTTTTATATCTGTAACACATGTGTTACACAAACGGGATCGATCTGTACCAGCAGAAATGACCTTCCCTCAACCATAGGCTTGGTCCACCTTCCACACCAGCTTCCATGTCCACCTCACTGGGGTCCTGTACACGGACTTGATCAGTGGGCACTTCACCCAGTGACACCCCCATTAGGGATTCTGCTGTCACAGATGCCCTTGCTAGAAGGATGCTCACGAGCAGCAGGACATACCCTGGGAGTGTGTTGAGGTCCCTCTGTGAGCGTTGTGCACGTGTGCCATTAGGATTATTGATGCTCCGTGACTCTGGGCCTTGGCTCCTCATCTGTAAAACGGGGAATAATACTTGTGTACACCTCATAGGGTCATGAGAATTAAATGCAATGGGAGAGTGGCCAGGAAGCCAAGCTTAGCCTTGTCTGGGGCACAGCAAGAGCTGTGCTCCTTGGGTTTCTTTTATGGTTGCTATTATTGTCGTGTGCCTGGTCTGTCCCCCGAGGGGCTGGACCAGCTCAGTGTGGGGTCCCGCTGCTGGCAATGCCCCTCCCAACCACCAGAGTGGGGACTTCTCTGGGGGAGGCTGCCCAGGGCTGCTCTGCACTGGTTCAGAGGCAGCCAGTTCACAAGCCAGTTCAGCTTATCTCCTGAGGATTGGAGGTCTGTCTGTATCTTCCCCTGGGTTGACATGAGGTGACCCAGTGTCGGAGAATTAAAAACCCTTCCACACCTGAGGTTCCAATGCCCCCAACCAAATCCAAGGAAGGGCCCCTCCAGGTGTGGGGGGCTCCCAGGGGGCTCGAGTGGTGGGGCTGACACAGCTGTGCCTGTCTGTCCTCCTGCCCCCCACCCCCCAACACAGACCCCGGGGGCTGGGCTCCTTTCTGCACAACTGTTCATGCTCACTGGCTCCTTCCCCAGGCCCTGGGACCCTTCCCTGAACAATCCAGACCCCTCTCCCTGCCCAGCATGTCTCAGGCTAAATAGTACCCAGAACCCCCGCAGGTGGTCATGGGCAGAAAGGCTGTCAAAAGCCACCCAGGCCCCCAGGCCTGCCAGATGAATTCCAAGACTCCCAGGGTGCCCCCACCTACCCTTCACGTAGCAAAGACTTTCCAGAAAAGTCTCTGGCTGGTTCTGGGTCAAATCTACTGCCCTGGACATTGGGGCAGAGAAAGGAGATCCAGCGTTCATCCCCCAGACCAGCACTGGTCCCTGCAACACCCTGAACACACCAACACTTAGTGACCCCGATGGTGAGGGCTGCAGGGCTGCAAGTGTCCACCATGGGGTAATGACAAGTGCAGCTCCCAGCCCAGGAGAGGGGTCTCCTCGCTCCTTCCTTCCCCTCCTTCCTCCCCCTCCTCCCTTCCTCTCCCTCCTCCCTTCCTCTACAGTCTAAGGTCTGGGTTCTTCTCTCTGCTCCCAAAGGTGGTGCCATCTTTTCTGATGGAACCACCGTGAGGAGCCAGTAGGTGGTGGGCAGATGTGTCCCTGGCAGTGAGATACCAAAACCAGTGTGTACAGCCCCAAGAGAGGGACTGACCAGCTCCAGGGACTCGTAGAGGGGAGATGTCATGATTTATGCTCATGTGTTTGCTCATTTTTTACTTATTAATTTGTTCGGAAATATTTATTGAGCCCCACTGAGTGCCAAGGTAGGGAAGTGGGGTGAGCAGAGCAGCCTGGGGGGTTCTGACAGTTTGGGGTATCAGCTTTTAGCTGGGCAGAGGGATCCCAGAGTTGTCCTCCATCTAGTGGGTTTGTTCTGGCCTCTGCCAGGCACCCAAAGCCCCTCTGGGCAGACAGTACTCTGGATGCAGCTCTGAGAATCCCACGTTCAAACCCTACTTGGGCCACTTTCCAGCGGTTCGGCCATGGGCTGGTACCCTCACCTCTCTGGGCATTGCCTCCCTCTGGAAAAGGAGGACAAGGCAATGCCTGGTCCCCAGGGTAGAGGGGACAGGACACAGGCCATGCAGGCAACACCTGGGACATAGGAAGTGCCCAGTGACACAGCACCACGTGGATTTCCCCTCCTACCCTGTGCAGGAGGCCGAGGGCAGGGTCAGGACCCCACGTTCGCTCCCTCTGACAAGAGCAGCCCAAAGCCCACTCCCTCAGGCCTGTTTCCCCATCTGTGAAGAGGCGAGGCAGAATCACAGGGGCCCTGCCATGGCACGGAACATGAAGAGGAAACACACCCCATGCCCAACCATAGCCCAGCTCCTTGTCCCCGGAGGGCATCAGGTCTTCCATGAGGTGAGACAGCCAGATGTCTTGGCCAGCAAGCATAGGGGCGGGGTCTGGGTGGCAGGGGCTGGAGTGGGGACATGGCTCTTCCATGTCCTCTGAGTGACCCTAGATTATCTCCTCCAGACAGCTCCTTCCGCCAACTCTGCCCTCTGGCTAATGCTTATCTCCGTGATAAATGGCCCCACTGCCCTGACAGAGGAAGAGCTGTGTCCTTCAGAGCACTCTCTATCGGGCAGGGCACAGCCGGGTGCCAACTTGGGCCTCAGCACGTCAGCCGAAGATCCCAGGCCGCTGACCCAAGAGTCTTGCCAGGTGGAATGGGGGCTCTGGCCCCAGGGAGGCTGGCTGTCTCACTGCTGGGTGTCTGTCTGGTTAAGGCCCTTGGGGACTCTGGTCTGAAGCGGGTGAAAGGCCGGGTCTTGGGGATTTTGAGGGGAAGGCAAGGATCTGTTCTCACAAAGCGCTCACCGTTTTCTCCCAGAGCCCCCCAGCCTCTGTGTGCCCCGCACCTGACATGCACATACACAGAGGGACACCCCAACCATGACCTGGCAGCAGAGAGGGGCTGCTTTGACCTGCACATGACCCTAATGTGGCAGCTGGCAGACACTGGCTGCGGGCTGGATCCCACGTACAGGCTGTGGAGTGGCATCCCGTGGAAGGGGTAGCATGAGCAGGGAAGGTGGTGAGCCTGTCTCTGCAGGGTCCTTTGGCGCATCCCAGCTCTAACAGCTCTTGAACGCTGTCCCAGGGAGGGGGGCGTGACCAGCCCAGGTCCCCACCAGAACAAATGGAATCTCCAGGGCCCCGCAGGACAGGGTCAGGCTGCGCCTCTTTGCTGACAGAGATGCGCTCAGAGATTGTACATCCCCCAGGAGGAAATGTCTTTCCTTCCCTTTGGTCCAGGGCCAAAGGTCGGGTCCGTTGATTCCGCTTTTCCTCCTGGCTTCAGCCTGACGCCGCTACAGGCAAAGGCAGGCCGTCTGTCCACAACCAGATCCTCAGTGCTCAGCCAACCCTTGGCTCTGAAGAAATGTCTGTTGATGAATGAATCTTGGCTCCACATGAATCTTTGATACTCTAGGTTCTTGCATCCAAATATAATGTTTCATTGAAAAAAAAAATCTGCACTTATTTAGTGCTGAGGTGGCTCCCAACACACGGCCAGTGTCACTGCTATTGCTGTTAACTTCACACACGGCCAGTGTCACTGCTATTGCTGTTAACTTCACACACGGCCAGTGTCACTGCTATTGCTGTTAACTTCACACACGGCCAGTGTCACTGCTATTGCTGTTAACTTCAGGGCTGCCCTGAACCAGCCAATGCCAGTGACTTTGGGGGCAGGCGCTGGGGTAATTACATTTTAGGGGGCAGTGTAACCATCTTTGCAACATTCTCAGCGTGTGGGTATGAGCATGCATTTAAATCTTACTAGATTTTTGTGATGTTTGTGCCCGAACTTAACTTTCTATTAATAGAAAAACATGTGGGTTTTACATGTTACTCATCATTCAACATATATTGACTAAGCACATCCTCTGGGCTCCTCTGGGGTGAGACGACGGGATCCAGCAGTGGCCAAGAGAAACGTGGCCTGCTCTGGGTCCTGCGTCCCCAATGGAACAAGCACACAATTAAAGACCTGATCACAAGTTCCATGAATGCTCTGAGGAGCAGTGTAGGGGGCTCTACAGGGACAGGTACCAGGGGGCTGTCATGATCTAGAGGCCGGGAAAGCTACCCACGGAGAGGGCTGGAAGCTGACTCTGAAGAGTGAGTAGGCGTTAGCAAGGGTAAAGGAAGGGGACATTTTCCAGGCAGAGAGAACAACCTGGGCAAAGGCCAGATGGCCGGAGAGACCATTAAACCCTGAGTGTTCACTGCAGCTGAGTGGAGGAGGGAGTTGAGCTCCAGGGAGAGGCTGGACCAGAGTACACAGGCCCTCTGGGGGCCAGCAAAAGGGAGCCATGGCAGGTCAAGCAGAAGGAACAGGAGGCCAGAGGTGACTTCTAGAGGTCCCTTTCTAGCTGCTGGGTAGAAGTGGGTTATGTAGGATTTCACTCCCCAAAGTCTGGAGCTGATTTTGCTGGTACGGCTGGGGATACAGGTTTTTTATTGCTCTCTGTTGTCTCCTCCGTGCCTGTCCAGACCACGGGCTTTCGGGGGCAGGGGCGGGTCTGTGTCTAATTCATTTCTGAGGGCCCAGCGGCCGTCACAGGGCCAGACATATAGCAGGGGCTAAACAGAAGCCTGCTGAGTGAGGGCGCGCACTGACCTGGTGCCCCACCTGTCTGCCCAGTGCTGCCCATGGAACTGTCTGTCAGGCCTGACTCTACCCACTAGCTTGTGTCCTCAGCCAAGCAGGGCCGGGCCCTGCAGGATGTGCTGGACAACAGGCCGTGCATCCAGGAAGTAGACTTCGTGCCTTTCCTCACGCTCCCACGCTGGCTGCCAGCCGGGGAAGCGCCAGCCCGGAAGCCCTCCCAGCCATCAGGCTCAGAAGTGCAGGCACCATCTACCGGGGCCAGATCAGATCCAGTGCCATGCAGCCTGCAGAAGCCCAGGGTCCCACCCACAGAGACCACCCTGGCCCCAGCCTCACCTCAGGCAGCTGAAGCGAAGACCAGAGGTCCTGGGTGGGGTAGAGATTGGGATGCAGAGAACCTTGAGTGAGACTGGAGGGGAGGAGCACTACCTACTCAGGGAAAACTGCTCACCAGCTACAGCTGGGCCAATTCACCACACGCAGACGGGAAGCAGTGATTTCTCCATCCCAGGAGGTGTGCAAGCAAGACCAGAAGCTGGAGGAACTCCCAGGTCCTCTCTCCACCCTGCTGTAAGAACCCCCCACCAAGCATCCTCTCTCCACCGAGCCCCAAAAGCCACCCCTTCCTGCTCCTGGGGGACCATCACTGTGGCTGTGTGGCCACGTAGTCCCTCCTCCCCACCTCACTTGCCTCTTCGGTGACACAAGAGTGGGCGAGCTCAGGAGGTGTTTTCCTTTCATTCTCTGCTCTCAGCACCACACAATGATCGCATTTATTCTCAACATCCATAATAATTTTCTTCTAAAACAAAAACATGAAGAGTTCCAAACCAATTAGCGAAAACACAGGAAGGCACCTTAATTTCAGGACACAAAGAAATACCATCAGGCTCCCGTGTTTTCCTTGTGGTAAACTGGATTGTTTCTTCAAAGGCCCGAAGCTGTCTGGAAGGGGTGGGGGTGGGAGGGAGGCCAATGTGGGAGGTCCAGGACCCCCTCCTCTGCCCCCACATCCCTTCATACCTACCAGGAGCCCTCGGGGTGGGGCCATGGTCCAACTGTGCTTCTGCCCACACACACACACACACACACACACACACACACCCATCCTCCTCCACTCCTGGGATCACAGGCCTCCTCTTCCCTTGCACTTCTGATGAAATCCAATCCCCCGGCATAGCTGACAAGGCCCCTGGATCTGAACCAACCACCCACTTCTTGATGCCCCTCCCTCACTCTCTGCTCCTGGCCTTCGCACTGGATGTTCTTTCCTCCCTGAACTCTCTTCCCCTGGCTAAGGACACATGCATCCTTTGGGACTCAGCTTATATACCCGTTCCTCCAGGAAGGTCTCCCTGACCTCATCAAGGGCTCCCAGGGCCACTAGTACACCCCCTGCCACAGGCCTGCTCATTCTGACATGTACCTTCCTGGTCACATGTCTGTCACCTCCATTGCCACTCAGTGTCTCAAGGCACAATGCCTGGTACAGAGACTGTGCCCAGTAGGTGTTTGATGAATAAATGAATGATCCTCAAAATGCCCTCAGAACCCTAAGCTGACCTTGACTGAATGTTCTGGTTCCAAGCTCACTGTCAAACCCCAGGAGGGCAAAAGCCTTGCCCTGAGCCTGAATGCAGGTCTGGGACCTGGGGATCCCTGCACCCTGGGGTGGGAGGGTGTGTGTGCCCAAAATTCTTTCCTAACATGGTCCTGTTATTTAGGGATGGGCTGAGAGCCCTCTGTGAGCAGGAAGCAGGAAGGAGAGCTGGGCCTCTGTTCTCCCACCCAATCCCCGATTTGGAGGACATGCAGCCTGTAATTTGGAAGGCTAATTTGGTCTGGGGTTAGAAGGGAGCGCTCTGTGTGCTGAATGATGCCATGCTCTCCCAGGGGAGGAAGTGTCCTCTCCTCAGCTCTCAGGCACAGGCCACGCTGCTCCCGCATAGCCCCTGAGGCCTGGGCAGAGACCCCTAGAGCATTGGGTAGCCAGCCCTCCGCCAGAGGAGAGGGAGAGGGAGAAACCTGGAGTCCAGTCCCCTTAGCCACTGACTGCCCAGACAGGGGTTACCTTGGGTCAGTGGGCCCCAGACGTCAAAAAGAACCAACGGAGGATCCCCAAGGACGAGGGCCCCAGAGCGCCCCAGACAGCTGCTCAGGAGAAACACTGGGGAAATGGGCACTGTGATCACCTGGCCCAGAAGCCACAGTCCCCAGCAACCCCCACTCCTGCTGCTGCCTGAGCCCTGCCACAGAGTCACTTAACATCCCTCCAGCATGATGGGTCATCATGCTGTTTCCAGCCTCTGAACACCGTTCACCTCATCCCCTGTGAAGCCCTGTCTGACCACCAGGCTGGATCAAGATCCACTTCCGAGCCCCCACAGCGCTGTGCTTCCCATTTCACAGCACTGGGCGTTCTGCCCTATAGGTGCCTGATTGCCTCCCCCATCAGAAGATGGGCTCAGTTAGAGTGGGGCCTGGTCGTGGTCCCCTTGGTGGCCCAGAGCCCTGCCCAGGGTCTGGCTCAGCAGAGTTGGTATGACGGGACAGGCAGAGAGGCTGCTCCACTCACAGCTGTGTGGCCTTGGAGTGGCACTTCTCTGGTCCTTGGTTTGCCTGTCTGTGGACCAGGCACACAGCAGCATTTCAGTATTCGATGAACACGTGAGTGAATGAATGAGAAGCTGGTCTCGATGGTCTGCAATCCCTGCACCTCAAACCCTCCACAGTTTCTCTCCTCATTCAAGCTGCAAGGCTCTCTGCCCAGGTACATGCCAGCCGGGACTGGCACTGGCCTTGGGATGAGGTGGCCAAAAGCCCTAGGGACCGTCAGGGCAGGCAGGACGCGCAGGGGAGCTGAGAAGCTGGGGCCTTGAGAGGGTGATGGGTGACAGAGCCTTGGGGGGGAGGGCATAAAGACTTCAGGGTGACAGATAAAGTCCCCATCCCTGAACATGCCTGCTGTTTTGAGGACCCTGGCCTGCCTGGGGGCAGCACCCCATCCCCAACTCACCCACACTCCAGCAGCTTCTCCCGAAACTTCTGCTCAGCCTCTAACCGTCTATCACTGGGGCTGATGATTCACACGCTCCGCACCTCTTTCCTCTTCCCAACTAATTATAGCTCCTGCGTGTTTTTCCCCCTGGAAAAATGTCTTCTTAAAAAAATACATCCCCAAGCCAGCAGTAATTAATTTGGTGAGCACCAGTGTGCAATTCAGACAGACTCTGAGGACAGGAAGGTCCCAGGTATAGGGAGAGGTCTTTTGTCCAACAGAGGAAGAGACGGGTATGGGACGCAGGTGGACATGGGACACTTCAAGCAGCAGCAGCTCAGCCCATCCCCCACTCTGCCTACCATGACTCCGGGGACCTTGGGGAATTACAGTCACAGTAACAGTCATGGGGACTCTACGGAGCACTACTACATGCTGGGCACAGTGCCAAGTGTCCACCAAGTGCACTGACGTTCCATCCTCTGACACCTGCTGAAGTCGGCCCTACTGGCCCTACTCTGGAGAAGAGGACACGAGCTCAGAACCTGCCCGGAGTCCCACAGCCGTCAGTGGTGGGGTGAAATGTGAAGCCTGTGGCACTGGTAGCCGTGGCCTGAGCAGAGGGAAGCCCAGGGCCATTAGCCCCTCAAGAGACAGGCAAGCACATGGCCCTCTGGCCTGTCTCTCCCTCACCCACCTTCTGGGAATCACAGCAGTTCCCCTGGAACTGGGCCAGAGTTGAGACCACAAGTGTTGTCTGAGCTCTTCGTGGGGCCCAGTGAGCAGACAGCAGAGCAGATGTCTGAGCAGGTGCCCCGGCCAGGTGGAGAGAGAAGACACTGCCAGGACCGCGTCCTAGAGCAACAGTGACAGAATGACTGAGACATCTGAGACTGGGTCAGGGAGCCAGACAGATAGAGAGGGGCAGAGATGGAGACTAAAACAGAGAGACAGACTCAGGTCTGAGTCAGAGCCCAGAGGACAAAGATAAACCCAGAGAGAAGAGACAGAGACACAGGGCAGGGGACTGAGCCCCAGACTGAGCAGCAGGGACAGCTGAGATGGGAGAGGACCCCAGACCTGGTGTGGCCAAGGGGCTGGTTCAGCCAGAGAACCAGAGCCCTGGTGGTCTAGGAGAGAGCCAGGAGGGAGGGAGTGTTGAAAGGAAAGTGAGAGAAGAGAGATGGAGGCCCAAAGCCTCATGAGGTCAGGCTCGGCTGGCGGGGGCCCCAAGAAGATGGGGTAGCCATGGACACTCCAGCCTGGCGTGGGAGTTGGAAGCATAGTGCCTCCTCATCTCTATCAATCCAGGAAGACTGCCTGGGGAGGTGGCTCCAGAGGGGGTGAGCACATGGGCATCAGGAGAGCTGAGGTGCATGGATCAAATGAGCAGGGGGGCCCATCCCGGGAGGGCTCCCCTGGAACGGGCTCTCTGATGCTAGTCTGTCCCCCCATCTCCACCAGCGCAGAGGCAAAGTCCCTCTCCGGGGGGTTAAGGAAAATCCAGGCAAGCCTAGGCCTCTCCTTTTCTCCAGGGGAAGGGACACCCTGGGGCTGTTTGTGTGGTCAGCCTGAGGCCAGAGGCCTCCTGCTTGTCCTGCAGAGCCACGTGCCTCCCAGCCAGGAATGGAGGCCGGCAGATTCAGAGCTTCCCCCTGAACCCAGGATACGGGCAGCCTTCCCTGGAGTCCTGGTGTCCGGCTGGGACAACCCCCCCACACCTTATTCCCCCCCGGCCATTTGGAAATATACCCCCTCTACCAGCCCCCAAAGCTAGGGGTCTGTCCCCCTCCTCAGATTTCTCAGGCAGGGCCAGGTCTCTCTCAGCTTAGGACAGGACTGTGCTTCCTTCCCCAGACCCTCAAGTCAGGGCCTGTCTCTCCCCTCAGACCCTCCAGGCTAAGCGAGGACCCCTCTCCCAGCCCCTTGGCCTCGCTCTGCCTTGGCAGCCCAGGAGGTGTCAACAGCCTCGCTAACCACAGGCAGACAGCCCTGGCTCCAGCCATAACCTCCCCCAACTCCTCTGGACACCTGACACGGCTGCTGCCTGCCCTGGGTCAGGGCCCAGTGCCCAGGACCCATGAGCCAGGCAGCTGTCGGGATTTCCGGCTCAGGGGGCCTCCGGGGCTGACACCTCTCAACCACTTTCTCGTCTGGACTCTCTTGGCCAAGTCTGTGCTCTTCTGGGGTCGGTGTCTGGATCCTGGAGCATCTGTCATGGGAAGGGAGGGGGACAGAGCAGTGAGCAGGTGGCCTTGGGTGACCTCGAGCCCAGAAGACTAGCACAGGCTCTCAGGATGTGTCCTTGAGCCCCAGGAATGAAGGAAGAAGTGGTTGACGATCCCTGGGAGGGGGGTTCACCAATGCAGGAGAAAGGTGCCCATGCAGGCCTCTCATTCTTGGTTTGGCCACCCTGGTGGGCCTGAGACACTACAGTGATCACGGCATTTTGATGGAAATACCTGTTTCATGGATCCCCAAGACAAACCAAGAAATCTCCTTTTGCAATGACGTAACAGGAGGTAACACAAGGTAGGGTCTGGAGTCTGACAAACCAGGTCTCGCCAGCTCAGGCTCTGAGGAGATGACCGAGCCTGTTTCTTCACCTATAAAATGGTGCTGCCAGTAACTCCCTCCTGAGAGAATGCTATGAATAACTGAAATTTCACACATGAAGCTCAATGAACGTGAATGGCTCTGCTTTAGGCGGCCAGGATCCCACTAGAGGCTCTGAACCTGCCCCCTCCCTGGGGCCCCCTTTCCCTTCTAGGCCCCTCTGGGCAGAAGACAGGCAGGCAGCCCTCAGCCGCTAGCCCCACTGCAGCCTGGGGCAGGCCAAGCTGAGGCCTGGGGGGAAGGCGAAGGCCTAGGTGGGGCAAGGAGCCAGAAGAGCCAGGCGGGTCTCCTCCTGGGTGGGACCACTGGCAGGCCTCTGGCCCACGCTCAGGTCTCTGAGCAACAGGGACTGGACTGGCTGAGTGCCTTCCTGCTCCCGCCTGGAATCCTCAGGCCACCCCAGGGTTCAGTCACCCTCTGTACCCCGACCCTGGCTCTGGCCCCCTTCCAGGCCAGCATGGACTTTGGCCCCAGCTCCTCTGACAAGCAGAGAGGGAGGACACCGGGCCCACCCCTACTGCAGACCGTTTTTAGCCCCCAAGGAACTCGGCGTCCACCCAGCAAGGGTGCGTGGGTCTTAGCTGGGTATTAATAGCTCAGCTGGGGGAGGTGACCGGGACTTTCACAGCCAAATCCTGGGCAGGCAGGGCAGCCCTCTTGTTGTCCACATGTCCTCTGCTGGCTCTCCACCATTCCTGTCCCCCAGGGGTTCTCTCATCTCCCTCCAGCCCCCACCCCCTCACACATGCCTGGATCCCCCCTTGTCGAATCTCCCTGTGCTCCCCTGTGGGGAGGGGGAGACCTCTGGGGTCAGGACCCCAGCGGCGGGTCAACAGCTGAGGCTGGATCGTGACCAGGCCTTGTGGGAGATAAGAACAGAGAGGCCTGTGATAAGGCTTCCTCCTTGGCACCCTTCTCTGCCCGCTGGCCTCTCGTTCCCGCTTGCCTCCTCCATCCTAGCTCCCCCACCGGCGGCTGTGTGGGCTTGTCCCCAGATCTCTGACCATGCTGGGCCTAGAACGGAGAAGAGGTGGGAAAACCTAGCTGGCAGAATGGAGGCCTGGAAAAAATGCCTGGGACGGTGCTGCTTGCACACGGCTCAGGGGGGCAGCTGAGGCCTGAACTGGCTGCAGGGCCACCTCTCTGGGGCAGCCTGGGAGTGACAGGGCCCTGGGTGGTGACTGGGGATCTAGGGTCTTGGCACAGTTTCTCTCCTGAGACCCCCCGCCCCCCATGCCACAGAAGCATCTCACATACCTGCCTCGACCACTCACCCTCACTGTGTTAACTCACCTACCCCCACTCCAGGGCAGTCTTGAGGGTAGAAATCAGCAACACCAATGGAGTATGATCAACATGGAGGCGGGTGCTGTGATCATCCACGTTTCAGAGATAAGCAACCGAGGCTCCCATCCTGAGGGCAGGGAGCTGGGACTGGAGGCCAGGCCCCCAGCCTTGCTCTAGTGGCTTTGGACATAAGATCTGTACCCAGTCCTTTTCAAACTCATGGTCAATCCCTGGAAGCCCCGTCTTATTTATCACAGGCATCCCTCTGTCACCGGTCCTGGCACACGTCACTTCCAGGATACAGCAGGCAGGCTTCTGAGTCTTTGGGGACCTCCTTCTCAGTTAGCTATGGCCTTCAGCACTGGACTGATTCTGACCTCTAACCTCTGACCCTACCTCAGCCTGAGGCCTGACCTTGACCCCAAACTGAGCTTAGCTCTCCATCCCCATCAAGTTCTGAGCAATAGCCCCTGCCCTCTGACCCCTGACTCCAAGTCAAGTCTGGACCTCTGACCATTGGACAAGAAGACCAACCCTTTGATCTCTGACCTCAGCTCCCGTTTAAGTCTCAGCCCTTAGGCCCACCTTGAATCCAGGCCACCACCTGCTGGTTCCTGCCCCAGGCTGAGCCCCTAAGCCAGCCCCAGGCCTAGTCCCTGCCTCCCTTCCTGAGCCTCAGTCCTGGACTCACCCCGGCTCCCAGCTCTCAGCTTCTCAGCCTGGAGGAGGCCCTGCATTCTCCTCACACTCATTCAGCCACCTCCACCCTGAGTTTTGAAACAAGCTGACACAAGGAGCACATCACACCAGGCGATTTATGACTTGGACTAGCAGAGGCTGGAAACATATGCTGTTTCTGGGCTGGATCTTGTTGTTTGGACCACGGGAAAGCAGAGCCCACAGCAGAGGGAAGGGAAACAGACGGGCAGATGGGCCCTCGTGCACACAGACACCACGTGGTGGGGCGTAGAAGCCCTGGGCGACCTGGGGCTGAGGCTACGCTCTTCTGGGGCAGAGAGGCAGGTGCACCCACACACTTGGCTCTGGAGGAAACAAATTATGATAAATGGGACACTCCCCTCAACTCTTGCACCTAGTTTTCTTTTTAGCCACAGAACACATATTCACAGCAGCTCAGAGTGGAAACTGGGTCCAAGTCCCGGCTCTCCTTCCCACAGGCTGTGAGCCCTGGGGCATGCCGCTTAGCCTCAGCCTCCAACAGTGTCAGCAGCCTGATCTGTAAAATGGGGATGTGATGCTACCTTCCTCGTGGGATTTTTTTTTTTTTTTTTTTTTTCCTCGTGGGATTTTTTGAGGACAAATGCAATTGCTGAGGCAGAGGCCCGGTGCATGCCTGGCACACGGCAAGAGCTCATGAAGGAGCAGCTACTAATATTTTATCAAAGTCCAGCTGTTCCAATTGGAGGGTCAGTAGCCCCCCCTTCTGCTCCCACCCTAGGGCTCCTGGGGGACACAGTTTGGAAACCCTTGACCAAGATTCTGGGCTGGCAGTAGGACCAAAAGTAGCATTAGCTGACGATTATAGGAGCCAGAACAGCATGGAATTTGTCAGCATGGAATTAGGTCACAGAATTCTTAAAACAGAGAAGCCACAGAAGCCAAAAACACTCAACATCTGAAGGCACAGTGATCTCCTGGGCCAAGATTGGTGTGGACCAACCAAGAAAGAATGGATCCCTGCCTTGGACAGCAGGCTGCGGCACCGTCACATGCCTGTGGGCTTTTCCTGAGTGTCCTGGAGCATCCAGCGAGTGGAGGGCCTCCGGCTCCATCATGATCTCCAAAGCCCCGCATTTCCTGGAGATTTCCTGCTTCCCCATCGCCACTCTGCTCAGGTGTCCGGAAAGTCCAGCTGCTCTTGGGTGCCCCCTCTCCTTGGCCAGATCGCCTCTCTGACTCCTCCCAGGACTCCTCTGCCCTGCTGCTGAGGTCCCTTGGGCGAATCCCAGAGGGCCATCCCTCAGCATCCCTGCTGCCCTCCCTGGTGCCCAGGCCCTGCAGAGTGGGCTCTGGACACACCGGTGACCTTAGGCCCTACCCACTCTGGGCCAACATTTCCTCAAGAGTGAAGGAAAGGAGTTGGCCCCGTGGGGAGAAGGTGAGCACCTGTGCACTGGGAACCCACTGTGCCCCAGGCATTTTACATCCATCATCTCTGATTCAGGAAACAGAGGGTAGGACAGGGGGAGTGACTCTCCCAAGGCCACACAGCTGGGAAATGGCAGGGGGAGGATTTGACCTAAAGCTGCTGCCCTGAGAGCAGAGGCAAGAAGTGAGGTCCCAAGTGTGGGCGGGCTACCCTCAGTGTGCATCTGCAGAGACCTACAGGCAGCACATCCTGCATCCCGATCGCTGGGGGCGCCCAGCCTCCACCATGGCTGGCTGAGCCCCGCCCCTGGTGCCATTCCCACATGACCCTTCCAGGTGACTAATGAGGGCCCGGGCACCACTCAATAATTGGCCTCATTAGGCGGCTGGGGCTGCCCAGGGGATGGGGTGGCGGATGCTGGGCCCCGCGGGGACAGACCAGACAGCCTCCCGTTAATTACCTGAAAAATCAGACAATTAGGTCTCCTGCCACCCACCTGCCCATGTCCTGCTGGCCCCTAATTATCAACGGCTGCTGAGCAGGCTGGGAGTGACCTGGATTTGGACTGATGACCAGCCACTGCCATCTCTCCCATCCCCCACCCTGCATCCCTCACAGGCTGTGGACATAGAGAGCTGGGGGTGGAGGGTTCTCTCAGGGATCTTCCTGTAGCCCCATTTTTCCAGCCCTGGACACTTCCCACCCACTATCTCTCCTGCCAAGGGCAGCTCTAGAAGAGAAGAGATGGATGTGTGGAGCCCCGGTAGCCCTCAGGGTGGAAGATGGGTGGACTGCTGGGGGAGGGGCAAAGACCTAGAAAGTGGAGTCCAAGAGGTGCCGGGGCTGATGAAGTGGCTGACCTCCCCCTTGGGCCTGGCTCCTCCAGGGAAAAAATGCCAGACTGTATTCAGGTGTAAGAATGGCCGAGAAGATGAAGCCGAGAGCCCTCCTGTGGGCCCTGGCCCAGCCCAGGGGATGCTGGGGGACCTGGGCCTGACCTTGGAGTCCCCCCACTCAGAAGGAGAGATGGACCTAGACAAAACATGACCATGATACAGCCTATGGTGTTGGGGGAGGTGTGGAGAGAGGGACTTGGCCTGGCTGGGGTGGTCCTGGAAGGCGTCCCAGAGGTGATGACCTTTAGGCTGAGCCAGGTTGGAGGGTGCACTGTTCCAGGCAGAGGGAACAGTACATGTGAGGGCCTGGAGGTGCATCCTTTTCTGCTTTTGCTGAAAGCAGTGACAGTGAGGCCGGGTACACCTCAGCAAGTATCTACCATGTACCAGGCCATCGGGTGAGGGTGGCTAGACTGGCCCTACCCCAGGAGGGCTGTGCAGGGGAGCTGGGATGGGGGGCAGGGATGCAGGCACAAGCCAGACAGACATCAACCCCAGGCCTCATGCAGCTTACAGTCTCACAAGGCACATTTTGTTCCTGTTCTTGTGTTGTGTGGTAGGTCACCAATGTCCATTATATGGTGTATAGTTGGCTGGATGGATGGACAGACGGATGGCAGACTGAGCCCCCCAGGTGAAGATGAAGAGCTTGAGACAGAGCAGACCTGTTACTTCCCACCTTCTGCACCCTCCACCTCTACTAATGTCGTGCCAGAGCCCTGGGCCAGAAAGAAGAGGGATCTTTCCCAGGCTCTGCATCTCCCTCCATTGCATTTTATCTCCCCAACTGGCTCTGGCTCTCCCAGAGGTTGAGTACCCAGCCCTGTCTACCAATCTTGCACTCCAAGCCAATTTGACCTTTGCCTGAGGGAATAACCTTGTGGGACGTTCAGCTGCGACTGGAGATTGTAGGGGGGATGGGGTCCAGGGGTTGGGACTCCTGGATCAATGTGATGTAGTATCAATGAGAGGAGGCAGGGAGAGGAGCTCAGCCTCCAGAGCTCACCCACTTGGGTGGGATTTTTTTGAGGGGGAAGTCAATTACATTTGTGTTTATTCCTTATTTCTCTCTTTAAATATAGTATTTGATTAATGTAAAGGAATATCTGTGACAATACATAATAACATAATGGACACTGGTGACCTATTGCACAGCACAAGAATAGGAAGGAAGTGTGTCTCGTGAGACTCTAAGCGCCAGGAGGCCTGGAGTTCACGTCTGTCTTGCTTGTACCCACATGCCCCGCCCCCAGCACCACAAATAGCGCCTGGCACCCCATGGGCCAGCAACAGACGTTCATGGGTGGAATCTCCCTGTGTGTGCCACCCCTACCCAACTCCTGCCTCCCGCAGTGTACCAAGAATCTTGGTTTATCACTTCTGCTCTTTTGTAAGAGCTCTATCATACACATATGAATGCCTAAAACAGTATTGTGTAGTTTTACTCTGGTGGGGGACTTTATAAAAATGGCTTTGAACTGAATGTAGTTTCTTGCAATTTGTGTTCTTCATTCTACGTTATGGTTTAGGACTCACCCCTGCTGCTGTGGGAGCTGTGGTTGATTTCTCAATTCTCCTGTTACTGGATGTTTGTGTTGCTCTTAGTTTCTCCTCAGGAACAGTGCTGCTAAAAACATCATTATTTTGGGGGGATTTTATTATCATTATTGTTATCACTTGTCTTGTTCCCATCCCGGCAGAATACACACTCCCTCTTCTCCCCCACCCCCCTGCACACACAGGTACTTCCCAGGCACACTGGTGCCCCAGAACGAGGCTCCCTGTGACCTGAGCCAACCCTGGAGGGGCGGGGGATGGGTAGGTCTGGGTAGGGGTCCAGCTGAAGCGACTCCGTGTATCTCATATCTGGATGAATACCCGTGCACCCCACCTTGAGTCAACCTCATAAGTACATCTGGCTCCATGTTCAGAACAAGATGAAATGGAGAAACAGACTATGTAGTCGGATGGTCCTGGGTTCAAAGGCCCAGTTCATCTCGCACAAGCTCTACAACCTTGGGTGAGTCACTTCTTTCTGAGCCTCAGTTTCCTCATGTGTAAAGTGGGGGTAATCTTAGGACCGCCCTCACAGAACATTACAGGGAGCCCCGTGAGTGCTCAGTGGTGGGCAGGGGTAGCTGACATCGTTGCCGTTGCCCTTTTCCCTACTCCTGCTTCGGCTTCTTCTGCGCTCCATCTAAGGGGCTTTCCAAGGCATCCCATGGCCACCCCTAAGGATGAGGAAGCTGAGGCACGGCGCATGGAGGGCCCCTACCCAGGGACCCATATGTCCCAGCGCATTCCCTGCTGCAGGGCTGATTGGCCCCCCTCCCGTGCATTTCCCACTGCCTCTGCGGGGTCTGTGTGCGTGCAAAGGACAGCCATGCTGTCCCCTCTCCACCACGTGATCCATGCCCTGCCACTGAGCCTCTTGCGCTCCTTCTCGCACTCAGCCCTGTGGTGTGAAGCTGGGGATGGCAGGGAGGGCAGCACCAGAAGGCCACCAGGGCCAGCAGCCCAGCGTGCAGCCTGTCCCCAGCCTCCTGTCTGGGCCCCACCGTTACCTCCCCAATCCCATGGGCACCTGGAGTCCCCACCCTCCTTGACCAGCCCCCCTTTGTGCGGAGGACCCCCGATCCTGCCTGGCTTAGGGCCTCCCGGACCCTGACACAGCCTCCACCCTGCTCTGAGGGGTGGTCACACGATGGGCTCTCTCAGCCCTGTACCAAGGGTGTGACAGGGAGCCTGATGCTGCCTCTCCAGACAGATGGAGCAGGTGGGGCTGGGAGGGGAGGCCTTGGAGTGCCCAGGACTCAGGTGCTTAATTTTGCAGTCACACCCAGTTTTTGGATGAGGATTTGGGGCTCAGTGTCAGGCCGCAGGGTAGGAGAGTTGTGGACCACGAGCCCAGATCTGCGCCCCCTGCTGCCACTGCTTGCATTCAACAGGGCTGAGCTGAAGGGGGGCGGTCTCCTCCAAACACAGACTTCCTGCTGGAAGGAGCCCACTGCTACCACCCAGCAAGGCTGGCCCCCTCCATGGTGCGGGGCCAGGATCAGGGCCAGCCTTCACCCCCAGCTCTGCTCCAGAAGCACTGGCCTCCCTGGAGAGAAGTGGGTGAGAAAGGACTGTTCCCTTGAATGTCCTGCACCCCTTCCCACCTGCCAACACCCGCGTTTCTCCAGCTCCTCTCAGGGAACCCCCTCCTCACTGCTGCTGCAACATTCCCTCCGGGCTCCCACCCCCACAGCCCCCCGGGCCCCTCCTCCAGCCTCGGGGCGGGAGCACAGTAATTCGAGTTATTTTTAGCCAAGCCGCATCCTCCTAGAGACTCGAGTCAAGGGGAAACCGCCCCCGCACCTCCAGGAGCTGCTTGCAAAAAAAGATCGATTAAAACCAGCGCTTGGAGGGCTCGTGCCAGGTAGGCGGGCCAGCTCTGAGACAGAGCGAGGACCCTGGGCCTCTCACCCGCGAGCTCCCCGTGCTAGGGCCCGGTTGTTAGGTGTGGCCGGGGTCCCCCACATGCCCCTCACTGCCACCACTCAGCAGCTGTCCTCAGCCCGCCCCCTCCTGGCCCCATCCCCGTCATCCCTGCGGGTGGTGAAGAGGGCATCCGGGGAGCCATCCCCACTCTCCCATCCCCCTCTGGGTGGGGTGCCTTGGGGGTGGGCAGCCTATGTGTTTCCAGGGGAATCTGGGGGGCAGGGACGGACCCCTTTATCACCTGCCTGGCCTTCTGGCTGATTCAAGCCTTGTCCCAGAGGGGCTATCAAATGGGACAGAGAGGGACTTCCCTGGAGGTCCAGTGGTTAAGACTCCACGCTCCCACTGCAGGGGGTGCGCCTTCAATCCCTGGTTGGGGAACTAAGATCCCACATGCCACGTGGTGTGGCAAAACAAAACAAAAACAAAAAAGAGGAACAGAGACCGTGGGCAGGCCCCTTAAGCACTTGGCACGAAAGGGTCCCTGGAGCCTCCCCACAACCCCTAGTGTAGTAGGTGGTGCCCTCATCCCCATCTCAAAGGGAGGTCACAGAGCCACAGGAGGACAGAGTGTTTGCTCAAGGTCACCCAGCTGCTAAGTGTCAAGGCAGCATCTGGGTCATGCCCTCCAACCTATACCAGTGGACAGACCGTGAGGCCTTAGAATGTGACGACCAACTAATGAACAGGTGTCGGGGGACACAGGAAGGACTGACAATGCTGTACGGGGTTCCCACCTGCCGTGGATGCCACAGCACACTCTCTCAGAGGCGCGCTCCTCAGCTAGGACGTGGCCCTCCTTTTCCCAAGCTGTCATCAGTGTGCGTCTCAGGCAGCATCCAAGCCCAGAAGAGCTTCCAGGAGTGGCCTTGACAGAGGAGAAGGAGCTGGGTGACCCTGGGCAAGACACTTTACCTTTCTGGGCCTCTGTTTCCTCATCAGCAACATGGGATTAACAAGAGAAGCCACTCTGCGGGTGTGGTGAGCACTGGCAACAGCTGATGCACAGCTCCTGGCTCCCGGCCCTAGCAGGATGCCCCTGTTCTGCCCAGGCCCTGAACTTAGGACTGTGTGCTGGAAGGTGAGGAAACCCACTGTGGGCCAGGCCTCTGGGGCTTTGGGGGTGCAGTGACAGCTCAGGGAGGCCCTGATCAGCTGGGGTCCGGTGCCAGAGAGTCATAGGGAGCAAATGCCAGCTTGTGCCCGCTCAGCCCCTCCCACCTCTCCCTGACCTTACACGGCCTGCCTTTGAGCCCCAGCAGCATCCCTCCTCTCCCAGGAAGGCTGCAGAGTCCCTCTTCCAAACCCCAGAGGCTCCTGCCTAGATGGACCCCTCTCTGTTCTACATCTTGGGGTCCTGTGCCCACAGCTTCCTCCTGTCCCAGCCCCTCAGGCTCTGCACATAATAGATGCTCCAGGTGATCGTGGCAGTAGCCCTGGCCCAGCAGACATAAGGGTTTCAAGCTCAGGGCCTCACAGGGCCCATCCACCGATCTCCTAAGTGGAGCTAGGAATCACCCTTTCTGTTTGTTTGCTCCATCACGGAGAATCTCCCCCCAGCCTGTGTGGCTGACCCCATCTTACATGGGGCAGGGGCAGCAGGAGAGTGATGTGCAGACCCTGGGAATCTGGGTGATTTGCCCAGGCACCCACAGCTTAGAAAGGGCGGTGCTTGGGCCAAAGCCTGTTGTCTAGGGCCACAAGCCCTTCTTGCTCAGGGGCACTCAATGTGACCTTTAGGGTCCCTAGCTCTCCTGACTGTGCCCCTCCTCAGATCCCCAGCTCCTTTCTGCTCTTTTTGGGGTCCCCTGTTCCTCCCTAAACAGGGCCAGGCCTCCTCCCTCACTCAGTCCATTATGCGCTGAGGCTGGGAGGGGGTTTACTGAAGCACTAAATGAGGAGCAGGCAAGCGCAGGCCCAGAGCCTTCCCCAGACCCGCCCCCCCCCCTACTGTGGGACACAGCCCTCCTGGCCCTCATTGCCTGCCCCAAACCCCCCTGGTCTGACCACCCTGGTTCCCTGCCTGACTTTGCCACATACTCTCTGTGTGCTTTGGGCAAGTCCCTGCTCCTCTCCAGACCTCAGCTTCCCCACCTATAGGCTTGGAGGCGGGAACCAGACGATCTTCAAGGCCCCTGCCCCAATGCTGGTTTTCTCAACTCTGCCAGGGGCTCCTGGGTCGCAGCCTCTGTGTCCTGGGAGAGAATAGGGACTTTGAGAGTTGGGGGTTTGAAACCTTAGGGAGGTGATAGCCGCCTTGTTCATTCAGAATAATTATTGCAAAAGCTACTACACCCTTCCCTCTCCCCCACTTAAAGAATCTTCCACCTGATCCTGAGGCAGGGGTGGTCCTGGGATCCAGCCCCTGGGCCATAACGGGGGCTGAGAAAGGAGCCCTCCCCTACCCCCAGCCTCTCTTTCCCTGGACTAGGAAGGCACACATGGGCCATAGGGGTATCCAGGCAGGATGGGGCTAAAGGAGAAAGGGGAGCTGGAGGGGCTGTGGTTGCCATGGCAGTGACACTACTGGCTCTACTGGAGGCTGCTGGGGGGAAGAGAGGGGGCCCCTCCCAATCCTCACCTTCATTGTTCTTTTTCACATGCTCTTTTTTCACCTGAGAGGCAGGGGTGAGAGTTGGGGGAGCCCCTTGGAGGTGCAGTCCTGCTCTGTCCAGCCCCCTCTCCTATCCACCTACTCCATCCCTCTCTTCCTGGCAGGTCAGTCCTCTGTACTGCTGAGCGTCCCCTCCTTCAAGCCTGGCCAGTCCCTGCCTGCCTGAGGCCCACAGACCCCAGCCCCGCCCCAAACTGGCAGGAGCCTGCCCTCCTCCCAGGGACACTGTCACCACCACCAACACCCCCTCCCTTCTAGCCGTGTTCTGGGAGGGCCCAGTGGGTCTGAGTGGAGGCAGAGCCAGCACAGTGCACCCCCCCACACACACTCTGAGCATCTGTTGGCCATATAGGGGCCAGGGCTTCTTCCAGGTCACCAGTCAGTGTCACAGGGCTTCCTCCATGACCTCACTGGGCACACACCATCCATCCCATGCTCCTCTGGTCCTGGGCGGCATCTGGACCACAGTAGCTCTCCATTTGGCTGTGGGACCTCTAGCAAGTCATGCCCAAGGACTCCATCTCCCCATCTGTGAAATAGGGTGATGGGAACCCTGCCAGCTCCCAAGGCTGCCGTGTGGTCTCGGGAATGCTCAGCCAGGCCCCAGGAGGCTTCCTGCCTGCTCGGCACTCCCTCCACTATCTCTCCCTCCACTGTCACAAGTGCAGAGACTGAGGCTCAGAGAGATGAAGTCACTCCACTGGTGAGCAGTGGTCAGAATTTGAACCCGAGGGACTTCCCTGGTGGTCCAGTGGTAAAGAATCCGCCTTCCAACGCAGGGGACGCGGGTTCGATCCCTGGTCAGGGAACTAAGATCCCACACGCCACAGGGCAACTAAACCCACGCACCACAACTACTGAGCCTGTGCACCTCAATGACAGACCCCGCGTGCCACAAACTACAGAGCCCATGCACCCTGGAGTACACGTGCCACAACTAGAGAAAGAAAAACCCGCATGCCACAACTAGAGAGAAGCACGGCGCCGCAATGAAGAGCCCGTGCACCACAACAAAAGATCCCGCGTACCTCAATTAAGATCCCATGTGCAGCAACTAAGACCCGATGCAGGGAGGGAGGGAGGAAGGGAGAGAGGGAGGGAAGGAGGAAGGAATTTGAACTCGAGTCAGTCTGATGTCAAAACCCGTTCCTTGGGCTTCCGTGGTGGCGCAGTGGTTAAGAATCCACCTGCCAATGCAGGGGACACGGGTTCGATCCCTCATCCGGGAAGATCCCACATGCCGCGGAACAACTAAGCCCGTGCGCCACAAATATTGAGGCTGTGCTCTAGAGCCCATGCGCCGCAACTACTGAGCCTGCACTCTAGAGTCTGTGCTCCGCAACAAGAGAAGCCACCACAATGAGAAGCCCGCACACCGCAACGAAGAGTAGCCCCCGCTCTCCGCAACTGGAGAAAGCCTGTGTGAAGCAACGAAGACCCAACACAGCCAAAAAAATAATAAATCAAATAAATTAATTAAAAAAAAAAACCCGTTCCTTTAACCCCCAATAGACATAGCCTCTAGTAACTCTGATGTGGACCAGCAGGGGCTGTGCCCAGGGATACCCACAGGCTCCACTTTCTCTGCCCTGTTCCCTCTCTGGGGGAAGACACCCTATACCACCACTACCAGGAGCTTGAAGCCAGAGGAGACTCAACCTACCCAGAGAACCTGCCAAGAATGGGCAGACAGGGGCTTGTGGGGGGTGGGAAATGGGTACCAGAAGCAGGGGTGTGAGAGGTCTGGGAGGCTCAAAGGACTTCTTCCCAAAGGAGGGGAGCTCCAGGCGGCCTGCAGTGGCCCCACTCCATCTGCGGTCCTGTGCTGCCCCCATGTGGACGACAGGCTCACATTCCCCAGTGGAGACACATCACTTCTGGGCCAGGAGCCCCCCAGAGGGAAAATCAGTGGCCTGGGGCTATGAAGGTGTCCCCAGTGACTGGAGGAATGCGCTGCACCCCCAAGCCTCTGCGGGACCTGTCTTCTCTCTTCCCGACAGATCCTGGACCCCAGCCTGGCATTGCAAGCTGCCCACCACCTTTCCTTCTCCCAGGAGCTTCGAATCCCAGATTTCTGGAGGAAAGTGAACTTGAGAGTTGTATTTTCCAACCCTCCATCCCATATTTCAACCTCCATCCCCAGGAATTCCTCGTAGCTGAGAGCTTACTACCTCTGGGAGCAGCCCATGGTTTGGAAGAAAATCTAATTGCAAAAATGACCCTTGCCCATGGTATTTGCCTCCCTCAGTCATAGCTCTGCCCTCTGGGGCCACAAGAACCAAGTGGCCTCTCACAGGAATTTCTAAGTAGATCCAAAACTTTACCCGGTGCTTAGGGGCCTCCTCTCTGACCCCCAGTCTTCTCTCCCACAGGTAAAACATCCTGCTTCTGATAAGTCACTCTGGTCGCTCCTATCTGGGCATACTGGTAGTCCCTGTCCTCTGGAACTTCAGGACTGAGGGGAACCAGCACCCCTAAGGACTGTCATGTCATTCCATCCTGGCCCTTCTTTGGATCCTGTGCTCATTTTTAGCATTCACTTGACACTGACATTTCCCCTAAGCCATTTCTGCCTCCCCAGAGCCCTTGTGGGGAACAGCATGGCTGGGACGAACAATGATTGAACACCTAATGTATACTCAGCACAGTGTTCAGTGCTTTACTCAAACTATCCGGTTTACCTGACAAAGGAAATTGAAGATGATTCAAAGAAATGGAGAGATATCCCATGCTCTTGGACTGGAAAAATTAATATTGTTAAAGCAGCCACACTACCCAAAGCAATCTACAGATTTAATGTGATCCCTATCATATTTCCCGTGCCATTTTCCACAGAACAAGAACAAATAATCCTAAAATGTACATGGAACCATACAACACTGAGAATTGCCAAAGCAATCCTGAGGAAAAAGAACAAAGCTGAAGGCATAACCCTTCCAGACCTCAGACAATACTACAAAGCTACAGTAATCAAAACAGAGTGGTATCGGCACAAAAATAGATATATGGATCAATGGAACAGAATAGAGAGCCCAGAAGTAAACCCATACACCTATGATCAATTAATCTTCAACAAAGAGGACAAGAATATGCGATGGAGAAAAGACAGTCTCTTCAGCAAGTGGTGGTGGGAAAGTGGGACACCTCATGTAAATGAATGAAGTTAGAACACACCCTCATACTATGCACAAAAATAAACTCCAAATGGCTTAAAGACTTAAATATAAAACATGATACCATAAAACTCCTAGAAAGGAACATAGGCAAAATATTCTCTGACATAAATTGCAGCAATGTTTTATTAGGTCGGTCTCCCAAGGCAATAGAAATAAAAGCAAAAATAAACAAATGGGACCTAATCAAACATAAACTTTTGCACAGCAAAGGAAACCATAAACAAAATGAAAAGACAACCTACAGACTGGGAGAAAATATTTGCAAACAATGCAACTGACAAGGGATTAATTTCCAAAATATACACACAGTTCATACAACTCAATATCAAACAAAGCAAAATAAAACAACCCAATCAAAAAAGGGCAGAAGACCTAAATAGACATTTCTCCAAAAAAGACATACAGATGCCAACAGGCATATGAAAAGATGCTCAACATTGCCAACTATTAGAGAAATGAAAATCAAAACCATGAGGTATCACCTCACACTGGTCAGAATGGCCATAACCAAAAAGTCTACAAATAATAAATGCGGGAAAGGATGTGGAGAAAAAGGAACCCTTCTGCACTGTTGGTGGGAATGTAAATTGGTATAGCCACTATAGAAAACAGTATGGAGGTTCCTTAAAAAACGAAAAATATAGTTACCATATGACCCAGCAATCCTACTTCTGGGCATATATCTGGAGAAAACTCTAATTCAAAAAGATACATGCACCCGAGTGTTCATAGCAGCACTATTTACAATAGCTAAGACATGGAAGCAACCTAAATGTCCATCGACAGATGAATGGATGAAGAAGATGTGGTGTGTGTGTGTGTGTGTGTGCACGCACATGTGTGTGTGTGTGTGTGTGTGCATGCGCATATATATGGAATACACACAGTGGAATACTACTCAGCCATAAAAAGAATGAAATAATGCAATTTGTAGCAATATAGATGGACCTAGAGATTATCATCCTAAGTGAAGCAAGTCATAAAGAGAAATCACCTATGATATCACTTATATATGAAATCTAAAATATGACACAAATGAGCTTATTTATGAAACAGAAACAGACTCACAGACACAGAAAGCAAACTTATGGTTACCAAAGGGGAAAGGGTGGGGGAGGGATAAATTAGGAGTTTGGGATTAGTGGATACAAACTACTATATATAAAATAGATAAACAACAGGGTTCTACAATATAGCACAAGGAACTATATTCAATTTCCTGTAATTAACCATATGAAGAATATGAAAAAGAATATATATATGAATCACTTTGCTGTACATGAGAAATTAACACAAGATTGTAAATCAATTATACTTCAATTAAAAAAAAATTATCCGGTTTAACCCCACAAGACAATTACTATTTTCATCTGCAGGTTACACTCAGAACTGAGGCTTAGAGAGCAGAGATCTGGACCAAGTAGAAAAGCTGACTTTTGTCTCTGTGAAATCCCTCCAGGCCGACTGACCTCTTGCCTCCTGATTCTGCCACCTGCCTGGATTGGTGAAGTATGTACATTTAATTCCTCAAACATTTATCAGGTCCCCACATGTACCTGGCACTGTGCCAGGCACAGAAAAAAATTACCCCAGATGTCTCTGACCCTATAATTTCAATGAGTAAGCCCCAGTGGATCCTACTCGGGCTGTGAGTTGGGCTGTAGCTCTGGACAAGGCCTGGACAAGACAATACCACTGCAGGCCACATGGCTCAGGCGGATCACATCCAGCCCCGCCCAGTCCAAGGTCTGTCTGGTCACCGAGGCCTCACATCTCTCTGTGTCTTGTGCCCAAGGCATTTACAAGGAGCCTGGGTGACAGACGTTCTGCTGAGTCCAGGTAGTAGTTCTGCCCAAGGCTATGCCACAGAGGTCAGCAAGTGGACCCAGGCCTCTGCACAGACAGATATGGGGCAAGAACTGCTGACACAAAGAGGGTGAGGAGGAAGGGCTGGAGGAAACCCTGGAGGAAGGGCTGAGTTCTTCATCTTTTTTGTGTTAGAAACTCCTTTGACATCTGGTGATGTTTACTGACATCTCCTCAGAATAAGATTTTTAAATGTGTAAAATAAAATAGGATTACAAAAGATTTTCATGAAAAGGGAAAGATGTCCATGAGTTACTACTGAATGAATAAAATCAAGTTACAGAAGAGCTTGTATAAGCTCTTTACACATTTATGAAGAGAAAAAGAGAGAGAGATTGGGAGGGGAGCAAAAGAGAGTGAAAAGGAGGAGGAGAGAGGAGAGGGAGGGAAGAAAGAAAGAGAGAAAGAGAGGAAGAAAGGAAGGAAGGGAGGAAGAAAGAGGGAGGAAGGAAGGAAGAAAGGAAGGGAGAAAGGACAGAAGGAGAGAGAAAGAAAGAAAGGAAGGAAGGTAGGAAAACTATCTCTTTATACATATGGCTGGCCCTACCATCTTTCCCACTTTGAAAAGCATGGCAGGACTTCCCTGGTGCCTCAGTGGTTAAGAATCCGCCTGCCAATGCAGGGGACATGGGTTCAAGCCCTGGTCCAGGAAGATCCCACATGCCACGGAGCAACTAAGCCCGTGCACCACAACTACTGAGCCTGTGCTCTAGAGCCCACGAGCCACAACTACTGAAGCCCACACGCCTAGAACTTGTGCTCCGCAACAAGAGAAGCCACCGCAATGAGAAGCCCTGAGAAGCCCGCACACAGCAATGAAGAGTAGCCCCCGCTCGCCACAACTAGAGAAAACCCGCGCGCAGCAACGAAGACCTAATGCAGCCAAAAATAAATAAATAAATTAATTAATTAAAAGAAGAAAAGAAAGAAAAGCATGGCAGGCCAATGGCTCCAGATCATGGTTCCCTTTAGCCCCCCAAATGGTCCCCTCAGGTCACAGCCAAAGCTCCTCATTCTTGTCACTGCCTCCTCCCTTGCCTGACAGCTGGGATTTCACCCTGGGCCTATCCCTACAGCAGCTCCAAGAGTACTGCATGGCCATCATCTGTGAATCTGCCTCCCTGTCGGACTATGGCTCTCTGCTCGTTGCTTACTCTGCCACTGTCAAAACAACCTGGTAACACCAAGTCCTCAGCACATGTCATTGCTCACTTTTTAGGAGCTGTGAGAGCTACTGCTTAGTTGGAAGGCCACACAATGGGGCAGCCTGGTTTCTTTAAAGCTGTCACAGCCTTTTTTGCCGACCCCTATCATTTGCTTCCCTTTCTCAAGGTGTGGCAGTCAAACCTTCTCCCCTGGGAATTCGCTGGTGGTCCAGTGGTTAGGACTCTGCGCTTTCACTGCTGAGGGTGTGGGTTCAATCCCTGATCAGGGAACTAAGATCCCACAAGCCATGTGGCATGGCCAAAAAAACCCCCCAGAACAAATAGCCTTCTCCTCTTTGTCCAAACTTCCAGCACCACCTGTCCCATACCCTGGGGCCTCGTGCCACGCCCACCTCCTACAGTCCCCACCTCTGCCTACCAGCTCCTCCACCTGTTCTCAGCACCCCTCAAGGACTTTGCTCCTACAGAGACACCTTTCTTTCTGGCCTCAACTGTTTCTTTGTTGGCACTAGGTCACCCCTTGAGCATCTGAGCCTGCTCTTCATTCTCCTAACTCACACCTGCCAGATTTCTCTCCCTCTCCTCAGGAATGCTTCAGTAAGGAGTCACCTGTGTGTCCTGCCTCCACATCCTCCTTTCCCTTTCACTCCCCAACTCTCTGCAAAATGCTTCGGTCAGTCCATGAACCTGCCTGCCAAGGAACGTCCATTCAGTAGGTGTTTCTCAAGTTCCTGTTCTACATCAAGTGCTGTGTCAGGCAATGGGAAAATGAAGGTGACCAAACCAGTTCTGAACTCTTGGTGCTTGAACCAATGAACACATACACAAGTAAACAGAAAACGTAGTTAGAGCCTGGGAAAGTTCTATGAAGGAAGCAAACAGGATGAGAGGATGCAGAGTAACTGGGGAGATGGGGCAGAGGGTCTCTGTTTTAGATAGGGCAGGCTAGGGAGGCTTCTCCAAGCAAGCATACTATCCAAAGAGCTGGGAAAAGGTGGTCCAGGTGGAGGGGATAGCAAGTGTAAAGGCCCTGAAGCAGGAACAGGTATTTGTGCTTGGCAGGAAAGAAAGAAGTCCATGGGTGTGGAGAAAAGTGAATGATAAGGAGAGCATTGCCAAGATTAGGGGAGGTAAAGAGTTTATCTCTAATGCAAGGGGAAGTCCTTGCAGACTTTAAGTGACAAGATCTGATTTGTATCTTAAAAAGTGCCCTCAGGCCCCACTGCTGTGTGGAAATGAACTATAGGGGTAAGAGGTGGAGAAGGCAACAGAGTTATTAAGAGGCAACATTTACTTATTTTGGGTGACAACAGGCATATCACATTTAATGCATCTAAAAAGAAACATCTGGAGACTTCCCTGATGTTAAGACTTCGCCTTCCCATGCGGGGGGGGGGGGGGGTGGGGGGCTGGAGGGGGGTGCAGGTTCCATCCCTGGTGGGGGAGCTAAGATCCCACCATGCCTTGTGACCAAATAACCAAAACATAAAAGATATTGTAACAAATTCAATAAAGACTTTAAAAATGGTCCACATCAAAAAAAAAATCTTAAAAAAATAAAAAGAAACATCTGGATCACTGGCCCCCTCAAAATAAAGCAACAAGACCCTTGTCCCTCCCCCAATCTTCCCCATTTCTGTAAAAAGCACCATCTTCACGCACTTGTTCAAGCCAAAAACTTAGGGGCTACACAGGCCTTCTTCCTCTCCCCAATCTTCTGCATCCCAAGCCCAGTCTACCCTCTTTCCTTATCCACTCCTATCCATCCCCCGTGCCCCCACTCAGCTCCAGGCACCATCCTGTCCCATCCTGCACCAGACTCCTCACGGCTCTCCCTCCTCTGCCCGCTACAGTCCATTCTCCGCGCAGTAGCCAGAGGTACATTTTTAGGAACACAAATCTCCTGTCACCCCCTGCCTAACATGTATTTCTCAAGGGCTCCCTTCGCTTTCATGGCCTTTAACGAGACCTGGGACCCAAGTCGGGAGGAATATGAGGAGAAAGGAGGGGGGGGGTCGGTAAAACCTGAAAGAGCGAGGCCAGGCTCGTAGCACCACCTTCCCATCTGGCTTGTGTCCTCCGGACTTAGGAACCTATCTTCACGGCGCTGGGGGAAGCTTTTCCAGTAGTCCCTTCCTGCCGCGACAAGCCTATTTCCCGTGCTGCACCACGGCGTTCCTCTTTCTCTTCCGGTGCCAGGCGTTTCGGGATCTGCGGGCCCCGGTGAGTGCTAGCCGCGCGGTATCCGGAGCCATCCGTGACTCCCGGACGGCGGCGGGGCGCGTGGCCTTAGGGAGGACGGGGAGACCGGCTCCCTGGCTGTGGGGAACGGAAGCCGCGAGGCGGGGACGGTGCTCGTGGGTTCTCAAGGGATGGATGGGAGGGGGAGAATTCGGATTTGGGGGGAGAGCGCAGCCTTGCGGCTGGGGGGTTGGTTTCGAGGCACCATTACCTGAGTTTGGGAGGGGGAGACTGGCGTCGGGTCGTGCAGAATGAATCCAGGCTGGTGGAGGGCGCAGATGCAAGGCATCTGTGCTGAAGGCTCATTCAGGTTTCTGGCCGCACGTTCTTCTAGATAAGGGCGAAGAGGTAGGCCCGGCCCCGCGAGCCCCCAGCTCTGATCTCCACTCTCGTCCTCCAGTTGCAGACATGGCCAAGTCCAAGAACCACACCACGCACAACCAGTGTAAGTTCCCCTGGCCCAGCCTTCATCTAATGCCCCAGACCCTGGCAAAGATTAGGGATACTGGGCAGGGAAAGGAGGCACATTCCTACAGTGGGCCTGGGGCTGATTTTACTTTCAGCCAGCATTACCTATGGGGCTGTAGATTTAGAAGCCAGGGATCCCCTTGATATAACCCACAGTGCTTTGCATTCAGTGGTAAGGGGTTTCTTAAATGGATCCCAAGTAAGGAGAAATTATGGTTCTCCTGGGCTTGCCAGCTGTAATGGTGGTCTTTTTAGAGGAAATCTCTTTTTTGGTCTAATTCCTTTTTTCCCCACAGCCCGAAAATGGCACAGAAATGGCATCAAAAAACCCCGATCACAACGATATGAATCTCTTAAGGGGGTGAGTGTGTGCGCCGAATCACAAAAAAGTGTGTGTGTTTGGCTCCAGTTGCATGGTCAGGGTCTTTCATGTAGCTTAACTGTCCTTCGTTTTGCCTGGACTTCATGCTGTGCCAGACCTGTAATAAAGCTTTACTTGGCCTTTACTGGCCCGAGGTGTAACCTGCCTCCTGAGAGCAGTTTGTCTGATCATCTCCCTTGCTCACCCAGAGCTTTTCAAGGGAAGGGGTGGTCTTGCCTGTGTACCCGGTACCTTGTGAGCCTTCCGTTCCACTTTGACCACCCATATGACCTTGATCTGATGCAGTGCCAGGCATGGAGGGGGCAGCTTCCCTTCCTATGCTAGGGAGTTCTAAGGATTAGCCAAGAAGGCTGAGGCTGTAGGGTCTGAGCAGAACTGAGTCTTGTCTCCACTTCGCTACTCCACTGTACTGTTGGTCTCTCCCCGCCCCCTTCCCTCCATTCTCTTATTCTGCCTTGTTTGCTGTGAATCTGTTGTGCTAACCTTAGTATTTGGCACCTTTTAAGGGGGAGGGGGTGGGGTGTCCATGAGGGGGTTTCAGGAAAAACTCAACCAAAATCCTGCTCTAGGAATTTGTTCTTCCTGTCTGAGCTCTATTGGGCTCCAAGGGTCAGATATTTCTGCATTTAAGGTTGACTTGATGCTGTCTCAGCTCCCAGTAGGCCTCAGCTGGAGCCTGATGGTCTCCTGGGTGCTGCTATGGAGAGGGGCACCATGGGTGACTTGAGGGCTCCTACATGCTGCACTTACAGCCACCTGTACATTTTTTGTCTTCCAGGTGGACCCCAAGTTCCTGAGGAACATGCGTTTTGCCAAGAAGCACAACAAGAAGGGCCTGAAGAAGATGCAGGCCAACAATGCCAAGGCCGTAAGTGCACGTGCTGAGGCTATCAAGGCTCCCGTAAAGCCCAAGGAGGTCAAGCCCAGGATCCCAACAGGCGGCAGCCGCAAGCTCAGTCGACTTGCCTACATTGCTCACCCCAAGCTCGGGAAACGTGCTCGTGCCCGCATCGCCAAGGGTCTCAGGCTCTGCCGGCCAAAGTCCCAGGCCAAGGCTCAAACCAAGGCCAAGGCTGCAGGTGCAGCTGCGGCTCCAGCTCCGGCTCCCAAAGGTGCCCAGGCCCCCACAAAGGCTCCAGAGTAGAGACCTTTATCTGCCAATGTGAGGACAGAAGGACTGGTGTGACCCCTGGGCTGCTGTCTGCATGGGGCTGGTGTCCTCCTGTGATATTTGTACAAATAAACCTGAGGCAGGATCTGTCAGTCAGCCTGTGTCTGTGATCCCAGGGCTGAAAGTAGGGTTCAGGTGGAGTCGGTACCTACATTTTGTGTGGGAGAAGAGTTTAGCCGTCCTTGGATGGCAGGGTGTGGGTGGGAGTCAGGGGAAATAGGGCCTTGGAGTGCCAGAAGGGGACCTAGTAAATGAGTGGTTGGGTGCCTTAGGGACACTGGGGCACATAGCTTGCTGGACTGGGCAGGCTGGTGAGGACAGAGAAAAACCCCAAACATCCCTGTCAGGTCTTAAAGCTTACCCAGAAGAAAGGGGAGGACCCAGAAGAATTCTGCACTCTGGCCTGAGGAGTTCTAGGTTCCTAGCGTGCCTGGCCAGCATTCACTGCTCTGAGTTGTACAGTCCCCCAAGTTCTAGGGCTCCTGGGAGGCCAAGCAGTGGTGGCACTGCCTTACTTGCATGACTGTGCTGTATTCTTTGCCCCGCGGATCAACTGCTTCACCAGCAGAGTCTTAGCCCTCAGAGCAGCCAGTGAAGCACTGTTCCTGGTCACACTAGATCTTCATTTGTAGTCCAACTTTGGGCACTGGGGAGGCTCAGAGTTGTTATTATGCTGGGGCAACAGGTGCAACCCATGGTGTATGAACCCTCATCTCTGAAGTAGGTGTTACTATTATCTTTGAAACCCTGCTCCATGAACATCCTTGCTGTTAATACTTCAGAAGTGGTCCCTGTCCACACAGACTTTATTGTTGGGCAGGAGGGAAGAAGGGTCCTTGGCACTGGTCAGGGGTGGAGGCTGGAGAGCGCAGGGCTCAGCTTTCACTGGGCAGGGTGGGCACGCTGGCCAGGGCAGGTAGCAGCCGAGTGTATATGTCGATCCCGTGGAGGAACACGGCCTCATGCAGCCGTTCATCGTGGTCGTGGAGCAGCACGGGTGTGTGGTTCATGGGTGAGAAGCCCAGAGCTGGGACCCCCACCTGCAGGGGGCGACAGGAGCCGTTAGGGGGAAGGCCAGCACCCAGGACCACTCCACTGCCCACCCTACTGCAAGCAGCTCACCGCACGAAGATAGCGGCTGTCTGTGGCAGCGGGGAAGATCTCTGGCTCCAGGGTGAGGTTCCTGCAGAGGCAAGAACCTGGTGAATGTGGAGGCAGAGAGGGGAAAGGGCAAGGGAAGGGTTGAAGAAGCAAAGGGAGGTGGGAGGGAGGGAAGGGGAGAGGGGGGCTGGCCAGTGTGCTCACATGTCCTTGCAGACCCCACTAAAAGCTGCCCACCAGGGGTCTGAATCATCAGTAGATGTCACTCGGGGCTCTGTCCATTTCTGTGGGGAGAAGGATGGCAGGATCAGGACAAGGCCTGGGCATCTTGCCCTATTCTTCATAGGGTAGGCTGTGCCTGGCGTGGGGCACACACCCACCTACCCAGACATCCAGCTGGCCAGTCCAGCAACAGGCCCTCTTTCAGTCTCTCAAAGGTCACAGGCCTGGGATCTTCTCTGCCCTCCACTTCCTGTCCATCCTCAGATCCTTCCCAAGTGCCCCTTCCTCAAGATGGCACTCCCAGACCTCTCATACTGGTCAGATACTCCAATTACAGGTTCACAGTTGAGGTCCCACCCTTTCCTGGACCACATGTGTTCGTACTTATATAAAAGTAATACATAGTTTTTTGATTCATGTCTATTCCTCCCTTCATTGTGTAAGGACTATGAGGGCAAAAACTTGTCTAATTTCACTCCCTAGTATTCCCCAGCACCCAACAGTGGCCTACAGAACTAACGCTTGTTGGTGAACAAAACATGTCTCGCACAGCTAAAGCCAGGAAGTATGCAGGCACACCAAATGTACACTCCTACAATGACACATGTGGCAAGCCCAGCCTCCCCAGCTCCTACAACTCCCCTGTTGTAGGTTCCCCAGTCCACACCTGAGCAAACTCGAAGGTGACCCCTTGGCCAGCTGCCTGGCACCAGCCCTGCAGCTGCTCCTCGAAAGCCTGTGAGAAGGGAGATGAGCTGACCCCTCAGGCTCTCCCTGAGCCTCTAGGACAGGGCTGAGGACCCAGGCTCCCTCCTCCAAACCCAGGTGGAGATGGCACCTTCAGGTCCACATCTGGTGCCACGCGGAAGTCAAAGCTGGCGCTCATAGTGGCAGGTACCACATTATAGGCTACACCGCCCTCTAGCTTAGTCAGGTTCACGGAGGTTACGGCCCCCTGCTTCAGTTGAGGGTCTGACTGCAGCCTGTGGTGGGGGGCAGGGGCAGCAGCAGCAAGGGGGAAGAACAGATAAAAAGAGGGCTCAGCCCCACTCCTCTCCTGCGTAGCCTCCCAGAGCCCCGTGCCCTTTCCCAGGCTACCTCACCTCTGCCTCTCCTTCTCCCGAAAAGCCAGGATGGAGCTCACAACCTTGTGCTAGGAGAGCGTGAGGTTAGATGTGAGAGTGGCCCCGGGACAGAGCCTTGGGAACTCCCAAACTCCCTCCCCGTACGCCACACACCAGCTTCTCTGCTGCTGTGTCCTCAATGAATCGTGAGCCGTGGCCTGGCTTCCCGGTGCTTGTGACCTGCACCCCTGGGAGAGGCAGGGGGAAGGGGGTGTCTTCAGTATGGGAGAGGCTGGAAAAGCAACCAGCCCTGGGATGGGCCCGGGGTCTTCCCCTCATTCCAGGCTCCTCTGCCAGGTCTCTGTCCGCCTCAGAATGCACAGTGTAGAGCTGGTTTCTGCCTGTGGTTAGGGCCTCCCTTCAGAAGCTCAGGAAAGAGATGCCCAGGTAGGAAGGGACTGGGAGGCAGAGGCCCTGGGTTCAAGGCCTACTCAGGCCCCAACTTGCTGTGGAACCCTTGGCGGCCCCCTGCCCCTTCTGGCCCAGTCTCCCATCTGCACAGTGACCCCCAACGTCCAAGTGCATACTCACACCAGGGGCTCCGCTCACTGTAAAAGACAGTGAAGGCGTCAGTGGGGTTGGCCAGGCCTGAGGAGGAAAAGGTTGGCCAGGCCTGAGAGGGTGGAGCGGCCCAGCCCCCACTAGCAGCCTCCCTATCCCCTGCTGGCCACTCAGTGTCCTGCCACCCTGCTCACCCTCATCCAGGGCGAAGCCAGCCCTCAGGGCCTGGAACTCGGGCCGCTTCACAAACAGCTCCATGCCTTGGTGACCCCCGATCTCCTCATCTGTAAAAGCAGCAGGAATGTGAGATAGGGGGTGCCCCAACACTCTCCCCACCCCTGAAGGTGCCTCTCCTCAAGCCACTCCTACCTGGCACAAAGGTCATGTGGATGGTTCTGGGGAAATGGTGGCCCTCAGCCTTCAGCCTCCTCACAGCCTCCAGGTACCTGAGGGGCGGTGAGAGGGTGTAAGCCAGGTGCTGGGGTGGGGAGCCATCAGATGCTTGAGCAGGCAGGCTGCAGCCTTGGGCCCTGCTCTGCCACAGCCTAGCAGGTAACTCCAGAAAGTCTCTGTCCCTGTCTCCCCATCCATGCAATGGTCATAGCAGGAATTCCCGCCCAAGGTAAGGGGTCAAGATGTTCCTTGGCCTTGATGTTCTCCAATCACACCTGGGTCCTGGGTCAATCCAACGGGCCAGTGGGGAAACTGGGAATGAAGGACACTCACTGGATGCTGACACACTTCATGTCCTGGGCGCCCCTGCCATAGATGTAGCCGTCAGCATCCTTGAAGGCTTCAAAGGGGTCATGACTCCAATGTTCCTGGGGGCAGGGGCAGGGGCAGGAAGAGGGACCCAAGCACCAAATGTAGTCGTTAATCCGCTCTGCTCAACTGTGGCCCTGCCCAGGGAGCAGGTGCCCTAGGAGCCCACGTAGGGCTGAAGAGGGCAGCTGACAGCCATCCCTCATCTCTGCCTCCCACCTCCACCACCCCCCTCTCGCCTACCCCACCCCTGGCATGGAATGGCTACTGGGCAAAGGCTGCTTGATTGAGTGGAGTAATCCTCTATGAGGTCGAATCAGTGCCAGGACCAGCATCGTGGGCTCCCTGCAGTCGAATGGGGGATCTGTACCATCTTTGTCCCCAAGGGCTGTTCCACTCCCTACACCCCCCGCACCTTGAAGACAGGCACCACATCGGTGTGGGAGTTGAGCAAGAGGGAAGAGAGTCTGGGGTTGGTGCCTGGCCAGGTCAGCACAGTCACCACACGGCCAGCTGCCACCTGGAGAGGGCCAGGAGGAGGGGTCGTCAGTGCACGGTGAGGAGCTGCCCCAGGCCCACCTCCCCTACCCATGCAGGGCCACAGGCTCACCTCCACTTTCTGACAGCCCAGGCCCAGTTGGCAGGCTCTCTCCTCAAGGAAGGCCACGGCAGCCCCTGGGGACACAGAGAGCCTTGCTGCTGCTTCTGCCTCCCCCCACCTCCCATGGGCCCAGGCAGAACTGGGGGTACATCCAGAGAAGGGAGCAGACCCCTGCCTCAACACAATTCCACATCCGTCAGAGACATTTCCATCTCTGTCCCCAAGGAAGAAGACATTTTTGGCCAGTGACCCTTTGTGGAAGGCCAGGTGGGAAGTCCAGAGTGAGAAGCAGGTGTCAGTGTTACCTTCCTTAAAGATGGGGAAACTGGCGCAGAGACATGAGGCTCACCCACCGTCTCCCAGCTGGTAAATCACAGAGCAGGGATTTGGATTGGACCCAGGTACACAGTTCCCAGCCACCAAGCCTGATTCCCCAAAGGGCTGTGGCCTTTGTTCAGCCCCAGTAGGCTTCCGGGGGCCTCTTCTTCCCTTCCCCAAGCCCAAGTGCTGGAGAGTGAGGTGAAGTTGTTCCCTATTTAACTGCCAGTTGTAACTTTTGGAGCAGCACAGCCTGGAGGGGATGCTGAGCCATCTGCTGACCTAGGGAATGGCTTAGAGGAATGGAGGCGCCATTTGAGGCAGCAGATTAGGCTCAGCTGGGTGACAGGGGTTGGCGCCTGGTTTAGAGCACAGTCCCCGCCCCTGATGCCCCACCACAGGTCCTCCTGGAACCGCCGCGTTCTCACCGTAGTCGGGCTCGGGCTGGACAGTGCGGATGCGCAGGTACTGACGGAAGAGCGTCACGGATGGGTGCTCGCCCTCACGACGCTTGCTGGCCATGGCGCGGCGCTGCCCTGCCGTGGTGAGCTAGGGGCAAAGCGAGTGGCTACCTACCCCTCCCCGCCGCTGGAGCTGGTGGGCTCCATTTACACGCAGTCCCTCCCCAGGGCGGTTCCCCGGCCGCCCCGCAGGGAGAAAACACCTTGTTTCGGAGCCCCCAGTTACAGAGCCCCCATTCTGTTTCAGGCACTGTGCTGGCCACTTTCAACACATTTCCTTATTTAATCCCCCAAGGAGCCCCATGAAGTTCGTGCCTCTGAAAGCCCGCATTACAGAGGAAAAAGCTAAGAGAGATTCAGAGACACCTAGAAAGTAGCTGAGCCACGTTTGAACCCAGACATTGACTCCCCCCGCCCTCCTCAAAAAAATTCTCCCAGTTGCCCGGATTTCAGGTCAGGGAGCCCCAGATCCCTCTACCCCTCTCCACGGCCCCCCACCTCGCTCTCTGCTGGTCTTGGGCCCGCGCTCCCCTCTCGGCGTCCGCCCTGGACTGTGGGCGGGACTCCGGGTCCTGCGAGGTCTCCGGATCAGAACTGCCGCGGTCCGCCCACCACGTGGCCGGACCTCGCAGGGCGGGACCGAAGACTGCAAATCAGGGCCGTCCCAATCTCTAAGGCCCAGCGAGCGTGGGCGTCTCCGCCAGCCAGTGGTTCCAGCCTCCGCCACTTACATGAGGAATTCAGGCGCCCGCCCCGGGGAAGCTGCCTCCGCCGCCGGCTCCGCCCTGCGGCCGACTGCGAGCTACAGGCTGGCCCCGCCCCCGCAGGCCCCGCCCTTGGCCCTGGGCAGCGGGCCCCACCTCCTGCAACCTCCCGATTGGGCCAGCAGGGAGGAAGGCGGGCACTGACCGGAAACGTAGCAGCTGCCCTCTTGAGCGCCGCCTCGCTCTCAGAGTACAGCTTTGAAAAGTCCTGCTGGGTCTGGCCCCGGCCTGCTCCACCACCCCCTCCCGCGAGTCTTGGACTTCTCCCCTCCTCACGCCTCAGCTCCTCAGGGGCGGCCTCCCTGACTGCCTCAATGCTCCCTGTGTGGAGAGGTTATTGGTTAATATCTGTGAGCTCCAAGAGGCTGGTCCATGTACCCGCAGGATTCCGTCCCTGGCAGGGCACAGAACAGACGGACAGCGTGCCAGGAATGAAGGATAAATGAACGGATGGGCGCATGTGTGATCGCACCACTGTGTAGGCAAATCTGTGTATCAGTGGGTGACTGTGTGTATGACAATGTGAGTGTGAGATGGTGGTTGGGTGTGACAGAGGATGGCACGATGAGAGGATGTAATCGTGATGCTGTATGACAGAATGAGAGGTGGGAAACTGCACAAAAGCATACGTGTGGCATCTTCTTGGCTGACCCTGTGCCAGCCTCCCTGGCTCTTCTGCAGCCACTGGAGAGGGAAGATAAAGAGGCACAGGTGTCCCACTGGCCACCCACAGGCTGCACACAGTTGTAGCTGCCCATTTGTGTGTCCGGCTGTCCTTTGTACTCTCAGCCAGTTCTGCTTTCTGTTCCAGGGGCTGAATCAGCTTGGGGTGGGGTGGGGTTGAAGACTTCAACCTCTGGGCACAGAGGAGGCAGGCTGGCAGGGTAGGGTAGGGTCCATCCAACCGTCGTGAGGTTTAAGTCAGTCTGCTGACCCACAGATTCCCAGGGGCAAGCAGGCTTGGTGCTTGTGGCATGTGCCTCAGTGGCATGCTGATTATTTTGAATTAAAGTCACTTGAGAAATGTCCAATGCAAGAGAGACATTCTGACCCTCCTTTCTGTCTCCCTGAAAACAAGAAATAAATCTCTATGCAAAAGGTACACTCCCTGCATCTGGAGGTAGGACACCCTGATTTCCGGAGATAGGGAATTCAGGCTGAGAAGTCTGTATAAACAAACCTTGTTAATTCTTTAATTTACTACCCCCAAGCCCACTCTGTTTAGATTCTCTACTAATTGAGCATCCAAAATATGCTTCTTTGTCCTGTCAAGTCCTCACAAATTTATTCTTTGTCTAAAAAGTATAAAAGCTGCCTGCTCTGGCCACTTCTTAGGTCCCATTTCTATGAGACCTCCTTGCACATGATTAAAATTTCTTTTTCTCCTATTAATCTGTTTTGTGTCAATTTTATTGTTAGTCCAGCCAAGAACTCAAGAGGGGTAGAGGGGGAAATTTCCCTCTCCCCAATACTGTGTTACTTGTTAAACCACATTCTCCACCCCACCTTTACAAATCTTGCTCCCTTCAGCCATAGGTCCTCTATTCCTGACTCACTCAACTCAGCCGCTAGACCCTGGATTTCCCACCAATCCCAGTGGTCATTCAGCAGTAGTAACACCCCCTCTCCATGACACTCCCACGCTGCCAGCCCAGTATGGCCAAGTGCTCTGCTTAACCAGACTCAATCCTAAAACCACTTTCTGAGCTAGGTGTTACCATCATGCCCATTTTACAGATGAGGAAACTGAGTCAGAGTAGCCACTCAGCAGCCATCTAGTACGTAGCGCATGTCCTTAGCCTTCCCAGGCTGCTGGAGCAATCCCTCCAGCTCTCAGTCCCAAAGCAGTCCCAGTCTTGCCTCCAACTCTAACCCCACCTGCAGCAACGCCAGGAAACAGGACCTGTCACTCCCTAGGCATGACAAAAATGCTTTTTTTATTGTGCCTCTGAGATGAAATGAGAGGTCCTGACTGGGCCTGGCCCTCTGGCCTCTGCCCTCCAACCCCAGGGGCTGCCTCCCTGGTGGAGACTGGTCCAGATCCTCCAAGCTCAGGCCAGGCCTGGGGCCTGGACAGTGGGTGAGCTCAAGGCAGATGGTCAAGGAAGGCAAGGAGGACGAGGTGGAAGTCTTGTGGTTTGTGGAGGTAGCAGGCATGGCCTGCATCGCGCAGCTTCACCACGGAGTGGTTAGGCAGGTGGCGGAGCTGCCGCAGTGACTCCCAAGCCAGGACGTGGTCCAGCTCCCCATACAGGATGAGAGTCGGGGTCTGCAGGGCAAGGCAAGGGGCTGTGATCCTGGGGCCTGATGGGGACTGGCCCTCAAGCCACCTCCTTAGGAAATCTTCCCTATACACCCCATCTCTCCCATCCAGATCAAGGATGGGGCCATGTGTCCTCCAAGTAAGACCTGAGGCCTTTCCCCCCATGACTTGAGCCAGGGACAGGAAGCCAGGACTTTTGGAGACCCTCCTCCCAGTACCTTCACGGCCTGGAATTGTTCTTGGGTGTAGTTCTGGGTGGAGGCAGGTGCAATGGGCACGAATCCATGCAGCTGGTGGTGGCCTTGCATCAGGAAGGGCAGGGCATAGCAGCCACTCAGTGAAGGGCTCACCAACACGACATTCTGCACCTCTAGGTCCTGCAGCACTCGCTCCAACAGCTGTGCCCGCCCTGCCTCTGTGCTTGCCTCCTTCGAAGGTGCCGAGTTCCCAAAACCTGGGAACAGCAGAAGGCACCAGCTGAGGGAGGCTGGGAAGGAGGTCAGGACTTCCTGCCCACCATAGTGGGAGAAAGAGATGGGAGGCAGTGGCATATAGCATCTGCTACCCCAAACTTCCTAGACGTTATTTTTGTACTGTGATAGGGCTTCTAGAAAACCATCTTTCATTCACCATGCTGGCAAAACTAAAAAGACTGATAATACACAGTGTTAAGGAAGATGTGGAAAAATGGACACTTTTGTACATGACTGGAGGGTAAATCCACACAGCATTTTTGGAGGGTAAGATAATATTCGTCAAAAAACTTTAAATGTGTGTCCTTCGACCCATCAACTGGCCTTGATGGCTACCCTACAGAAATTATTGCCCACATGCTCAAAGAAGCATGTCCAAAGATGCTTCAGCTTCCTTACTTGAGCATTTCAACTGACACTGAAAACTCTAAAGCGCCTACAGAGCCACCAGTCGAGGAGTGGCCAGATAAAACCTGTTCATCCCTCTGATGGCACACACTACGGAGAGGGAGGGTCACAGTGCCTGGCATGACCCATGAGACATGGTAGAGGAGAAGAAAACCAGGCTGCAGAAAGATTCACTAAGCTGGCAGGACACCAGTCATGTTTACAGCCCCCACCAAACAACCCTGTATCTCTAGGTATGGAAACGTCCAAAGAGGGCCTGGCACCCTCAAACTGCTTAGAGAAGTGAGAGGGAGAGAAACATGGCATGGGTCTCTGAGGGCATCACTCTTGGTTGATTTTTTAATGACAAGAATAATAGCAAAAATCATTTGTATAGCTGAAAAACAAAAAGCTACCTAGTTTGTCATAAAAAGGACAGTGAGATCTCCCCATGCAATCGCTTGTGAGGCAGGTCATGTTGCTAACCGCTCTGTGACATGCAACAATCCACACTGTAGTTTTCAAGGTAGAAAATAAAAACACAGAGCTTTTCGTGTTGACACTTCGTGTTGTGACTTGCCACTGCTTGTTCAGACACTGGGGTCCAGATGCTCCCCAGCCATACCTTAGGGCTTTCCTACCCCTCCAGTTCTCCCCTCTGGCATGCTGTCCCCATGTCCCTGCTGCACGTTACCTCCTTAGACCCAGGGGTGGGGGCTCTCACCTGGGAGGTCAAGGGCCACGGCCCGGTAGCCCCTCTGTGCCAGCAGCTGCAGTGTGCCCAGCTGCTCCCACGTCCGGGAGTTAAAGGCCTTTCCATGGAGCAGCACCACATCCACCCTGTGGGCACACAGGGGAGTGTGTGTTCTGGGGGTTCTTTCTTCCCAGGCTTCTCCCACTGCCCTCCCAGGCCCTGAGCACTTTGAGTTGAGCTGGGGGACCCACACAGGGACTCCCCTTGGGCCTAGTCCTTCCACTACACCCTGGGGTCAGCACCCACCTGCGGGCCCGGTGAAGTGGGAGCACCTCGCGGTAAAAAATGGGGGAGCTGCCAGGGGTGAGACCAGCCAGGATCGTGACATTGGGGTCTCCCCAGAGCCAGGAGGTCTGCTCAGGGGGTCCTGGCAGCCCCACGTACAGTAGCAGCATGAACAGCAGGCCCAGGCCCAGCAGGGCGACCTGGGACCGGATCATGGAGGTCTGTACCACAGTCTGGAGGAGGAGAGGAGAGGGAGAAGAGGGGAGGGCTGAGCCCCCGCAAGGTCCCCTGGACCCCATTCTCAAATCCCATCCAGGAGCTCCCAGCAGAGGAAAAGCTCAGCCCTTGCCCTTTCCTCTGCTCCGGGCAAGGGTCTGAGGGTTCACACCCAACTACTCCACATGCCAGGGCAAGGGCTCAGATACCCCAAAGCGTGAGGAGCATCTGAGATGTCCCCCTGGCATCAGTGGCCACCATCATCCTTGTGCCAGCTAAAACCACTTCCATTCATCAAGTGCTTATGACAGCCAGGCCCTGTGCTTGGCCCTTCACATGTAACAACTCATGAACCCACACAAAAACACTAGGGAGCAGATATTATAGGTCTCTTATAAATGAGGAAACTGAAGCTCAGAGAGGTAAATTCTCTCACCCAAAGTGCAGAGTAGCAAGCAGGGGAACTGCGACTTGAGCCCAGGGCTGGGCTCCCAACCACCAGGCCACACTCAGTTTGCCAAGGAGGAAACCAAAGCTCTGAGGTGACGGATGAACTGGTGGACAGAGTGCTGGGGGTCATCAAAGATGAAAGACATCAAAGAGTAAAGTGATGTCCCACTGAGGGCATGTTTTGAAATGGTTCTTTTTATCACACTGCGTATAATAATGCTAAAATCAGAATGTGTTTTACCATTGATGGGAATATTTAATACTCGACCCCAGCTGATATTAAGTGGAAAGAGAACTCACGGAGAATATCCTTGATGGAGGAAATGCCTAGGCATGAGGGGGTATGGGGCTAGGGAGAAGCATGGCACATCTAGAAGTGGAAAGGGAGGCATGGAGGCTGGAGAGACAAATGCCTCCCACCCCCCAGCTTCACGCCAAATGACCTGCTTCATGGACTCCTCTAGTCTGAGTCCTTTGCCAGCCCAGAAGACAGACCTCAGTACCCAGGACCCAGACAGCAGTTAGCCCTGCCTTTGAGACTCTGCTCTTCCAATTCCTGGCTGTGTGCCTTGTTTGTCAGTAAAACGGGGAGAATAACCTGGCGGTTGCCCTCCCAAGACTCCTGTGAGATTTCGGTAATACAGTGGACCTGACCAGGGGCTGTCTTATCATTTCTTGGGTCTAGGGTGAGCAGGCCTGCCTTGTTCCCAGATTCCAGTAAACAGGTCTGTATTGAGTGTCAGCTGGGCGCTGGCCGGAGTTCAGGGCTGGGGAATCGCCTTGGACCCCCCCCATCCCCCACCGCTCCCGGAACGAGAAGGCTTGTTTCCCAAGCCCCCACCCCCAGGCTCAAGGGTCAGGTGGTGACTGGGCAGTGGCAGCCCCTCTGGGGCTGATGGAGGACCAGGTGCTGAGTGGAGGAAAAGCACGCTCCTCTCTTCTTTCTGACCACGACCAGCCTCGGACACAAGCCTCCAACGAGGCAGCCTAGGTTCCCACCAGGCAGAGCATCCGCGCTGAACCTCTCCTCTGGTGGGCCTGGTGCCCTGGGGCACCTATCCCGATAGGGAGGGACGGGACTTCAGCCGTTGCTATGGCAACCCAGGCAGCTGGAGCACTAGACAACAGTACGCTACAGATATGGGGGGAGGGGAGGGAGGCGCTGTATCCGCGTTAGGTCCTTGGCATACGCGTCGACAATGACACACAGGTGTACAGACGTGCACACAAACTCTTGTCCCCAAACGCTTTTCCTTTGTACAAGCTATTCCCTGCACGTACACGCAGCCTCCTTTCACACGCACGGGCCTCTGCACAATCGATACCTTGAAATACCCTCAAAGTCATGCACATTCAGCTATCAGGAAGGCAGAGGGACAGGTAGACACACACACGCTTTCAAAACGATATGCAGACCCTCATATTTCAAGCACCCAGCCATACACACAACCCCAAAACTACACACGCACACAAGAAATACACAGGCACAGGCAGACAGACGGACACCCAAACACAGACCCTCAGAAATACACACACACAGGTAGATATACACCCTTAAAATCACACGCACACAGAAATTCACACAGTAGACATACACAGACACAAGCGGGCAGACAGGCTGACATACACCCCCCCCCCAACACAGGCACACAGAAACACCGACACACCACACACACACACATACACATACACCCAGACCCCCAAACACACGCTGACAAACGCGCGGGAGCGCACACTTGACACACGAACACAAACATACTCGCTGCCCCAGCGCGGGCCCCTCCCAGCAGGACTCTGTCCCAGGGCTCCGGGGGCAAGGGGCAGGGCAAGGATGGCCCGCCCCCGGACACCCTGCTGGCCTCACTCCCCGGGGACACTCACCGGGCCGACAGGCATGATCGGGTCTGCCACCGCGGGGCGGGCTCCGCTCAGGTGCAACCAGCGCCAAACAGCCCCTAGACGTTGGCGCTGCCTCAGCCTCCGCCTCTCTGCGGGCGGCTGCGAGCCTCCGCGCGCCTGCGCAGTCCGCGGTCTCGGGTCCCCGCCTAGCAGCCGAGTTGGAGGGGGCACTGGGGGCGGCGCCCCAAAGCACAGAGGCTCGGCGCCCCTCTCCCCCCGTTCAGATTTTCCGGATTGTTTTCGGCCTGAGAGCCGGGGGAGGGCCAGCCGACTTCTTCCCACCAGCACGTCTCCACCCTTGCTCAGTCTCCTGTCTGTACAGCAGGGTTAAGGATAAGGGTTGTCTTAAGGACCACATAGGGTTGTCACCACCACAGAGGCCTGTCTTAAGGACTGAAGGATCGGTCAAGCCTTACAACACTGTCTGGCGCGGAAGCCTCGCTGTGTAACTGCCAGATATTAGTATTGTTATGCAGCAGCCCCAGGTCTCCGGCCATCCACTTCCCTGACCCCTGCAAATACACACGCGCTCGAGCACTCGGTCAGAGCCCGGGGTGGCCTCTAGGCTCCTTCACGTCTCTATATGTCACCTATCCTGGTTGGTGACATGTGACCCACATCTGATCTGTCCCTGGCCTGTGTGGGCAGGCCTGGAACAGGGAGGCTGCACGGAACACGCAGCATTCACTCCTTATTAGCACTCTGTGAGGTAGGCAACAGCACACCCATTCTACAGGCAAGGAAATAGGCTCGGCGGCGTTGGGAAAACGATCAAGGCTGGGCATTGGCAAAGCTTCGCATTCAAACCTGTCGGGCCTCGACCACATGCCAGACTGACGACTCTGGGTTTGGGCAGCCCAGGCTGGGGATGAGGGGGTGGGGAGGAAGGGGGAGGGAACAGGAAGGATCAGACCCCAAAGGAACCCTCCTTCTCAAGCCACACCACATGCACGTGGAGCAGGTCGCTGAGGGTCTCGGGGCCGGACCCAGTCCGGTGCTTGGGGCACGTGGGGCCGAGGGGCGTGGGGAAACTGAGACAGCTGTGAGAAGAAGGATGGGCCTAGCAGCACCCGTTGGCCCTGGCACGTCTTGTGGCCACAAGCGGGCGCCCCGGAGCACGGCCCAGCCCGCGCCCTCGGGCCACATCCCTGCTTCCCCGCCCCGGGCCACAGTCGCCGCCTGCACTCGCCCGCCTCCTGTTTGCGAGAGCCCACGCAGCTCCCCAGGTACCTGCCCTGCGCCCCCCAACCCTCTCTTCCTCTCTCCAGTTAGAACCCACCCCGACCTACCCCAAAATTTCTCCTCTGCCCATCACGGTTCCCCAGGTTCCCTTCCTCGGGTCTGCCCCCACCCCCTCTGCATGCACCCTACCAGACCCTGTGATCCACAACCGAGGTCCTCGGAGGGGACAGAGCGAGTGGTGGCGGCGCCGGTGACCGCGCCCCTGGCCGCGGCGTCAGTGCGTTGGGCCCCAGCGGGCAGCGCGCTGAGCACCACGCTTCCCTCGCCCGCCGGAACTTCAAAGCCTTTCCCTGCTCAGAGCTCCGGTTTCCGGCTCCGGAAAACAGATTTTTTTACTCCAACCCCTATCCTCTTCGGCCTGCGATGCCAACCTACGACCTATAACAGTGCCTGGAAGAGGAAAATGTTGAAAAGCAAAATAGTCAGCTACTTACTGTTGATACATTTACCATGCTTACTATGTGCTAGGCACTGGCGAGTGTTTTACATGCCTGGCCTCGTTTAATCCTATCAACCACCTAGGAGCTAGTACTATTGTATTATCCCCATTTGTAGAAAAGGATAATAACAATGGGAACAATAATTGTAATGGGAGACCCATGTATTAAGTTCTTTCCAAAGGCAGGCACCATCAATTATCAATTCTTTTTCTTTTTTTTTTAACTCATAAATTCTTGAGGTAGGCTTTAATGTCCCATATTTCAGATGAGGAAACCAAGGCAATTAGGTAGTGGCAGAGGCAGAAATAACACCTATGTCTTCCCCACCCCAAAGCATGTTCCTAGAGTTCTGATGCTCCAGGAGGGACCCCTGCCCTGTCTATGGCAGCCTCCCTGCTCCACCTGGGCAGGGTGTTCTGTGGCTTCTCATCAGCCTGGCCTTGAACCACAGGTGCTTCACCAGCACAGCAGGAGGTATGGCGGGCGTGGAGCAGCACGAGGGCACCATCCAGGTGCAGGGCCAGAGCCTCTTCTTCCGAGAGGCTCACCCGGGCAGTGGGCAGGCCACCCGCTTCTCCGTGCTGCTGTTGCATGGCATACGCTTCTCCTCCGAGACCTGGCAGAACCTGGGCACGCTGCACAGGCTGGCCCAGGCTGGCTACCGGGCTGTGGCCATTGACCTGCCAGGTAACTCCAGGGAAGGCTTCTGGACAGGGGTTGTGGGAGCCTCACTGGGGACCCAGGGCTGGGGGCTGGGGGACTGGGAGGACCTAGCCAGGCTGACTCCTGAGCTAGACAGGGCGCAGTGTACACTACAAGGGCCTTCGAGCTTTTCTAGTCCATCCGGATGTGGTCTGGACACTGCCCAGCTGCTTCTGTGTTGCCCGGGGCAGTGTCTCAGTGTCTCTGCCTCTGTTTCCTCATCTATAATGGGAGATAACCACACTCATTCTGGGGTTGGCTCTAATGAGAATGGAATGAGATTATCCATGTGAGTATGTGGCCAGTACCTAACACATAATAATCGGTGCTCAGTCGATTGGAAGTAAAATACTTTGAAAGAGCCGAAACCACAGGCTCTGTTGGAAGCCCTGAGGAGTGACACTGAGTCCCCTGGCACCTTTGGGGGTGGCTAAGCCCCCAGTCATGATCCCACGTACAAAGCCCTAATTTAGGTCCTGAGGGAGGGAGGAGCAGCACAAGACTGCCAGTCATAACCTCAACTGGCGGGCCCCAGCCCATGGTGCCAAGTGTGAAGGTGGCAGCATGGCCAACCTGCTCCCCTCACTGGCCATGGCTGGTATGGTTTCAGTGCCCAAGGGCGGGCCTCCAGGCCGGGACAGGATTGGTTCTGACAGTGGACTGGGCTGAGCTTCAGGGCCAAGGCCTTGAACTAATCCTTCTGCAGAAGGTAGGGACTGACTAATTGGAGGGGAGGGATGTGTGCAGAGCCAGCCCCTCATCCACTGTCCTGGAGGCATCTACCCTGCCAGCCCTGGGACAGGTGCCTTGAAGCAGTTAACTCAATTTTCACAACAATCTCAAATGGCAAACACTTTTGTTACCTCCTTTTAACAGATGGGGAAACTGAACAGTAGAGAGAGGGCTGAGGGGACTTTCCCAAGCTTACATAATCTATAGTGGACAACTGGGACTTGGATCTGGCCAAGCTGGGCTTCAGAGCCTGATTCTTTGAGGACGCTGTACTGGGGGAGATGGGCACAAACATGGACGGAAATGCCTTATGCTTGCCACAGATATGACAGACCTAGGTTGCTGTAGGAATAACTACAGCATGCAACACTGCCTGTTGCAGGAACCTGGCACAGAGGTTGACCTAGGAGGGCTTCCTGGAGGAAGGGACCCTCTCTCCCCTGTTTTCCTACTCACCACCTTTGTCTCTCCCACACCTGAATCCCTGCAGGTCTGGGGCGCTCCAAGGAAGCAAGAGCCCCTGCCCCTATTGGGGAGCTGGTCCCCAGCAGCTTTCTGGCAGCTGTGGTGGATGCCTTGGATATGGGCCCCCCAGTCGTGATCAGCCCATCGTTGAGTGGCATGTACTCCCTGCCCTTCCTCATGGCCCCAGGCTCCCAGATCCGGGGCTATGTGCCAGTGGCCCCCATCTGCACTGACAAAATCAATGCTGCCGACTATGCCAGAGTGAAGGTACCCCTATGTGGGAGGCTGAGATGTCCCTGCCAGGAGCAAGGAACAGTCCATCCTGGGGCCCTGGGTACTGGTAACCAAAGGGGTAGCTTCCGGGAGGAGTTGAACCACCAAACTCCGCCCTTTTGGTGTACTTGGCAGAAGATTACTGTGGCAAGCCCTGTGCTAAACTGTGTGCTGGGGCATACACAAATTCATGCCTCTCCAAACCATCCCTGCACTGGGCCAACTTGTCTCTCTCTGTCATTTGCGGTGACCCCAGGGAGAGACCGAAGTGATGGGGAGAGCTGGAGTTGACTTCTAGGAGCCTGGGGCTGGTGGGGTAGGTCCCTGTTGACTCTGCATCCCTTTCCTTTCTCTAGACCTCGGTTCTTATCGTATATGGAGACCAGGACCCCATGGGTCAGACCAGCTTTGAGCACCTGAAGCAGCTGCCCAACCACCGGCTGTTGGTCATGGAGGGGGCGGGGCACCCCTGTTACCTTGACAAACCCGAGGAGTGGCATACAGGGCTGCTGGATTTCCTGCAGGAGCTAGCATGAGGCACAGCCCTGCTGATGGGGGTGGGCCACTTGCCTGCCTTGGGCTCTCTCTCACTCATTCTCTCTCCTTCCCTCCGTGGGCTCCTGCTCATCCTGCACATCCAACAGGTGTGTCTTTCTATCTGAGTTCTTTTAGGGTCTGTCTTTTCCTCTTCTTTCTCTTGCAGTGACAGACTGAGGAGGTGAAATCAAGAGAAAAAAATTCAGGAGTCAAGGGACATAATCTGGTGGAGGGTAATCCATTAGATGAGCTTCTCCTATAGGCTTTCCTGCTCGGCTTGCATTCCTTCCTCTGCTCTGCCCAGCCTCCCCCCACCTCCCACCTCCTTTGGCTGCCCTGCTGGGTACACACACTCCCTACCTTCACCTCTTAGGCCACAAATACATACATGCCCACATGCATGCATACACATTACAGTCATCTATGTTCCCAAATATGATCCTTCACTTGGGGGCAACCACACAGGTACATGCAACTCTGGGCTGATATGCACACTGTCACAGCAGCTTTGCATTGCATGCACAGGCACACAGGCATACTCTGTCCCCACACAAGCACTTGCACAGGCACATGCTGCCCTCCCCAACCATTCAGCACCCCATGGCTGGGAAGGTGGGGACACCATGAGGCCAGCCCTTGCAGGAGACCCTCTACCAGGCTTAGGGTGTGGCCAGCTCTGAACTTCACTCACCCACAGGTTGCAGCTGGCCCCCAGATCAGAAATGCCCACAAAAGGGAAGGGCCACCACTTCGACCCTCAGATCTCCCAGCTTTTCCACTTTCTTCTGGGTGCTCCACAGCTCCCCAGGTTATTAGGCCTGGGTCTTCTCAGCCAAGCTAGTTTCCTGCGCTGAGCTTTGCGGGGTGGGGAGACAGAGATTGGAGGTCTGTGAAATAAAGTGATGCAATTAGACCCCACAGGCTCTCGCTGTCTCCAGAGCGCCGCCCCTCCCCCGCCCCTTGGGACCGCCACTGCAGGCCCCTCCCCCACCCTGGCGGGACCAGATGGTCCCCCTGCCCTTTGTCCACCGGGCCAGATGGAGGGGAAGGGAGATTGGATTCCCCTCCCCACCCCCACACACCCAGGTGCCAAGAGACTCAGCTGTAGGGGGAGGTGGAGGTCAGTGGGACCAGGCTGAGCCGATTACGGAGGAGAGGGGGAGGTAGATTTGCGCCCCAGGGGGCGCGGCAGCCGGGGGTGCGGTGCGGGAAAGCGAGAGCTTGGGAACCGCCCAGCTCCTCCCCCTACTCTTACCCCTTCCCTAGTCGAGTACTCAACTGCGCCGCGTCCCTCGCGACCCTAGCCCAAAAAGGAATTCTGGGGGTAGCTCTGGGGGAATCACGGGGCGGGTGCACAGGGTCACACCGCTCACAGGCGCCTCCTCCAGCTGGTCCGGTAACCTGTCCTGGACGGACGAGGGCTGGGCCTCGCGGAAGCTGGGGGTGGCTGAGGGGTGCGGGGCTTGGTGGGCGAGAGGCCCGCGCGGGGATGGATGGCGCAGAAGCGAGGAGCGCCGGGAACCCGACCCGGCGGAGGGTCGAAACTTGAGCTCCGAGGGACCCGAGCCGGAGCGGGGCAGCGCGGGCGCTGGCGGCGGGGCCGAGGCCGAGATGGGGGTGCAGGGGGCTCGGCAGAGTCGCCGGGCGGGCGGCCCGGGACGGAAGGACCGGCTGGCCGAGAGCGAAGGGACTGGGAGCGGGGCGCAGGCGCGGGTGGCGCGGGAAGGACCGCGGCTGGGACCGCGCTTCAGGCCGGACCAACCCCCTCGACCCCCACTCCCGGGGGCTGGAGGAGCCGCCGGGGTAGGGTCGCCCCAGCCCTCCCGGAAGCGGCCGCCGTTCGGGGCGCACCGCGGCGCGCGGGGCGGGGCGGGCGGCTGCGGCACTGGGGCGGCTGGGGCGGGCCTGCCGCGCTGTAATCGGATCCGGGGAGGGGGCGGGGAGGGGCCGGGCCGGGCGGGCCGGGGGTGGGGGGGGGGCGCGGAGCCGGGCTCCGGGCCGGCCGGGCTCCGCGCCTGTCAAACCCCTCATTGTTCGCAGCTGATGTCACTCGCAGTTGTGAGCGGCCGCCTCTCCCGGGGACAATGTGGGACTGAGCGGCCCAGCCGCCGCGCCGCCGCCGCCGCAGGACAGCCCCAGCGAGGTAGGGCGCGGGCCGGGCGGGGCACCGCGGGCCGCGAAGTTTGGGGGTTCGGCTGGGGGCGGGGAGCCCGCGCTTGAGTCCACAGGCTGGGGTCGCGGGTTTGGGAGACTGGGAGACTGCGAGGAACACGTTCCCTGTCCCACACGGGCCCAGGCCTGCACAGGTGGGGGGCGCTGGTCTGCTAGAGGAGCCCCCAGTACCAGGGAGGGGTTTCCTGGACCTGAGACCCCAGATTTGAGGCCCTCATCCCACCTGCTGTTTCTGTCCTTTGGACCTGCTCTTCTCTCGACCTCCTGCCCTGGGTTCTGGTTCTGCTCCATCTCTGTCCCCATCTGCCATTCCCCTGCAGTTCCTGGCTCAGCACACACCCCTTCCCATTCTCTGCAGTCCTTGGGGGCGCCAGACACAGACCTCCAGGCCAGGGGTGTATGGAGATGACGTTGGGGGCTCGGAGTGGTCCCTCGTGCTCTGTGGCTCTTTAGCCCCTCAGCTCTGACCTAGCTTCTTAGCTGGAGTCCTGGGAGGTGCGGGGGCTCTGGCTAGTCACTTCAGCCTGGCCCTGGAGCCTGCTTGGCCAGGAGAGGGAGGTGCCCGCCTCCTCAGTCCCCTATCCCAGGCCCGCCATCTTGGGACCTGTGGCACCCAGTGCCCCGCCCGACTCCAGCACCCTGGGGAGTGGTCTTCAAGGGGATGCACCCAGGGCCAGGTGCATTCCCTCCTTCCAGAATGTGGGCTCTTAGTTCCCACCAAGTGCAGGATGATCACCTTCATGCTGGACCAATAGAGCATGTGTCCCCAGGGGCTCCTCTTCTCCTACAAAGAGTTTTTAGACCCCCAGTGACTCCCCAGGACCTTAAACCTCAACTGCAGCCTTCACTCTTTCCTGGGGTTACCCTCACTGCTTCAGAGCCAGCACCTGGGACCCTATCCTTTTCCCATCTGAAGGTCCCCTAGCCCCTCCGGGCCCTGGAACCCCCTCAACCTCCAAGGCGCCCCCATCCCAGCCCCCACCCCCCAGCCTTCATCAGCATGCAGGCTCAGGCTGCCCAAACACAAGGGGATTGTTCTTCTTGCATGCTCAGGGTGGGGGGCTGGGAGCAGGCGGCCCACACACCCTGGCAGGCCCAGGCCACAGGGAGGCTGGCTTTGCCCCGCCCTCTGTCCCCAGACAGGCTCTGCCCACCCTCCCTACTCCCATCACTGCCCCCCTCCAGCCTCCATCCCCATTGCCTAGTGGCGCTGACCTCTTGAGGAAAGAGCTCTGAGCTGCACAGGTGGACCCTGGGGTTCTGCCAGCTCTGCCAGTTGCCTCTCATTCTCATGTAGCCTTACAGACAAGCCCCTTCCTCTCTGGGCCTCAGGTTCCCCTCTGATGAGGCCCTTCCAGCTATGACAGTCTGAGCCCGATTTTGTGAAACCTATGCCACACCACAGTTCTTCCTTCAGCCCCCCCTTCGCCATGGGGAAACCCACTCAGGGCCTCCAGAAGTCTCAAAGCAAAGTGCAAATCCCCCACCCCAGTGATAACGCCTGGGGAGCCCCTAGACCCAGAGACACAGCAGGAGCAGGGGCTGGGGGTGCTAAGGAATGGGAACTGGGAACCCTGTCCAGGTGGATCCTGACTCTCCCATGGGGCTGGTCCCCTGAGCCCTGGGTCTTCTCACCCCACTGTCACTGCTTCTCTGGGATTCTTAGCCCCATCGCTGGTCTCTAATGCCTCTGGGCCCTGTGAGCCCTTTCTGCTCCCTGCACACTGAGACTGGTACTGGCTCCTGCCCTCCTGGAGGAGCTTCTGCCCTCCTGGAACTCTGTGTAGTGGAAAGGCAGGCTCAGAAATGCCCAAATGGGGCTTCTTTGAGTTGCAGGCATCTTGGAGGGGCAGAGAGGCCTGAGTGATAACATCTGACTTGGAAGGTTGGGGAGGGCTTCACAGAGGAGGCAGCATCTGAGAAGGATTTGGACTGAGTGGGGAGGATGGGCATTTCAAGCTAGGATCAGCCTGGGCAAAGGCCCAGAGGCCTGGTGGTGCTAGGCGTGTTTTGCAGTCTGGTGTGTGTGGGGGATGGGGTAGAGATGAGACAAGAAAAGTTGGCAGAGACCAGATCACGAAGGGCCTTGAGTGCCCATCTATGGAGATCAGGCTTTATTCATTGGGCACTGGGGAGCCAAGGATGGCTGTTGAGCAGCGGAGTGACCCAGTCTCCAGCATGGAGAATGGAAGCTAGAGACCTTTCTCAATTTGGGTGAGACAGTGAGGGGATGGGTACCAGTGCGTGGGGCTGTACCATGTACCCTTTCTCCTGGACTCCAGTCTGGGCCTGGGCCTGCCTTGGTTTCCCTTGGCTGTGAGGACTCTTGAGGGGTTGCCTAGTGATGCTCTAAGGAGGCTGTAGCATTTCTGGCACCAGCCAGCTTGTCAGAGCTTCCCTTCTCTGCCTAGTACTGAGTCTACAGGACAGTTCTAGGTCAAGGAACCAGAGGCTGGAGCTCAAGGACCCCAGGCTGCTCCCCTCCAGGCCCCTCCTCCCCCGACTCTCCCATAAAGTAGGTATGAATGGCCATCCTGGGAGGCTGTAAGGCTGAGAGGCTGGGCATATGGATCCAAGGGCAATGCTGGGGCAATTCTTCTGGAGGCCTAGCTAATCAGAAAGGGTGAGCATGCCCAGAGAAAAGGATGGGCAGGGGAGTCAGGTTCCCTCAGTCCTGAACCCCTCCGGTCCCAGGGTCCACTCCCCCACCCCCCATCCCCGCCATGCCCTGCTTTGCCTGATGCCCTGAGCCATTCTCCAGCATCACTGGGTGTGGCCAGCATGGCTGCTTTTGGAGTAGGAATAGAAGGGGGCTGTTAGGTTGGGGACTGTTGAGGGATGTAAGGTGGGGGATGAACTTGGAGACTGGACCCTTCTCTCTCTTCCCAGCCCAGGTGGGTCTACAAGCCCTAGTTGGTCCAGACACTCTAGCTATTAGAGCCAAGGGAATCCCCCAAGGGGCGGGCCAGTCCACTTGAGTTGCTTGGCCCCAGGAGCCTTCCCCTCCCCCGGATTGTTCTTGCTCCAGAACAAAGCCAGGGTGGACACTTGATCCCTGCGTGTGGGGGGGAGCTGGCTAAGCCCCCGGCCCTTTGATTGGGCAGCTGTCATGAGAGAGAGACAGCTGGGGGGGAGGGGCAGGAAGGGGCAGCCGCCATCGCTTACACAGCTGTCACCCCCCCCCCCCAGCCCTCTCCAGCCTGAGTGGCAGAAAGCCAGAGACAGAAGGAATGGGCACTGGATCTGGGGAGGGGGTCTGGGGAGAAACAGGGAACGCCCGAGGTCAGAGGCCTGGTCTGAGCTTGGTATGTTCTGCCAGGGAGCCCTGCTGACCAGAGGGGGCTGGGCACCCCCAGAGGTGAGCTGGAGGTCAGTGTGGCATGACGCGTGGCTGCCATGTGGGTGGCCCAGCAGGGACCTAGGGCCCACCAAGCTGGAGCAGCAAGCAACTCCCTAGAGCCCCTGTAAGGGTAGAAGGGGAGCCAATATGCCTAGTAGGGCTGCTTGTTCTTAGGGCTCCTAGGAGAATAATTAGAGAGACCTGTATCAAGACCCCTTGTTCTCCCCTAAAGAGAGGAAAGACCTTGAGGGTCTATCAAAACAGGAAGGACACAGAGAGACCAGCCACTCCCCTCCCCCACCCCCTTCCTGCAAACACACACACATAGCACAGGTAGGTAAACTGAGGTCTAGGTCAGGTGCAGGCCTGGCCAAGGTCACCCATTGAATTTGGGGCAGTGGGGCTCTGCTGTAAACCCAGGTATCTTTTTCAGGGGAGGAGCCCTAGTTCTGGCCACATCCCAACCCTTCTGCCCTATTTTCCCAGGAGCCTTTGCCCACAAAAGTTGATGTGCAAATGGTATGGGGACAATGTCGGGTCTCCCATTGGTTACCACCCCAAAGAGGTCCCTGAGCCCCAGAAAGTTCCAGAGCTTAAGATGTGGCTCTGGACAAGTACAGTCCTTTCTAAACACAACCCATGTCTACTAACCAGGCAGGGGTCTGAGAGACTACTAAAGCCTGCTCCCCACCTTTGAAGAGCTGCCCCCGTACCCCCCGGAAGAGGACAGACAGACCCAGACAGGACAGCCAGACAGAGGAAGCAGACAGGCCCTCACACTAGCAGACAGGGCCCTGCTAGTCCCACCAGGCCCCACCTCTCTGTGACCTTGGGCAGGTTACAGACCCTCTCTAGGCACCAGGCTCCCCTTCTGTTTGGTGAATTCATCTGTTCAGATAACCAGTGTGTTCTGAGTAACTTCTCCGGCCTGGCTCTGGGAACACAAGGAGAGGGTGGCAGCCTTGGCTCCTGCTCTAAGGGGCTCCCGGGCTGGCCAGGGCAACAGAAACTAAGCACGTCATCACTAGTGCTTTGCTGGGGGAACTGCCGGCAGCTGGGGGAATGTTAGCAAGGGCAGCCAGCATGAGGCTGGCCAGGATGCTCACAGAGCACAGGCCCTGCATCCACTGTTGACCTCTGACATCTGGAGAGCGGATGGACAGAACTCAAGCGGAGGAAGGAGCAGGTGCTGGGGAGGCAACAGTTACTGGGTGTTTGGGGAGTCAGGGTTGTCACCCCCATGGTACAGAGGAAGAAATAAAGATCTCAGGCCATACAGTGGCTTCCAGAGACAGCCAGGCTGGGAGCCCCACCCCGCCTCCTCCATGCCCACGCTCAGGCTAGCAAGGGGGGTTCTGAAGAGGGCATTGAACAGAGCTCCATACCCTTGACCCTCGAGTCAGGATAGGGCAGGGGGCTGAAGAGGAAGGTGCCCAGGGGTCTCTGGGGTGCTCGAGCCCAGCACACTCATCCCCCCCCACCCCTCCCAGGCAGTAGGAATTCATAGGGTTAGGGCTTGCTCTTGGCTCAGACTTGGCACCAGTTGGTCCCCTCCCTGTTTTCCTGCTCGGGTTCTGGTTCCCCAGTGAGCTCCCCATCAAGGCTGAGCCTTGGCGGGTGGGAGACAGCCGCTGGAGGAGAGGGATTTCCAAGCAGGATTAAGGTTCAGGATTAAGTTGGGGCATGAAAAGGGGTCGGGTGGGGAGGGCTGGCGGCTGGGCTAATCCCAGCAGCTAATCTCCAGCTCCTCCTTCTTCCATCAGTTAACGGCCTTGACATTCCCCAGCCCCCCAATCCCTTTCTTACCCATCACCCAGTTCCAAGGGGGAAGCAGTCCCTCCATTTTACGGGTAAGAACACTGAGACTCAATAGTCCAAGTGATTTGTTTCTGGTACAGTAGAAAGTGCTCCAGGCTGGGAACACAGCCAGCCTGGACACTTGTAACCTCCTCAGCACATAGGAGAGGGCTCAGAAAACCACTGTGCACACGGCTGGTCTCCAGACACCACCCCCACCCCCACCCCCACCCCCAGTGCTGAATGAACCTCGCTCACAGCTGTCACTAAAGCAGGAGCCTCTGCTTTAGTGACCTCTAGTGGACAGGTGCAGCTCCCTCCTGGAGCCTCACTACCTTCACTTCTGCCCACCTTTCAAGACCTCCCATGGCCCCCGTGGCTGCTCCAGCTCCCTCTCCAGCTGCTCCTCCAGGCTCTAGCCAGCAGGGGCTCTGGTCCCTGGACGCAAATGCCTCTTGTTTGAAGTAACGTTTCGATTTTAACCCAACCTTCAAGGGCCAATCCACAAGGGTCCCCTCTTCCAAGAGGTCAGGTAGGAGGCTCCCTCTGTGGACTCCCATAGTTAATTCTTCTGACGTACGAGGGGAAGGGAAGGATACTTGTGGAAACTGGGCGCCTATCACATATGCACCTATCTCATTTTAATTCTCATAACTCTGGGGACTGGACTGGGTATCCCCTTCTTACAGATGGGGAAGCTGAGGCTCAGAAGGGTTAAATATGTCAGCCAGGCTTACACAGCTAGTGAGCTGCACACAGCAACTGGTCAATGTGACACTTGAAACTTGTGGTCCACGGTATCTCTCTGCTCTGGAAGTTTGTCTAGCTTGGCTCTGGGGTTCCCATGTAAGGGCAAGGGACCTGAAAGAAAGCTGAGCTCTTCTCTAACCCATCTCCCACTGCCCCTGCAGAACCAGCCAGGCCACAGTGTGGACGCACTCCCAGGCGGCCTCGGCCCCAGCCCCGCCTGACAGGATGAGCGGCTCAGATGCGGGGCTGGAGGAGGAGCCAGAGCTCAGCATCACCCTCACGCTGCGGATGCTGATGCATGGGAAAGTAAGTGCGTGTGGGGGAGTGCTTCACTGTGGCTCAGGAGGGGGCAAAGTGCAAGGTGAGGCAAGACCGGGTCCTCTGGGAGGGAGTTTGATCTTGGGTATCCTGTCTCCTGCAGAGCCCCTACCCCAAGTAGGGGAAAGCGCTGGGCCTGGGGTATTGATACCCTGCTGACTCCACTCTTGTCTTGTTTGCAGGAAGTGGGCAGCATAATTGGGAAGGTAGGTACCTCGTTCTGTTCTGTATGTCCCCTTCAACCTGAGACCTCAGTCCAGGAAAGGAAGCAACGGCTGCTTGGCCTAAGAGCCATTCTCTATTTTGCCTCCTATTTTGTCTCCTGCAGAAAGGAGAGACTGTAAAGCGAATCCGGGAACAGGTGAGGACGGAGTTTGGGAGAGGAGCCCAGGGCACCTGGTTTGGAGGGGAGGGGAGATGCCTGCCTCACCTTGTCCCTGAATCCACCATCTGGGATGACCAGTGAGTGCCCCTAGAAGGTGGCCGTTTCCAGCCTTGGCTGGGGCCTGGTGAGTGGAGGGGCAGGCAAGTTCTTGGCCAGGAAGCAGAGAAGGAGCCCCGTTGCCTGGCGCTTGTCCTGCACCCACAGAGCAGCGCCCGGATCACCATCTCTGAGGGCTCCTGCCCTGAACGCATCACCACCATCACCGGATCTACAGCAGCCGTCTTCCATGCAGTCTCCATGATTGCCTTCAAGCTGGACGAGGTCTGTGGCTGTCTGAGGGGCTGGGGGCCACGGGTGGTTCCCCGGGAGGAACAGGACTCTGACTCCACAGAGTGGCTACGGGTGGGACGGAAGGCCAAGCTGAGGGCAGGGTTCTCTCATTGGAGTGGGACGCGGGCAGGCTTCCCTCCTTCATCCCCCAGCAGGAAGGTGCTCCAGGGGAGGGGGAGCAGCAGGGGCATGCACGGCCAACCCAGTCTTCCTGCCCAGGACCTCTGCGCTGCTCCTGCAAATGGAGGGAATGTCTCCAGACCTCCAGTGACCCTGCGCCTTGTCATCCCTGCAAGCCAGTGTGGCTCGCTGATTGGGAAGGCTGGCACCAAGATCAAGGAGATCCGAGAGGTGAGGGGAAGGGGATACCACCCCAAGAGAGTCTTACCCTTCAGTTTCGAGGGGAGACCTGGGCTTACAGCTTCCTGTCCTGTGGGGAGCTCCGAGCCTGGGCATGCTCTGGGTTATGGGAGTAGCTGGAAGTGGCCCCCGTTCTCTGCTTGCAGACTACAGGTGCCCAGGTGCAGGTGGCAGGGGACCTGCTCCCCAACTCCACAGAGCGTGCTGTCACCGTCTCTGGGGTGCCTGATGCCATCATCTTGTGTGTGCGCCAGATCTGTGCTGTCATCCTGGAGGTGCTGCCCTGGGGCAGGGAGAGAGGGCAAGGGATGGGCCCTGGGCCTGCCTTGTCAGGCCCCCAAACCCTAGGCATGTGACACCAGGTGGGGATAGAGCAGGGCTGCAGGGATGGATGTGAGAAGCTCCAGGATGTCGGGCTGCATTTACCTGGGGGTTATAGGGAGGGCCTTGAGAACACAGGGCCCTTGGGGAGGTCACGGGGGGCCTGAGAAGGTCCTGATAGAGCCTCCCCATTTGTGCCTTCCAGTCCCCACCCAAAGGAGCCACTATCCCATATCATCCAAGCCTCTCCTTAGGTACTGTCCTTCTCTCCACCAACCAGGTGAGGGGGAACAGCAGGAGGGGTGGGATGTGTTACTGGAGAAGGGGAAGGGGATGGAAGAAGGAATGGGGGGTCCAGGGAGAGGTGGGGAGGGGTGACTCTGGCCAAACTGCCCTGATCTATCACAGTAACCCCCTTTTACCCACTTTGTCCCCACAGGGCTTCTCCGTCCAGGGTCAGTATGGGGCTGTGACCTCAGCTGAGGTGAGTGACCGCAGCCCAAGGCACCCCTTCCCGAACTGAGCCGCCTCTGACTCCTGACCTCTCTTCTTGGCACAGGTCACCAAGCTCCAGCAGCTCTCGGGCCATGCAGTCCCCTTCGCCTCACCCAGCATGGTGCCAGGTGAGCAGTCCCTGCAGAAGGAAGCAGGGGCAGATCCCAAGGGGCCAGGCAGCCCCTCTGGAAAGGACATGGGGAGGCAGCAAAGGTCCAGACTCATGCCCAATCCCTCTTCTCCCCCCAGCAGGACTGGATCCTGGCACACAGACCAGCTCACAGGAGTTCTTGGTTCCCAACGACGTGAGGACGGGATGGGGTGGTTTGAGGGTGGGTAGGGGGACCCGGGGGGTCTGGGCCTCACCTAGGGTTGAATTCCACCCTCTCTCCAGCTGATTGGCTGCGTGATTGGGCGCCAGGGCAGCAAGATCAGTGAGATCCGGCAGATGTCAGGGGCACATATCAAGATCGGGAACCAAGCAGAGGGCGCTGGTGAGCGGCACGTGACCATCACTGGTTCACCAGTGTCCATCGCCCTGGCCCAGTACCTCATCACTGCCTGGTGAGTGTGGGGTGGGGTATCACAGGTCATGGGGCTTTTGTGCCTGAGAAAGGCACAGGTCGGGTGGGGAGAGCTGACCTCCCTTCTCCTGGACCTGTCCTCTGCCTCCCCTAACCCTGCCACACTTGTTCAGTGTTGCCCCATCTTCCCTCTACATCTGTCCCCCATGTCCTGTTTCTCCAACCCTGTCTCTTTTCCCTGGGTCTTCGGCCTCCCCATTTCTCCCCTTACCCAATGCTATATCTGCTTGTCCTTTCTTCCCGTCCGCGCTCTTCCAACCTTTCCCGTCTTCTCCTCAAACACACCCACCCCAGGTCATTGTTCTCAAGTCCTCTATATTTTTCATCTAATCTCACCCCTTACATTTGCCCTCATTGCCTCCTTTCTCACCCCCCACCTTCCCCTTCATCTTCCCCCTCTATCCCTCTTTCCAGTCTAGAAACGGCCAAGTCTACCTCTGGGGGGACACCCGGCTCGGCCCCCACAGACCTGCCTGCCCCCTTCTCGCCACCCCTGACAGCCCTGCCCACCGCTCCCCCAGGCCTGCTGGGCACGCCCTATGCCATCTCCCTCTCCAACTTCATCGGCCTCAAGCCTGTACCCTTCTTGGCTCTACCACCTGCCTCCCCAGGGCCACCGCCGGGCTTGGCGGCCTACACTGCCAAGATGGCAGCGGCCAATGGGAGCAAGAAAGCTGAGCGGCAGAAATTCTCCCCCTACTGAGGCCGGCCAAGGCACAGGCACGGGGGCAGGCAGGACTGCCGGCAGGGGGCTGCCTCCATTATCTGCCCAAGGAGACTCCACCCCGGGGAGGGGGGGGTCCCAAACACCGCTAATGCCCAGACGCATGGATGCACCCCCCACCCTGCCCCGGTCTGTGGGAGTTCCTGCTCTCGGAGTGGGGGCGGTTTTTGGCCCAGGGTTCGGGGAGCTGCAGCAGCCCCAGGGTAGGGGTCTTGATCCCCTCTAGCTCTGTGCTTGGATGCAGGGAGCATCCTAAGTGCCCCCACTTTGGGGGGGGGGGTCACTCATGCACTCCCCATCCCTCAGGGCTTCCCTGCCTCCTGTCCCCCTGTGGGGATCAGGGAGGAGGCCTGGGGGTGGCTGGGGGCCATGCTTCTCTCCCCACCTCCCTGCAGATTCCTGCTGCTTCCACTGATACCCTTTTGACTGGAATGGACTGGCTGGGCTTGGCAGAGGGCAACCCGAAGTGGGGTCACTGCCAGGCAGCTGGGGGAGTGGCATGGGGGCAGGGGCCGAGTTCTCAGCAGCAGACACTCTGTACAGTTTTTTCAATTCCTGTTTTTGAATAAATATTCTGAGAGACCAGGAAGCTGTGAAACACTGTGGGTATTGGCAAAACCTCCAGAAAACGGGTGTAGCTGAGACCCCAGAGGACCCCCATCTGTGACTCCATCAGCCCCAGCTGGGCCTCGGCCCCTTCCACATGCCAGTTCTGGGGCTTTAGGGCTCTTTGGGCCGTCATGTTGTCCAGCCTCCTGCCTCTGGCACCAAAGCGATCCAGTTGTTTTCTGGGCATTTTTAGAAGCTGATGGAGGCGTTCCAGTAGTTTTGTCCAGCCTCTCCCTGGTGCAGATGTGCGGGAGGTCTTTCTGAATGTCCCTTCACTGGTTCCTCCTGCTGTGGCTGTAACCCAGACCCTGCCCTACTTGGCCCATTCCCTTTGGCTGTGAGCCATTAGGGCCCTCTTCTCTGTGATCCTGCCCACCTCTGCTTCTTCCTTGGCCTGGGGATCATCCATGAGTGTCCAGATCACCCAAGCTGGAGGAGCCCTTAGAGATGGTCCAGGGTACAGATGGGAAAACTGATGCCTAGGGAAGGGTAGGTCTGTGTACAAGGCCATGCAGAGTTGGGCCCAGAACTCAGGATTCCTAGCTCCCAGAAGCCTCTGGGCCTCACTAGGCTGCAGGCCCCCTTTCTCCCATTCCAGAGCCAGAAGTGCAGGCAGGCTACCTGCCATAAGCTGTGCTGGAGGATGGATGGGCCCTTTGTGATACCACCCTGCTTTCTCCAGTCCCGGCTCACCTTGGGAGACATCTCTCACGTGGCCTCTGGCATGCTCAGGCTCTCCCTTCCTGCCAAATCCCGGGCTTGTTCTGGTGCCTCAGAAGGGCCTAGCACAGGGCCCTCTGGAGGTCTATGGAGGTGCTGCAGGAGGGCCCGCGGGTGCCAGGCCCGCGAAGTGCAGGCCCGGGGGGGCCGGGGTAGCGCTCGTCGGGCGAGGCGGCCCAGCGTCCGGCGTACAGGGCGCTGCAGCAGGCCGTACAGGAAGGGGTGAGCCGCGAAGGCCGAGTAGGCTACCCAGGTGACGGCCGCCTCTGCCGCGGCGGCCTGGGCAGCGGGCGCTAGGCACGCACAGCCGTAAGGCAGCCAGCAGGCTGCGAACTGGCCCACGGCCAGCGCCGGGGCCAGGGCTGCTTTGCCCCAGGGCGGGCGAGGCCGAAGGGGCGGCAAGATGGAGAGGCGGCTGTCCAGAGAGTCGGAGCGCGGCCGGGACCCGCGCGCGGGCCGCGGGGGCCGCAGGGCAGCGCGGCGCGCCACGAGGAAGATGCCGCCGTAGGCTCCGAGCAGCAGGAGGGCGGGCAGCGCGAAGGCCAGCAGCGCCCAGAGCGGCCGGAAGGGCTCGAGGCCCCCGGCCAGGACCGAGCAGCGAGCCGGGGCAGGGGGCGGTGCGGGCGGCGGCCCGAGCAAGGAGAGCGCGCCCAGCAGCCCCGCCGCCGCCCACACGGCGGTGAGCACGAGGGTGGGCGGAGGCCGCGCGCCAGGCCGCAGCGGGTGCACTATGAGGCGGTAGCGCGCCAGGCCGAGCGCCGCCACGCCGAGCGTACAGGCGGGCAGCAGCGCCGCCGAGAGGAAGCGCGCCGCGCGGCAGGGCGCGGGGCCCAGGCGCACGCGGCCCAGCCCCGGCGGCGGAGCGGCCAGCAGGCCCAGCGGCATGATGGAGCCGGCAGCCAGCAGGTCCACTACGCACAGGTGCACGAGGTAGAGCGCGTCGCGTAGTCCCGGCGTGCGCAGCACCACAACCAGCAGTGCGCCGTTGCCCAGCAGTGCTGCCGCCTCCACGACAGCCGCCAGGATCAACCCCATCGAGGCTGCGACTTCTGGTGCGTTCAGCCCTGTGGCGTTGGCCATTCGAGCGCTCAGGCTTCACCCTGTGCTGGGATGCAGAGAGCGAAATGGAGCTTCCCCCTCCCGCCCCTCGCCACCCCCGGCCCCATTCCCATCACCCGTCCGTTGGTCCTCTAGCCTCTCACCTCACAGGCTGCCCAGGCGCTGGCTCAGACACCCAGGCTGCCATTCTCTTGGGGGCTTGGCTGGCCCCATGGAAGTGTGCAAGGCTGGGGCTGTGGCTCTCTCCTCCACCCCAGCAACTCAGCCCCTGCTGGAGATGGTACTGGCTGTCACTTTGATGCTGCCCTTTGGAGACACACAGAGCTGGCAAGGGAGGGGCAGTGCTTGGCACCGGCCCCCTGGGTCCTAGCAGCTGCCAGCTGGAGGCTGAAGGCTGTGCTGTGGAAGTGCTGTGGGTGCTTCGGGAGGGGGGCCCAGAGCAGACACAGGCTGGAGTGAGACTCAGGACATTAGAGTGTGGGCTTTGGAGTCAGCCACATCCTATTCTGCCTTTTCCAGGGGTGGGAAGTGCCACGCCCCACATCTGCTGTCTTCTGCCATCCCCATCAGTGGGGTTAATTGGATCATTCAGCCTTTGTACTGAGGGGAAACTGAGGTACCAGTGAGACGAGAGCTGGAGCTGGGAGACCCCTAGGTACCCTCTGGTCCTCAGGAGGGCTAGTTCTCTAGGTAAAGTGAGGGGAAAAGCACAGGACTTGGCACATAGTAGGTTGCTCAGCTGGTATTAGCTTGGCACAGAATAGGTGCTTCAAGACACTGTGGAATTAATGAGCGGAACCCTTAGGGAGCAACTGCTGTTTGTTTTGTTTTTGCTGTTAGCAAACAAGTCCTCTTCTGCTAAGCACACTCTGAGTTTTCTTTAGGAAGCCACCTCTCCCCAACTCAGGACATGTGGTTTGGGTGAGCAAGACCCTCACCTTTCATATTACATTCCTGACTAGGCACGAAACCCAGTCCTGGTCAGTCAGTGTGTTGCACCCCCCACCACCAAGGTATTGTCTCAGGGAAAGCCATGTGACTCCAATGGGGCATATGCCCCTCAGATGGTGTCACCCAGTCTCATGGCAAAACCCCATGTATACCCTGATGGCTTGCCTTTGTGTCTGAAGCTCCTTCCTCTCCCCTGAACCCCAGTCTTGGGTTTCCAGCTGTCTCTTCAACATCACCACCAGTACAGGGACTACTGGGCATCTCAAAAGTCCTACGCCCCAAAACAGGACTTGACTCATGACCCCCTACCCCAATCTGCTCCACAGAGTCTTCCCCCTCTTAGTAAATGCCATCTCAGAAGTTTCCATTGACACCTCCCTTTCCTCCACACACCACATCCAATCCATCAATGTGTCTGAATCCAGCCATTTCTCACCACCACTACCATGCTCCCAGCCACTATCACCCCTCACCTGGACCATTTCAGACCCGTCCTGGCCTCCGCTTCTGCACCTTGTGCTGGTCATTTGTCTGTTTGCCCTTAGATCCATTCCCATCTTCCACAGCACTGCTCTGCCTTCTAAGGAACTGATTTCCCAGGCTCCTTTGTCATTTGTTTTTTGGGTAAATTCAGCCTATGGAAGTTACCAGCAGAAGGCTGGAGGGTGGCAGGAGGGAAGAAGCCAGGGTATTTTCCCTTTCATGCTCAGCCTGGATCTACCTCTGGATCTGCCTCTGTGGAGGACATCCTCTCTCTCCATAGCCCTGGCTCCCTTCAGGCAGTCCCCTCTGGGGTTCTGGTGCCTGCTGGGTGACCCTGGCCTCTGGGCATTGGAATACCATCATTCTTCCAGCCTGAGTGGTAGCAACTTCCTGCTGTTGCTAATCCCAGGGTTGACTTACCAGCCCCTTTGGTAGTTCAATTCCTTCCCTGTATCAAACTCCTCTTGTCTGGGATACATAGAGTGATTTCTCTTTTGTTGATTGGATCTTGACTGACACCACAGATCCACTCTCTACACAGCTGGCTGAAGTGGATCCCTCTAAAGACAAATGAGATCAGGTCATGATCCTGCACTCATCCTTCCAAGAACTTCCCATCATCAAAATAGAATCTCACCTCCTCTTTGCTGAGATGGCCTTCTCCCCACCTCTCTGACCTCACCCGCCTCCTCCTTGCCTCCCATACTTCCAGCCGTACAGTCTTCATGCTTGTCCTCCCACATGTCAAACTGGTTTCCACCTCAGGATCTTTGCATGTGCTGTTTCCTGTCAGAACACCCTTGCCTCAGATCTCTCCATGGCTTGCTCCCTCACCTAATTCAGGTCTCTGCCTTCAGTGACCATCTTTTCTAAAATTGTTCCACTTTCCCATCACTACTCCTTTAACCCTGCTTTATTTTTCTTCCTGGTACTTTTCCTACCTGATACTGTATTTCGTATCTATGCACATACTTGTTTAGAGCCTGTTTTATTAGAATGCAAGCCCCTTGAGAGCAGGGACCTTGTCTGTGTCTTGCTTGTGCCTGTGCCCCTAGAACCCCTCACAGGCAGGCAGTCCGCATCAGCACAGATCTGGGTGGCAGACAACAGGGCATGAACCTCTGGATTTGAGTCACCTGTTGCTGGAATTCGAAGGGCCCCGGTCCAATTCTCTATTATTCAGATGAGAAAACTGGTGCTCAGAGAGGGAAGGAATGTGTTCTGGATTACACAGCCAAGTTATACCTGGAAACCAGGTCGCCTGCTTCCTAAGCTCTGTCCACACAGGCACCACTTCCTGTACTTGACCACAACTTGAATGTGGGCATTTGCCTCCAGGAGGTGAAGCTGGATTCTTGAGGTCTTGGTTCAGAAAAAGGAGAGAGCATTGGCTTTCTCACTGCCCAGTTAGGCCTGCAGGCCTGGGGCAGCCCCCAAGCCACCAGGGTCTGGGGAGGGCTCAGCAAGGCCAGGTGGGAAAGCAAATGAGAACAGGGACTGGGGAAGGCAATAGGGAGGGATGGGGACTATGGTAGGTTGGAGAGTGCATGCTCCCTGCAAAATCATTCAACTAAATTAGCAATTAAAACACTTTGGGAGGGACTTCCCTGGTGGCACAGTGGTTAGGAATCTGCCTGCCAATGCAGGGGACACGGGTTCGAGCCCTGGTCTGGGAAGATCCCACATGCCGTGAAGCAGCTAAGCCCATGCGCCCACAACTACTGAGCCTGCGCTCTAGAGCCCATGAGCCACAACTAACTACTGACCCCGCGTGCCACAACTACTGAAGCCTGTGCGCCTAGAGCCCATGCTCCGCAACAAGAGAAGCCACCACAGTGAGGGGCACACACGCTGCAACGAAGAGTAGCCCCCACTCGCTGCAACTAGAGAAAGCCCGCACGCAGCAACGAAGACCCAATGCAGCCAAAAATAAATAAATTAAAAACAAAACAAGGGCTTCTCTGGTGGTGCAGTGGTTGAGAATCCGCCTGCCAATGCAGGGGATATGGGTTCGAGCCCTGGTCCAGGAAGATCCCACATGCCACGGAGCAACTAAGCCTGTGTGCCACAACTACGGAGTCCGCACACCAAAACTACTGAGCCTGTGTGCCACAACTACCGAAGCCCGCGCGCCTAGAGCCCGTGCTCCACAACAAGAGAATCCACCACAATGAGAAGCCCGTGCACCACAACAAAAAGTAGCCCCTGCTCGCCGCAACTAGAGAAAGCCCGCGTGTAGCAATGAAGACCCAATGCAGCCAAAAATAAATAAATAAATAAATTTATTTAAAAAAAAAACAAAAAACACCTTGGGACTTCCCTGGCGGTCCAGTGGTTAAGACTACATGCTTCCACTGCAGGGGGTGCGGGTTCGATCCCTGGCTGGGGAAGATCCTGCATGCCGCGCGGCCAAAAAAATAAAAAATACACACGAAACACTTTATAGTTTGTCTGTTTTTGTTTTTTGGTTTTTTCCCAAAGAAATGCAGGAAGGATAAACCAGAAACTACAGCAGGTGCGTGGGCATGGAGTGAAAGGGCTAGGAGGACACTCTTCTGAGCATAGATTTGGATAGATTGGACTTTTGAGAACCATGTTAATGCTCTACGTGTTGAAAAAAATAAATCAACAAAGATGAGAAAAACCCTAAAAGTGAATATAAGTAGAAGCAAATGAACCTACCTGCATTTCAAATGAATAATATAACCACACTGAAGGGAAATAAATAACTAATCCAAGTAACATTTGAACCTGTGTTCAAATTGTTGCTTTGACCATTGACCCTCAGTCTAAAGACAGAAAGATAATCTTGAATGATTCAGTAAATCTTGAGCTCTACTTAGAAAGTTTGTTTTTCACAATGGTATTGGGTGTAGCAATTCTGAAACTGCTTTTTGTGTGGGATTGAGCAAATAAGTAAATATATTGATGTTGATGAGAACCAAAGTTCTGACAGTTGGGGAAGGGAGTAAAATTATGGATATGGGGAAGAATGGAAAGATCATATGGTGTTGGATTGGAATTGGAGAAACAGACACAGATAGATGTGTTTATTTACATATACATATTTCCTAGCCCTCTTTGCTACTGGGACTGAAAAGCAATGACACCCAGTACCAAAGAGCATACCTACTGCCCAGATCTTGGATTCTAAATACCATTTCCTGCTCTAGGGAACCAGGGCTCCTTGGAGAAATGGCTGATTCTAGGTTTGTGCAAGATGAGCCTGGAACATCATGTGATACCAGAACATAAGGAAGTGCTCATAAAATGATGTAGACACAGTCAGCTTGAAGGACCTTCTGCTGGCCAAAGCTGGGACAATTTGAGGATCAAAATAATAACAGTAATGGATTATAACCCATTGCATAAAATAGGAACCCACAAATCCATACTGATAATAAACAAAGGGGGCTATTATTAATAAATACAGAAGAAATGATGGAATTAAATTAGATAACTATCATTTGCAACCATCTTAGCAAAAATCGATTCAAGTCATCAATTTCAGGTAAAAATCATCATTGGATTTTAAAGCTAGTGGGTGAAAGTTGATGAGGAATGGGACATTCACACCTCAAAATATTTCCCCACAGATTACTGATTAATTACAAATGGGGGAAATGGTAACTTCCCAGTGGAGAAACCTGGTGGACACGACCTTGAGCAACCAAATTTACATCACCAAGAATGGGACATGTCCCTCCTGATATAGTGCACTGAGGACACAGCATTCATGTAATGTTCCTGCCCAAACTACAATGCCTGAATCTAATCACTACAAAACATCAGACAAACCCGAACTGAGAGACAGACTATAAAACAACTGACCTGTACTCTTCAGTAGTGTCAAGAGTGTCAAAGTTATGAAGGAAAAAAAAAAAAGGCTGAAGAATGGTTTCAGATGAAAGGAGACCAAAGAGACATGACAACTAAATGTGGTGTGTGACACTGCACTGGACCCTGACCTGCTGTCTAGCATCTGCACCCCTTGTTTGTGGACAGGGTAACCTGGGGTGATAACTAGCATTCCTTTCATGACAGCAGAGCTGCACCCCTTGCAGATATTCTCAATTCATTTATGATATTCACATAGAAGACACACATGGGTGTTTGGTGCCAAGACACAAGGAAGGCTTGATTTGCCTGGCCATGTCTTGGCTAAAGGACAGAATCACCAGGTGGGTCCCCACATGACCAACAGTTCTGAGTTGATGGGGAGGGTCCCTTTTGGAGGCTCAATGATCAGAGGAGGCCGGTCGTTGCAGTGACCAATGTAGACTGACCAGGGTGGGTAGGAGTGTGTGTACAACCCACGTCCACCCGTGTGAGTGGTCACTCCCTGGAGTGGGGCTGGAACTGCTATGTGGTGTGGTGGGTCACTGTGGAGAGCAAGGAGGCGCAGGCCTGGTGCAGCTTTGGCACAGACAAGCAGAGGTCAGGGGGTGAGCCAATACAACGTTTAATACACTTGCCTGTGCATGTCTGAAGTTCGGCCCACCTCGGTGATCACGCCTCTCTCGGATGGACAGTCTGGGCCAGGGTGGACGGCCCGGGTGGATGTGGAACCCGCCCACTCTCAGCCTGTGCTTCTCTAACTACACAGGCTTGAATAGGCTGCTGTATCCGTGTCCCAGTAATAACGCCAGTCCATCACATCCATCACCTTAGGAGGCGAGACTGAGGCCACAGCCATGCCAGGACCACCAAGGATTAGAGGGAGAGGGGATCACTGTCTGGACACAGGAGGGAGATTTGAGAACAAGAAGGGGTGATATGGGGGCACCAGGGATGGGAGGAAGATTGAGGATGATGGTCTAGCTCCTGGCGGTGGACGGGAGGTGGGTTGGGCAGACAACTCAGAGGCGAACCTCCAGCAGGTAGCGTAGGCGGCACTGACTCTCCTGCTAGATGAGATACTCGCTCTGATAGAAGCTGGAGCTGCTGAACTCTGGGCAGGGCATGGGCTGGCCCTGGGGCACCACCACTCGTTGGCCATCCAGCTCCAGCTTGGTGTCCTGGGTTGGAACTGCAGGGCACAGCAAGGGCCATGGATGACCCAAGGGTCACTGGTCCTTGGCTTTACCGGTAAGTCCTACCCCCTGTGCTCTCCACTTCTACCACAGGGAGTGCCCGCTCATTCCCACCTTGCCAAGCTCCAAACCACTGCATAGGCTGGGCCTTCTGCCTGGAATCTCCTCCCCCATTTCTCTGCCTGGGAAATGCCTGCTCATCTTTCAATGCTCAGTCAATGACACCTCTTCTTTGAAGCTCTCCTGGATGCCCAGGAAAGATTTGTTGAATCAGTGAATGTTTGTTGAATGATAGAGTGAATGACTGCAGTGAAGAATCCTGCGTCTGTTTTTCCTTCCTCACACGCCCCTTCCTTGCTCACCTCCTCCCTGAAAGCATCCTGCTCCATCTCAGCCTCACCTCTATCCTTAGGCCTGTCCAGCTTCATGGGACTCACCAGGCTCTGTGTGGCCACGGGCAATGACACTGTCGAAGCCAGGGGATGGCTGCTTCAAGCTGGGCTCATAGACGGTGATGTGGTACTCTCTGCCCAGTGCCACCTCACCCAGGAACATGTAGCCAATGTCATGGGCCCCGCAGGACATGCCAGTAACTGGGGGACACAGGGAGGCTCAGGGTAGGCAGACCGGCTCTCTGCCTGACTCCCTGGGCTCCTCTCTGCTGCACTGTTATCTCCTTTGGCTTTGCTGCCCCGGCCCAGAAAAGTACCCATCCTTCCTCCAACCATGTCTCCAGGCCCCTTGTCCCGGGCTGTGCTCCCTCCCCACTCTCTCCTCCACTCCTCAACTCCCAGAGGCCAGGCGTCTGCCACCCTCACCAAGGTCAGTAATGGCCTTCCGGTGACCATATCTGGGGTGGGGGCTTTTCAGGCCTGCTCTGCTGATTTTGCCACGGCATCCTTCACCCTCTACCCTGGGACCCCCTTGCAATGCTCTCCTGAGGCCACCCTCCACTCCCTCTTAGGCTCCTCCGCCCTCCCAGTGGACGCCTTGGCCTTGAGCAACCTTCAGCTCCATCTGCTCTTGGATGAATCCTCCGACCTTGCTCTCTTGAGTGGGGGCGGGTAGTGTTCTCCAATAATGAGGTCAACCTGGGCTGAGGAGCCAGTAGGGGCAGGTCACCTCAGTGAGGACACCTCTGGACAGAAACTTGGGGGTCATTGGAGACACCCTCAACCCTTTCCCACAATGCTGCCCATCCCACCTCCCACATACTCCTCTCATGGATTCTCTCCTCCTCCGCCTCCATTGCCCTGGGCTGGGGGCCCATCACATTTGGCCTGGATGGGAACACAGCCTCCCTGCAGCCTCTGGCCTTTGCCACCCTCCCAACGGCTGCAGCCACGTTCAACTGTACTCCCCATCGCTCTCTGAATAAGGCTCCCTTGATCCTCCTGGGCCCCCAAGCCCCACACCCACACTAGGCATTTGCTCTAAGCTTTGTCATCAGGACGTGCCTGGAGGTGCTGACCTGCCGCAGCCTCCCAGGCTTCGTGCCACTCCCTGGCTGCTTTACCTTGAAGGCTCCTCTTTCACCCCCTCCCAGGTCAGGTTGGCACACTCATCCCATCTGCATCACCTTCTCCAGGAAGCTGTCGCTGACCAGCGGATGCCTCCTTTGAGTCCCCCAACCCCCAGGATGCCCCACTGAGCTCTCTAGTCAGTAACTATCCGAGGGGTCCTCTCCTGGATCCACCGCAGGTGGGACAAGTAATGGGCCCCATGCTCCTTAGTGTCCCCATACCCACTCAGGGCTTGGCCCCGAGGGACACCTCACCATAGCCAGCTGACTTGCTGTTCTCCGAGGCAAAGTAGATGCCTTTGCCAGCACGGCCACCAGAATGTGGCATGATGCGGAGCCCACTGGTGAGGATGGCGGCCACCACAGCCATGTTGGTGCCGTGCCACAGTAGCTTCCGATTACCCAGCTTGTCGTGGGGCTGGAACTGATCTCCCTGGGGGGGAGATGGGAACAGGGAGAGTCATGCCACCCAAGCTCAGGTGTTTCTGTCTGCCATCAGAGAGTATGACCAAGACCAAGGCTTCCCTAGTCACTCACATACTCGTGCACACATGCACAAGACCTAGGCCTGGTGGAAACTGGTCAGAGTTTCTCAGCCAACTCGCTAAAGAGAAGATAAGCCAAGGTCATCTCCCTAAGGGACAAGGTAGTGATCGTGGGGAGGGAATCTTCCTCACCTCCCCTTCTCGGTTCACTGTCCAACTATGTTGAAGAGCAGGGCAACTGTACTTGCTGCCAGTCTTTTCCAAGTAGGTATGTATCACCTGCGGGGAGACAAGAAGCTGGGTGCCAAGATCAAGCAATGTATGGACTAACCTCCACTTGTCCCCCGCAGTCCCAGAGCTCTCCTCAGGCCCTGGAGACACAGCGAGAGAAGGCCCTAGGAGAGGGATTCTTCTGGGCACCTGGAGGGCAGACAGGCAAAGGGCCAGTGCCCACTGCTAGCTCGGCTCCTCTGTGGGGACCGGCCCACTTTGTACTCAGGCGCCTTTGGGTCCAGCAGCTGGAGCTGGCACTTGAGGAGCTGGTAATCTCGGTCCAGTGGGTGTGGCACCTCCTCCACTTTCTCTGTCTCCTCGGGGGCTGCCTGCAGGGTCTGGGCCAGCTCGATGTCTGCCAGCACCTAAGGGGATGGGCACTGGCAGCTTGTGTGTCCCCTTGACCCTGGGCTTCCCCTCCCCCTCCCACATAAATAGGACCATGGCCACCCCACCTTATTCAGCCCCACCCCATCTATCTGTCTGGCCTTCCCCTCCCCTGTCCTTCGGCCTGCCCATTGCAGTCCATCTATCTGTCCCCCATCTCCCTTGCCCCATCTATCTGTTTGGTAACCCCACTGCCTGCAACCTGCCAACCCTCACCAGCAGCATGTCCTTGGCCTGCAGAAGCTCCGGGGAGTTGATGGATGGGGGCTGGCTATGGCCAAAGTTGTGGGGAATGATGGTGTAGAAGTGGGAGGATAGCTCCTCCAGGCTGAGGCCACGATCTGCGGGGGCTTTCAGGGCCGCCTCCACTGCCTCCAAGGCCTCCAAACCCCAGGAAATCTGCTACTTGCTCAACTTCCCCAGTGGCATCTTCTTCACATCTGGGGGGATGGGGAGAGTGGGGAGTCAGGCCCACAGCCCTGCCACCCCCAGATCCCTGCTACCCGTCCTGGCTCCTCCCCCCTCACCCAAGTTCATGATAGCCATGGCATTCTTGAACACGTCCTTGCTGAAGATGTTGGTGATGAGCTTCTGTGTGGCTGCGTCCAGGGAGCAGGGCTGCACTTGCTGAACCACGGTCCTCACTGGGCCTCTGTCTACCTAGGGGTAGAGGGAACATGTGGGCAGGAGCAGCTGGGCAGGGCACCTGCACCTGGAGCAGGGCCTGGCCAGACAGAGGCCAGAGAGGAAGGCCTGTGCCTGAGGGTGTACAGCTGGGCAGTGGCCGTCCCTTCCCTCGGCCCAGGCCCACCCTCCCTCCCTGGCCACTTCACCTTCACCATGGCTTCCTGGGCCTCATCCTCTCTCTGTACTTCGATAAGTGTATACTTGCTGGGGTGGGCCACAGAGTGGTCCTGCTCTGCCCAGCTGTTCTTGGTCTTGTCCCGAAATTTCTTTTCAAAGTCCTTCTGTGCATCCTCCAGTGACATGAAGTGGCTGAGTTTTGACTGGCCCACCTCTCCCGGCAAGCAACAGCTTTCAGAGGTGTGCCTACCACAGTGCCCGCCGTAAATGTTTGCTGGCCTCTACTGTGCAGGCCCTGTGCCGAGCGCCCCTGGATGTCAGAGGTGGGGCAGGGCACAGTCAGAGGCTGTGGCCTTTTGGCCTGAGTAAGCTGTGGGGACCCCGGGGAGCAGGGGGCATGCGTTGAGCAGGGAGAGGTGGGGAGGATGCGGGCACAGGGTGGGTGGGTGGTACTCACCACGTGCCCCCAGCGGTTCCAGCAGATAAAGCAGTCACCTTCTTCCAGCAGCTGGATGATGTAGAACTTGTTGTTGCTCCCAATGTTGGTCTGGTTCAGGGTACAGTCATAGTCTTCACGCACCTGTGGTCAGAGGGGGTGTGCAGAGGGCAGGCTGGCTCCGGCCGCCCCTGGGTGGGATGGGGTACCTGGCTGCACGCTGACAGGAATCACACTGCACTGGGGTGTCAGAGGAGGCCCTGTCTGGGAACCCTGACTTAAGTGTTGTGGGGGGAAAACTGAGAAGTTCAGGGGCCTGTCCTGGCGTCTGAAGAGCAGACATGACCCACCTGGATCTGATGGGATATAGCCCTGCCTGACCTTTGGGGTCTTGCAAGAACACAGTTTACTTGGGAGCCTTGAGCTATTTGGCCAGAGCCAAGTGGGAGGGGAGGAGGTCTGAGTGTATTTGTACCCAAGAGGGAGCAGGCACTGGGACTGGCTGGGGACTACAGCTTACCTGGGTCCCAGGGTTGCAGCTGAGTGGGCACAGGGGGTCCATTTAGGCTATGCGCTTCTCTGTGGGTGTGGCCCTGAGGGCCTCGGCAGTGGAGCGGAAACTGTCCTCCTCTTCTGCCCCCTGATGCCCCTTCTTCTTCTCAGGACCCTCACGCTGCACCTGGGGCTTGCGCTTTGGAGCCATGGCTGTTCTGGGGCACAGAGGGGGCCCTCAGGCATCCATGGCCTTTGCGTCCCACCTGGCTGGAACAGTACCAACTTGCCCCACCCTGAGATTGCCCTTTGGTGACCTCCTTCTGCCTCCATTTCCCCACTCCCGGTCCCTGACCAAAACCGGCTCTCTGTACCCCAGATACACCCCTTTCTCCAGTCACCAGGGCCAGACCAGGCCAGGCCCCTGTCCAGTCTGCCCAGTCTGGTCAAGGAAGATGGGCTCTCCACCCTCTATGGCTCTTTTGCGTGTTCTGAGGTTGAAGGGAAAGTGAAAGGAGCATCTCCCCCCTCCCATTTCTGGGCTCCTCTCCCCAGAGCACTCTCTGCTCCTCCCCCATCTCAGCTAACTTGGACCTGGCATGGTTGCTGGGCTGAGTCACCCCAGCTATGGAGGAGAGTGGGCAGTGGCTCCCGGGGGGCAGCACTCCTAAGACCAGATCTGTCCCTCCAAAGCTTGGGACCCAATAGCGCAGAAACCCTTCCCAGCAGGTTCAAGAGTGCTGGGGTGCCAGCCTCCGTCCCAGACCAGTGGCATTGAACTGCCAGAGGGCAAGGGTCAGTCACACCCGCCCTGCCATGCCCTGTGGAGGGCTGTGGGCAAGGCCATAGGGCACTCACCTAAGAGAAGCAGGGACCTGGGAGCGGTGGTGGCCACCAGGTCAGTAACTCCCAAGCAGTCCTAGTTCTAACAACCTCCCATAAGCCTTAGGGGAGCGGGGAAGAAGTGGGTGTGGGTAGGATTCCAGCTATTTGGCCACCAGTCTGGTGAGTCAGAGGCTGGGCAGGCCGAGGCGGGCAGGCAGCCTGTCCCATGGATGGGTGGACACTTGATCCGGACACAGCCAAGGCCCAGGGGACTGACGCGCCCTTAGAATTGCTCATCTGGCCTGAGGCATGCAATACGTGTCCACCGGTTGTCCAGTGACCTTGGCCCCACGTGCGGGCATTGCCCTCCTCTCCCGGGGGCTGCCGGATCCCTCTCCCCCGGTTATTTAGAGTCAGACTCTCTCACCCTGGCCCCTGCCCCTGACGGGGAGGAGTCACGTTCCAGGAAAAGGAATCCCGTGTCTCTGGCGCACCCCAGCGTCCAAGGAGAGCAAACACAGAGAAGGTGTCGGGGTCCGATCCCTCTTCATACGTCAGCGAGCGGCAGGGCGCACGCGCCGCAGCCGTTGGCCGGAAGCGCCAGGGAGAGGCTTGCTTCCTAGCGGAGCCGGGCGCGGGAGCCTATAGGAGTTCTAGGAGGCGTGACCACAGGCATTTATCCTATGGGCGCTTGGGGGCGTGACAGAACCTACCTAAGGACCCAATGGAGCCGTGGGAGGCGGGGTTCACCGGGCGGTGGGAGCCTATCTTGGCTTGGAGTCTTGTGGGACGGCCCGGGTTCAGCCGCCACGTGAGTTCTCCAGGGGCCGCCGCAACACACACGGTGGGCAGCATGTCGGCGACAGGGGCGGCTCGAAAGAGGGGAAAGCCGGCCTCGGGGGCCGGGGCTGGTGCGGGGGCCGGCAAGCTGCGGCGAAAGGTGAGCATGGCGCTTTGGCGGGCGGGGGTCCATCCTGCTATGTTACTGGGACCACCGTCATCCCCATCCGGGGGCCCCGGCACCGGTCCCCTCGACCCCGGGACCCCAGCTGGAGTCAGCTTCGTCCCTTTCTCCGCGCGCCAAATACTGAAAGCCTTTCACTTGAGCCGGGGGCTACCGCCTTTCCCAGTGGCTCTCGAGGGACCCTAAGGGGCCCTTGGTCAGAGCCGGGGTGGTCGGGACCCCTGACCAAAGAAAGTATTATACAATTCCTAGGGCGACTCTTCTAGGGACAAGGGCAAGTCCAAGGGTGGCGGCAAGATGAATGAGGAGATCTCCAGCGACTCGGAGAGTGAGAGGTGAGCTCTTTTTTTCTACCTAGTAGAAAAGAACACTGGGGCCCATTGTGTATGGAAGGAGTACTCAATGACGGGGGCTAGAGCTGGGCCTAGAACCCAGGACTCTGGCCCTTGATTCTCAGATCTTGATTCTTTCCTCCACTTTTTGACCCTGAGAACTGTCATTTCCTTCGCTGCAGGGGCAGGGTCTCTGTGTGGGGAGGACCCCCAGTCCTAATGGGAGACCATTGAGACCTTCCTTCATGACAGGGAGCTGAACTCCAGGCAAGGGGAGAGGGATGCAAGAAATGCTTGCTAGTTCTTCATTGTGTTCTCCCACAATTTCACAGTTACTGAGAGTGCCAGGCACTAGTTTCACTGTTGAGAGAACAGAGGTGAGCAGGCAGGTGAAGACGGAACGTGTTGTGGTGGGATGTGTATCTTAGAGCTGCGTGTTGTCGGAACAGAGAAGGGGAGTTTAAATAGGGCCTGGAGAGATGAGGAGGGGTTCCTCATGGAGAGGTAGGGAAGGCATTCAGGGATCAGAGAAAAGTGTGGGGGTTAAGCGGGCTAGATGGGAGATGGAGAGGATGGGAGGGTAGGCAGTGGGTGCATCCGCACTGTGGAGGGCTTTGCGTACCTCCTCCATTCTGCAGGTGATGGGGGTGGAGCATGTTGCAGAGTTCAGAGGGGGCTAGCAAGGTATCAGGCCTGACCCTGTGGCATGGAAGCTGTCATATCAGAGAATCCCGGTGCCTTCTTTAAGAGTTGGCTTTAGAAATTCTACTTCTAAAAGTTGAGTACATGTTGGCCTTAACCTGCTCACAGAAAGACTTAATATATACTTTTTGTAGTCTTAAGGTTACTGTGGGTGTGTGCCAGGTCCTGTGCTAAGCATTTTTAAATATTTTTAAAATGTGTTGTAAAATGTATTAGCTACAGAAGAGTTAATGAAATGTAATTGTACCATAGAGAGTAATGATGAAATGATGAACCTCTGTGCACCCACCAGAACTAGACCATTTGTAGAAACTTAGAAGCCCCAACTGCCATTCCTGCCTTAAGTTAATCATTTCTTTGGTTTCCTTCCTTCCTTTTTTTCCTTCCTCTTCTTTTTTTTTTTTCCCCTCTTCTGATTCAGGTGTAACTTACATACAGTAATATTCACCTTTCTTAGTGTGTTGTTCTGTGAGTTGTGACAGTCGCATATAGTCGTGTAACTACCACCACTGTAAAGATATAGAAGGGTTTTACCACCCACCAAAATCCCCCATGGCTCCTTTGCAGTCAGTTCCCACCCCCCTCCAACCAGTAACTGCTGTCCCTAGAATTTTGCCTTTTCCAGAATGTTATTTGAGTGGAATTACAATGGTTGTATACTTGCCTTGATTTTCTTTAGAGTTCTGTCTTCTATGTGTGAACCCGAAACAGTAGACTGATTCCTTGGGTAAACTGAGTAGAAGTTAAGACCTTGGTTGTATGAGGGAAGGGCAGCACCAACCCTGTTGGCTGAAGACTTGCTGGGCACTGGGTACTAACCGGTCTCAGGAGCATGGTCAGGCCTTGGCTTCCTTGAGAGTTTCCAAGGTCCTCTCTGGGGAAGTTGTGGGCAAGGTCATGGATGAGTCTAGGAAACAATTGGTCTACCTGACAGGGACTAGATATCTGCAGGCACGTGATCAGAGGGAACGGGCTGCCCTGGGTTTTCTGCTTCTGAGTTCCTGTGACTTACCTCCAGCTCCCAGGAGCAAGTCAAAGTAGGACTCATCTTGAGTGAGGGCATGGAGGGGAAAGCAAGGACTTCACTAGCACAAGGTCAAGCCAGGCCCAGTTAAGCTTCACCTGGAATCCCATCCTCAGGGTAAAGGATGGTGCCATGGCAGTGAGGATGGGATGCTGATAGTCCCAACATGTCTGCCTCTTGGTTCCTTGCATCAGATCTGGGCTGGCTGCTCCCCTGCGTCTGGGGGGTCGTTGTTCTGAGATCTACCGTTTCTGCTTTCCGTGTTGGATCTTCTGTTTCCTGTCTCCCGTGCCTTCCCCATTCTTAGCTTACTCTCTTGTTCAGGGAGCACATCCTCCATCCTTAAAAGAAGGAGAAAGGACCACTTTTGTGGCACCTTGTACATCTGATAATGTCTTCATTCATCATTAATGGTTTAACTGGCATGCCATTCCAGTGGTTAGCGTTTTATTCCGAATTTTGTACGTGCAGCTCCTTTGTTTTCTGCTCTCAGTGTTGCTGTTGAGACTTCTGGAGTCATTTTGATTCCTGACCCTTTTTATATGATCTGATTTTTCTTGGAAGCCTGTAGAACCTTCTCTTTCCCTCCAGAGTTGAGAGATTTCACAGTGATCTCTTTGGGTTTGGGGTCTGTTTTCACCCTTATGTTGGACCCTGGGTGGGCCCTTTCAGTTTGGTAAGTCACATCTTTCAGTTTTCTGTGTGTGAGACCATTGGCCATGAGGGCTAGCAGGGATGGGGGTGTCAAGTGGCTGGGGAAGCAGCGAGGAGCACAGTCCTAGTGGCCAGAGGAGCGGGCCAAGCCCCCTGAAGCCTAGCCCCCTCTCGCTCACAGCCTAGTTCCCAGGAGGACTGAGGAGGAGGAGGAGGAGGAGGAGCTGGAGGAGACCGCACAGGAGAAGAAGCTGCGCTTGGCCAAGCTCTACCTTGAACAGCTTAAGCAGCAAGGTGAGCCTGTGGACTGGGCAGGTGAGGGGCGGGGCCTATGCCTGAGACTGCCTGCTGTGGCCCCAGCCACCTGGTGGGTGACTGATTCAGGTAGCCGGTGGGCTGCTGGGGCTGCTGCTGCTGGCGGCCCTGTGGGAGGGTGGCTAGGAGCTCTAATGGATCTCCTGGGGTGGGCCAGGCCTTCAGGGGGCTTCAGACTGATGTGATAAGTAAAGGCAGGGGGTGGGCAGGAGGAGACCATCCAGCCCTCCCTTCCCTTTGAACTTCCATGGGACACAGCCCAAATGTTCAGGGCCCAGGACTGAGGTGGTGGGTGGGGATGGGAAGGGAAAAGTGGGGTGTTGGCCTGGGTTTACTTGGCTTGGTCTGTCCTACACAGAGGAGGAGAAGGCTGAGGCCCGCGAATTTGAGGAGGACCAGGTGGCGGGGAGGCTGAAGGAGGACGTGGTGAGTGTGGAGGGAGGGTGGTGGAGGGGAGGGATGGGGCTGGTCCTGCTCCTGGGATCTCACCCCTCTCCTCTCCATGCAGCTCGAGCAGAGAGGCAGGCTGCAGAAGTCGGTGGCAAAGGAGGTGAGCAGACAGGGCACTTTGGTGTCAGATTGGAGGGAATCACCTGGGTTGGTGGGCAGGTGGCCCAACTGGGGACTCAGGCTGTGGGGTCTTTGCTGTGGAACATAGTGGGCACTTGGGCAGACAGGGTCAGGTAACGGCCTGGTCCTGGCAGCCCTGGGTCCGGTTTTCCTTCTGGGCAGTGTGGTGGGAAAGGATGGCATGCGTGTGTGTGGAGGGGGGCCTTCCTGCCCCCAGTCACGGTGACCCGGCCCCTGCCTGCCTAGATCCAGGCCCCAGACCCTGCTGACATTCGAATCTTACGGGGTCACCAGCTGTCCATCACATGTTTGGTTATCACCCCTGACGACCTGGCCATCTTTTCTGCCTCCAAAGACTGCACCATTATTAAGTGTGAGTGAGTGCCTGGGTGGGGGTGCAGCCGCGAGGGATCATCTGGGCCGGCTGGTCTGGGGAGGAGGGAATAATCAGGGAAAACTGAGACCCGACGGGGGAAGCTTCCGGAGACAGGTTTGCTTCCAAAGAAGTGTTTTCTGGATGACAGTGGAAGCTTCTGCCCAGGAGTGGGACTTGTGAGCTCCCTGTCAATGTCATTGGAGATGATGGAGTGGAGGCAGGATGATGATTTAATGGGAATTGATGCTTCAGGTGGGCAGTTGGACTAGAGGACACTCGAGGCTCTGCACAGTCCTGGGATGGAGTTCCTGGTCCTCCTGGGTTCCTGGCCTTTGACCACTGAGGGCTGTCCTCATCCACCCAGAGTAGTAACAGGAAGAGCTCATACCATCGGTCCCAAGCACTTTCCTGTCCCTTTTCTTCCGGCTTCATGGCTGCCCTTTGGGATTATTGTCACCACTTAACAGATGAGGAAACGGAGGTGACTTGTCCAGGGGCTCACAGTGGCTGAGCCAGATCTTCTGACCTGAGGCCAGGACTTTTTCCGTGGTGCCACGCTGCCCTTGAGGTGGGTTGCCAGACAGTCCTACCTTCTGTCCCAGTAGCATCTCTTTTCCCCCTTGGTGTCAGGGAGCGTGGAAAGTGGACGGAAGCTTCATGTGATCCCTCAAGCCAAGAAGGGTGCCGAGGGGCAGCCCTCCGGCCACAGTAGCCACGTCCTCTGCATGGCCATCTCCTCCGATGGCAAGTACCTGGTAAGGCAGGGTTGGCCCCGGGAGTAGGTAAGAGGTGTGGGCACATGGTGGGTGCCCGTGGCCATTGCCCTTGTCTCCATAGGCTTCGGGTGACCGCAGCAAGCTCATTCTCATTTGGGAGGCCCAGAGCTGCCAGCACCTGTACACCTTCACAGGACACCGGGACGCCGTGTCGGTGAGAAGCTGGGCCTCCTTTAGTGGACGTTTCTCGAGCACCCGAGTGGGCCAGGCATGGTACTGGGATCCGGGTAATGGTGTGAATGAGGCAGCGGGTCCCCATCCTCAGGGAACCTGCACTTTGGTGATCAGGACAGAAACAGGGTGAAGCAATAGGGAAGAGCTGGGGGAGACTGAGTTGAGCTTGCCTAGGGAGAGGGAGGCCTCTGAGAAGTCTGTACTTGCTTGAGGGCAGGCGAGTGTGCCCCTGGCTCCACGTAGAGCCCCACAGAGCGCTCTTGATGGGGGCTGGCTCCCTGTGCCACGTGACCTGCTTTCAGGACGTCCTCCCTGGGCCTGACCTCTGTCTTGCCTGCTGTAGTCCAGGTTCTTTTTTTTTTTTTTAATTCATTTTATTTATTTATTTAATTTTGGCTGTGTTGGGTCTTCGTTGCTGCACGCGGGCTTTCTCTAGTTGCGGTGAGCGGGGGCTACTCTTCGTTGCGGTGCACGGGCTTCTCATTGCAGTGGCTTCTCTCATTGTGGAGCACGGGCTCTAGGCGCATGGGCTTCAGTAGTTGCGGCACGCGGGCTCAGTAGTTGTGGCTCACGGGCTCTAGAGCACAGGCTCAGTAGTTGCGGCACACGAGCTTAGTTGCTCCGCGGCATGTGGGATCTTCCCGGAGCAGGGATCGAACCCATGTCCCCTGCATTGGCAGGCGGATTCTCAACCACTGCGCCACCAGGGAAGCCCAGTCCAGGTTCCTTTTGCCCTCTTTCCATGCACCCTTAGGGGCTGGCATTCCGCAGAGGCACCCACCAGCTCTACAGCACGTCCCACGACCGCTCTGTGAAGGTGTGGAATGTGGCGGAGAACTCCTACGTGGAGACGCTGTGAGTATGCGCGGGCAGAGGGCACGCGGATGTGCGCGTGCAGGTTCACGGGTGACCCCATCCTCCCTCTGTCCCCCTCTCCAGCTTCGGGCACCAGGATGCTGTGGCTGCACTGGATGCTCTGAGCAGGGAGTGCTGCGTGACCGCCGGGGGCCGGGACGGGACCGTGCGTGTGTGGAAGATCCCCGAGGAGTCCCAGCTTGTCTTCTACGGCCACCAGTAAGGCGGCCTGCTGCACCAGGCATTGAGGGGGCCACCCGCATGGGCTGGGTGTGAGGTTGGGCCACGCCCCTCATGGTGCCTTTCTCCAGGGGCTCCATCGACAGCATCCAGCTCATCAATGAGGAGCACATGGTGTCGGGTGCAGATGATGGGTAAGAGCTGCCTTCCACCACTGCCACTGCCCCTGGACTTGCCACGTAGGATCCTCCTGCTCGGGAGCTGTAGTAACCCTTTTCCATAGATGAGGACATTGAGGCAGAGAGCGCAGGGGACCTTGTCTGCTTCCTGTGGCTGGTGTGCACTTGGTCCCTTCCTGCCGTGTGGCCCTTCTGCCCTCCCCTGGCCCCCTCACTGACCCTGCTCCCTGTCCACAGTTCTGTAGCCTTGTGGGGCCTCTCTAAGAAGCGGCCACTTGCCCTGCAGCGTGAGGCCCATGGGCTGCGGGGGGAGCTGGGCTTGGAGCAGCCCTTCTGGGTGTCATCGGTGGCAGCCCTGCTCAGCACAGACCTCGTGGCCACAGGTGGGTGCCCTGTGTGGCAGAAAGGAGGGGATCTCAGGGTGGGCTGGTGGGGGGCGGTGCTCACTGTCTCCCTGTCCCCCAGGCTCTCACAGCAACTCTGTGCGGCTCTGGCAGTGCGGGGAGGGCTTCCGGCAGCTTGACCTTCTCTGCGACATCCCCCTGGTGAGTGAGGCTTGAATACCCAGCCTGTCTTTACCACACTCCCAGGGCCCGTTACAGTGTTTTCCTGCCAGAGGGCGGTTCCTCAGAGCAGGGCCAGCTATGACTTCTCTTTCTAGCCCCAGCTTCTAGCACAGGGCCTGCAGGAAACCTCCCTTCTTCCTCTCCCTTCCCCGCCTCCACTCCCCTCCTTGTCCTAGGCCCTGTCCTGGTTACTGGGATACAAGGCAGGGAAGTGTGGGCAAAGGCATGGAGGGCCTGGCCCTGTGATGGGTTCTGCATGACTGGTGCCAGACTGAATGCCAGGCTAGGGTGTGTGGACTTGGTGCAACCTAGGGCAGAGTGGCAGGATCTGTTAGTGACTTCTAGTGACAGTTCAGGGCTTGGGTCAATGGTGATGGTCATGGAGTCTCCAGAGCCAGGACCAGGAGCCAGGTCCTACTTGGCGTACACTGTCTCCTCCATCCCCACAAACTCTCTGTGAGGCCTGCGCTCTACTTTCCCCATCTCACAGAGGCGGATGCTGAGGCCCTGAGGGGTAGAGCACCGGCCCAGGTGGCAGGAGGCAGAGCAGGGATTTAACCCAGGCTGGGCCTTTGACTGTGAAGCTGGGGCTGTGGTGAGGGATCTGTTCTCACATCTTACTGCCTTGTCCCTCCCTCTTCTTAGGTGGGCTTTATCAATAGCCTCAAGTTCTCCAGTGCTGGGGACTTCCTGGTGGCTGGGGTAGGGCAGGAGCACAGGTATGAGGCACTTCTCGAGGGGTGCGGGTGGGGCAAATGGCATAGGGTGGGTGGCTGGCTGGGAATGGGGTGGATACCGGGTGGGGCTGGGCCCGCCCTCAGCTGCTCCTCTCGCCCCTGCAGGCTTGGCCGGTGGTGGCGGATCAAAGAGGCCCGGAACTCCGTCTGCATCATCCCTCTCCACAGGGCCCCCAGGCCCCCTGCTGCTGGCTCCTGACACTCTCATCCCCTTTATTTAAGTTCTTCCCAGGCCATCCCCTGCCTTCTTTGTATTAAAAGTCTCCTCTTTTGGGCCTTGTCTCCTCTAGCTTCTTGATTGGGGAGGGCAGGGGGATGGCAGGGGATGGCTTAGTAAAGGCCTGGGGGCTTTATCCTTTGCAGCGAATTTGGGGATGGAGCCCTCAGCTGGCTTCTGGTTCCTAGACCCTGAGTATCCTCTACGACTTTGTTAGGCCAGCTTTCCACCCAGTGCTCTGGGCTGGTTGGGGTCGGAAGCTGCTGATCCCTCAGCTAAGAAGCTGTGGCTGTCCAGTGTGTGTAAGGGCTGGCTGCGGGGTCTGAGGACTGAAAGGAAGACAGTTAGACCTACAAGTCAGGCTGACCTGCACCACCCAGGCCAGGTTAGGAAGCTTTAGGAGCCAGACTGCCCTTGGAGTGGGGGTCGGGGTGGGGTTGGGACCCTGCATTGCTCACTGCTTGGGGACAGGGTCAGAGGTGGGAACAGCTCTGCCCTTGGTCCGAATGACAGCCAGGCTGCACGATTCCTCACAGCAGTGACCCTGCCAGGTTAATGTGTTCTCCTGATTCCACCAACTGGGTAATTCAGCTTCTGCCATGGAGTGAAGTAAAGAGGAGGTGGAGAGGCTGATTGGAGAGGTAGCAGTGCAGTGAAGTGTCGTCTTCTCAATGGAAAATGAGCAAGGTGTGTTAAGGATTCTGCTCTGAACTTTCCCTTAATGCCTTGGACCCAACAGCTGAGCCTATGGTTCTCAAGCAGCAACGTGGTCCCCTTGGGGGAGGAAGCTACAGGGCTTCCCTCCTGCTCCCCTGCTCATGAGGCCTCCCCCTTGGACAGACCTGCTCCTACCTTCATTATCCTGGGGCCAGAAGGGTCAGGTTCAGATTGAACCCCTGAAAACCCTGTTGTGGATCAGAGGATGTTACTAGAATTCACTCCCTATGTCCCGCCTTAAATTGAGCTCAACGACAGCACACACATACCTCCTGAATAATATTGCAAGTAACACGGAAATGCCCCTTAATACACAAACCCCTTTTCCATTAGCACATTCCCAGGGAGAAAGGAAAGTTTGAAAATAAATGCCTTTGGAATTGAAACTGAAAATAATCCCTCTTATGGCTTCTAGTCTCAGCCTTGGTCAGCTGAGACTTCTGCTGTAGTTGGGCTCTTCCTCCCTTCCTCCCTTCCTTCCAAGCAATGGGAAGCCATGAGAGGGTTGAAAGCAGAAAAGTAATAGGATCTGGTTCACAATAAAAAGAAAAAACAAGTCACTGCTCTGTGGAGAATTAATTAGCAAAGGTTTGGGGGAAGAAGGGCATCCACTTAGGAAGCTATAGTAATAGCAGGTAAGAGGTGATGGTGGTGTGAGAGGGCCAGCAGCAGAAGTGGGGAGGCAGAGCTATGGTTGGGTTGTGTTTGGAGGTGACGCCAACAGATCTTGCTGATCTGTTGATTGCAGGATGAGATGAATGTGGCACCATAGACAGTGGTGATATTTACCAAGATGAGAAAGACCAGGTGAGGAAAGCAGGATGAGAAGGATCAACAGTTTAGTTTGCAGTGTCTAGTAGATGTAGGGAAGTTGAGTAGGCAATGAGCTCACTGCTATATGTTTTATAACAAATATGAAGCCATGTGATTCTGGGGTGCAGAATTACACCTCCCACCTCACACTCCAGTGGGCTCAAGTGCTCTCCTGTCTTCTCCCCTGATGGACTCAAGGCCACAATTAGATGGGTGAGGGGCAGCCACTGTAGAAGCTCTTAGCTCTGTTCGTAGCTCTGAACCATGCAAAGACACTAGGTGGGGCCCTCCCCATCTCTGCCTGTTCCTGTCCTCTGAAGACCCCCTGGTCATCATGAGGCCCTGGTACCCTCTCAGAGTCACAGCCCCAGGGGTCACTGAGGTGTGCATTTCTCACTCCTTTCAAAACACTGAGGTGAGCAGTATGACTGAGGGGTGGGGAGGAACTGAGAGAACAGCAGGTAGGGTTCAAAACATCAAAGGGATGCGGATCCTACTAACCACTTTGCGGACCCCACCAGGAAGCCCACCACAAGCCACTGAGGATACCTCACCTCCAGATCCCGCAACTAGCACACAGGCACCCCCAATCTACCCAAAAAACTACTGGAATAAGAAAATTTAGCAAGCAGGCAAGATACCTATGGTATTGTGTGCAAATATCTGAATATACTAAAAACCATTGAATTGTGCACTTTAAGGGGGTGAATTGTATGGCATGTGAATTATATTCCAACAAAGCTGTTTATAAATAAAAATCAAAAGCACCCCCGAAACTGAAAGATTCAAGGGCAATATACAAAAATCAACTGTATGAGCAGTTGGGGAATTCTTGATATAGAAGTGCAAAGTTGAAGGATTTACATTATCTGATTTCAAGACTTACTGTCTTGAAAAACTATAAAGTTACAGTAATCAGGACAGGTGGTGTTAGAGTAAAAAGAGACAAACAGATCAATGATACAGAATAGAGAAGCCAGAAATAGACTCGCATTTACACAGTCTATTGATTTTTTTTAATGTACCAAGATAATTCAATGCAGAAAGGAAATACATTTTTCAATGGAAAAAAAAAATCTTGGGCTTCCCTGGTGGCGCAGTGGTTGAGAGTCTGCCTGCCAATGCAGGGGACACGGGTTCGAGCCCTGGTCTGGGAGGATCCCACATGCCGTGGAGCGACTGGGCCCGTGAGCCACAATTACTGAGCCTGCGCGTCTGGAGCCTGTGCTCCGCAACAAGAGAGGCCGCGATAGTGAGAGGCCCGCGCAACGCGATGAAGAATGGCCCCCACTTGCCGCAACTGGAGAAAGCCCTCACACAGAAACGAAGACCCAACACAGCCATAAATAAATAAATAAATAAATAAAATATTAAAAAAAAAAACTTAAAAAAAAAAATCTTGACCCCTAACATCATAGCCAAAAAAAAAAAAAAAAAAAAAAAAATTAATTCAAGATGTATCACAGACCTAAACAAAAACTAAAGCTAAACCTATATAAAGCTTCTAGAAGAAAACCCATGAGAATTATTTTGTGACCCTGGAGTTGACAAAGATTTCCTAAGACAGAGAAAGCACTAAGTATAAAATATTGATAGACTGGACTTCATCCAAATTAAAACCATCTGTTCATCAAAAGACAGCATTTTAAAAAGTCACAGGCCGGGGAAAAGAATATTTACAATACATGTATCTGACAAAGGGCTCATATCGAGTATCAGAACTTCTAGAACTCAGTAATAAAGACAATCCAATAAAAGTGGACAAAAGGCTTAAACCAATACTTCATAAAAGAAGATATACGAATGGCCACTAAACACATGGTCCTCATAATTGGATCCATGAGCACTTGAGGAGTGAAGGGAGAAATTAAAGTCCCTGCACTCTAAGGGCACAGGAAATATCCCACATATGGAGCCTGGGTAAATGAGCCTGGGCTGGGTCCCAGGATGGAGGCAGACTCAGACAGGAAAGAGGCCAGAGACTGGGGTGTTGGTGAATGTGGTGACCCTAGGGGCAGGGAGGGTGCTGGGGCTTTGAATGCCACCAGGACCTGCTCAGACTCAATCCAGTGGGCAGGGAGGAGCTGCCCGAGGGGCTGAGGAGCAGAGGGGTGACACCATCCAAGCGAAGGTTTTGAGGGTGTGCTGGGCAAGGGGCCTGGGGTGAGCATGATGCGGGTGAGCCTCCTTCTCCAACCCCATTCTTCTCCACCATTCTTCTCCCCCTCTACCAGAGTTTCACCCCAGAGGCTCTCAGTAGACCCCTTCAGGGAAGAGTGGGAAGGAGAGAAGAAAGGAGGGGTCAGTGAGGGTGTCAATAGGATCAGCCCTCTGAATATGCTCCCAGCCCCAGAGCCTGCTGGGGAAGGAAAGCAGTACTGCTCGTCCTGGGGGCCTCACAGAGTTCCCTGGTATTGTATGAATGGGTCAGCAATTCAACTCTTCTCTCCTAAGGTAATGGTTGGTAGCAGTTTGGTCTATATACCTTTCTCCCTCTTTATCTGCGTTTATAGCGTACGTGTATGATTATATATCTTGACGGTTTTTTACCATCCCATCCAATGATGGTTTTATATCCCATCCAATGGGATCATAATGATGTTCAGCTTTTTCACTTACAAATACATCTTGGGTATACTTTCTCATCAGTACACATAGATCAAATTCATTATTTTTCAACAGTTATGTTGTATTATATAGTTTGAATGGACTATAAACCATTAAAGCAACGCCCTACTTTACCCATTGGGGATATCACCAATGACTATCTTTATACACCTTTACATCAATGGGCCACTATTTCTGGTGTCTTGCTTTTGTAGCTAGGGCTTTGGCCATTTCCAGCAGAAAAGAATGGACAGCACTTCTGTCTTTTCTTTGGAGGGGGCTTAACTATTGGGAGCCATCCTGGTGCTTGAGTCATAAATGCCCTTATGACATCACAGGTCTCCCTCCCCACTCTTTCTCTCCATGCCATGACTAGAGGAACACAGACCTGAGGGGATTTGAACCATCTACACCCAATCCATGTGGGACCAATGGTGAGTAAGAGAGAGACTGACACACTAGGCTTTTTTAGGGATGTCCCCATAAATCTCTCGGGGTGAGGGGATCTCCCTGACATCTGAATACTCTGGGAAGCCCTGTACGCTGGGGATGTGTGGGTCACTTAATGGAGAGGGAGGGAGAGCAGCCTCCCTCTTGCCTTTCCCCTAACTGCTGATTGCAGGAGAAGGACCAGCCCAAAACAATTAATGAACACACTAAAAATGAGCCTCAGCAGAATGAGGAGCTGATCTTGAAATCTTTACCACCAGCACCATCACCGAACTTAGAGAAGGCAGAGGTAGGAGGAGCCTGGACTTGGATGTCTCTGGTCTTTGTGTCCTAATGCTTGTGGCTAGTGTCTTTTGTATGTTCTAGTGCTAAGAACAGGAAAAAACTCATTCTTGTCTGTCCTCTTTCCCCATTTTTTTCTAGGCTAAACAAGAGAATATAGCTGCAACAAAGGGAGTAGATGATGCTAATAAGAGACCCAGAGCAGTATGATCCCCCCACCCAGATGACATGGGGCTGGGGGTGGGAATGTGGGAGTCGTGTTTGTGGAATGGAATGGCCAACATATGGGAAGCTGGGCTTAATCAACGGTGTGTGTGTGTTTGAGCGTGTGCATGTATGTTTGCTTGCTAATTAAGATTTAAAGTTTGAAAGTCAAGAGGAGTGAAGATGGGGAAAAGATAAGAGAGGTAGAATTTTATGGGATGTGGGAACTTTTAACACTATGATATCACAGAGGAAGAGAGCAGGTTGTGGATTGGAGCTGCATTCAGGGATGAAAGGGCAGGATTAGCAGAGGAAGCCACTTCTCCAGTAGGTGGGCGGGGTCTGAAGGGAAGGATCGTGGATCCTGGTCAGGTGGACAGGCTCAGGTGGACTATGATAACCCTTTGATCATGGTATTCTTGCTCTAGGCTGGCCAACTTGACCCATGTAAAACTGCGTAGCCAGGACAGATATACTACCATTCTACAGATGGGAGCACTGAGATTCAGAGGTCAATGTGATGTATCCATGTTCATTAACCAGAGGGGGGCAGAGAAAGGACACCTACCTGGTCTTCTGGTTCTAGCCAGTGCCTTGCCCAGTGCTCCTGAGGTTCAGAAGAAGGGGTGATTGTTGATAGGGCATCAGGGTCCCTTCCTGGCACACCCTGGGGCTGAAGTGGGTGGGGAATATCCTCCAAATGTCTCGTCTTTTTTCTTCTTAGATCCCAAGAACCCAAAATAGGCCTCCCATCAGTAATCCAGAAGTAGTGAAGATCCAGGCCTGGTGGCGGGGCACCCTGGTGCGTAGCACACTGCTGTATGTGGCTTTCAGGGTGTGGATCATTCGGGGCTGGTGGAGGCATAAGCTGGTGAAGCTGCTTGAGAATAGGCGGCGGACAGCTCTGGAGAACTTTACACGGAAGGAGTGGGCGGCAGTCAGGCTGCAGTCCTGGGTCCGCATGTGGCGCATCCGTTGGCGCTGCTGCCGTTTGCTCAACGCTGCCCGCATCATCCAGGCCTACTGGAGATGCCAATCCTGCGCTTCCCAGGGTTTCACCAAGGGCCACTACAGAGTCACGGCCAACCAGCTGCATCTCGAACTCGAGGTCTTGCTGGGCTCAGGGCCTTGCATTGTGACAGAGTGTATTCCCCTTCCAATAAAGCAGTGAAGTGGTCTTTCCCCAGCCTCTCTCTGCTTGATAAGCTCCAGGAGGTCAGGGCCAATGATGGCAAATAGTTAGCATCTCATATGCTAGCTCTGAGGAATTGGCAGTGGTTGTCTGAGGAGGAGAATTTTGAGCCACTGTTCAGACTGAGCAGAGACTGTGATTGATTAGCAATGTCTGACATAGGTAGGAAAGTTGGGGGTACAGATCTGCCATGTTGCCAACTCAGGGAGCATCACTCATGTTCAGTCTATGGAAATGGTGCCTCTCCCCAAGGCTGTGTATAATGGAAGCCTGGGGCAGGGGTGGGGTTGTTGCGCACAGCAGCACTTTTGCCAGGAATTCACTCACCAGGTCTAGTTGCTCTGGGCGTGATCTCCCACCCCCATGGCTGAGAGGGGCACACCCACCCCAAGCTCTTGATCCTGGCTCCTGTTGGTTCGTAAACTGGCCCCTGTACATGGAGGGCAAGAAAAGACCGAAGAAAGAGGCAGACTACACCAGATTAGTAGGTGGCAGGTTTAGTAAGCAAGGGGACTTATTTACAAGACTTGTCTTGGGCGGCCACAGACAAGTAGATCTCCGTACTTGCTTGCCAGGCTCTTGAAAGTTTATATAGAGGCCTTAATGAGGTTCAGCCACATATACCATCCAGATGTTCTCGAGAACACATTACTCTCTCAAGGCTGCATCCCTGAAAATGCCTCCCACTGTGGGAATGGCAGGCAGAACATACATTCCAAGGACAGGGGAGGGGGTGAGGGGCATCTAATTGTCTGGGTCTAGCTTGTGAGTCCAGCTGGCGGTCACATCCCTCAGTGACCTCCAACAGCTCCCTGCTGTATCTTCATACTTGACCTCCAAATCAGAGTCTGAGCTCCAAACTGAAAATGGTTAGACTGCATAGCCCCTGTCCTCACTCCTACCTCAAACTCTGTCCCTCATGAATGCAGGCTAGGACTCATTCCCCTCCAGACCTGGTTGGTGTGGGAGGTTCCACAGGTGTGGAGGTGGGGAAAGAAGGCAACCTGCTTCTAGCCAAACCTTCTGGTGAGTGTCATCCCCTAGGCTATCACAGACCTAGAGCTGAGAAGCCATCAGTTGTGTCTCCCTCTCCCTCTCCCCAGTCTCTGCAAGAATTGATCCAGGTGGAGCTGAGACCTCTGACAGTCCCTTCTTGTGAAAAGCTTCCACCTGGGGTGAGACTGGCGCCTAAGTGATGATAAAGGGCCAATTAAGAGGTCAAGGTTAGGCTGTCCTTCTGCCCATCTGGGCACTGCTGTTCCATGGTTTCCTGCAGAGAGAGGGGTCTGAGGTCTTGGGTTATTCCCCATCAAAGCTGCAAACTCAGAAGCCCTATGTCCAGCCCAGCTCCATCTCCTCTGCCCTGGCAAGTTGGTCCCTCAGCTCACATTGCCCAGAGATCTCATGCTCCAGCCCTCTGTCTTGCACTAGGGCTTGAGCTCTGTCTTTCTTGCTTTGTCCTTGTGTCCTGCCCTGTCTCACTCAGGTCCTAGTCTCTCGCTCTTGCTCTGAAGGACTTCTGTCTCCTCTCTCCTTGCTTCTCTCTCTTGTGTTCAGTGTCTCAGAGTAAAGAGCAAGGACTTTGGAGCCAGACCAAGCTAGGTCACACCAACCCTGGCTTCCCCACTCACTGCTGTGTGGCTGCAGACATGTCATTTTCCCTCTCTGAGCCCCAGTTTCCTGAGCTGTGAAGTGGGGCTAATGATCCTTATCTTTCAGTGTCAATGTCAAGTAGCATAAAAATTCAGCCTCAGCAACAAAACAAGGAAAGAGGGGTCACACCCACAAACTTTAAAAATTGGCAGTCAGGGTGGGAGGGGAATAATGTTTAGCCCAATTAAGAAGACCAAAAGTTAATGTTCCCTACCATCAAAATCAATTGCAAATGTTTATCTGTTAATGCTTGTCTGTAATGAAAATTTACAAATGTCATCTCTGAAAATGTCTTTTCATTCACATAGGTATGAAGTGAAATATCTGGCACCGCCAAATACTGATATAAATTCCTGAGCATAGGATTATAATCGAGACTAGTCATCACTGGAAGATATTTGTAGACTTCTATGAGATTCTTTTCTTGATATTTGCCTTTAAGCATGTCATTACATTGCAGATTAATTACTTCCAACTGAAGTTCAGGTGGTTGTTCCTCAATTGCTTAGATAAAAAAGTTTAGAAATACGGAAACTCCTCTTGTACTTACATGGAAGTCTGAAAAGTGCTTGCTGCTGGAACTCTAGTTTGAACTCAGAGAATATATCCACTGAAAATTGGTATGAGAATGGTTATCTTGCTTCTTGTTTTAACTTTTGACAGCTCAGGAAGTGCATAAAGCAGCTTGACATTACTTATGATTTAAAATTATTTGTCAAGGGGCTTCCTTGGTGGTGCAGTGGTTAGGAATCCACCTGCCAATGCAGGGGAAACGGGTTCGAGCCCTGGTCTGGGAAGATCCCACATGCCGTGGAGCAGCTCAGCCCGTGAGCCACAACTATTGAGCCCGTGTGCCACAACTGCTGAAGCCTGCACGCCTACAGCCCGTGCTCCACAACAAGAGAAGCCACCGCAGTAAGAAGCCCGTGCACCGCAACAAAGAGTAGCCCCCTGCTCGCCGCAACTAGAGAAAGCCTGAGCACAGCAACGAAGACCCAATGCAGCCAAAAATAAATAAATTTTAAAAATTTTTTAATAAAATAAAATAAAATAAAAATAATCTTAAAAAAATAAATAAAATTATTTGCCAAAATGACTTTACTTCAGTATAAGTTTCACATAAAACATTGCTTTGCTCATTAATTTCAGGTTTAATTCATTAAAAAATATGAAGACTGCAGCAAAAGCTCATTTCCAATGCCATTCAAGATTTTTTTTTTTTAAATTTTATTTATTTTTGGCTGCGTTAGGTCTTTGTTGCTGCACGTGGGTTTTCTCTAGTTGCGGCGAGCAGGGGGCTACTCTTTGTTGCAGTGCACGGGCTTCTCACTGCGGTGGCTTCTCTTGTTGCAGAGCATGGACTCTAGGCATGCAGGCTTCAGCAGTTGTGGCACGCGGGCTCAGTAGTTGTGGTGCACGGGCTGAGCTGCTCCACGGCATGTGGGATCTTCCCAGACCAGGGCTTGAACCCGTTTCCCCTGCATTGGCAGGCGGATTCCTAACCACTGCGCCACCAGGGAAGTCCCTGCCATTCAGTGTTTGATAATAGTAGTTTAAGGCAGTTTTTCTTGCTCAGAAAAATTTCAATCTTGACCCTGAGCTTAAAAGTCCTCAATAAAACTTTATCACTGCTAAGCCATAGAACTGCTGTGCGGTTGATAAGTCAGAATATTCAGCTTCTATTTCTGACCAAAATTCATGGAACCAATGATGGTTGTCAATAGTGGCAAGTGAAATTTATCATTGACATTCTGGTTCAGTAACACGATAGATTCAAATATTTTCCACAGAGTACCAGTGATGAATAATAAAATGAATAAACACAGGCTTTAAGCACTTTATATTTTCATAAACGTTGTAAATTTGTTCAACAAAGCCTTTTTTCCCCCTGCTCCACACATATTTTCACCACTATCATTTTTATCACATCTTAGCAGATTCCACTTCAGGTTGTACTGAATTAGTGTTTTCTCAACTTTAACAAATACTCTCAACTGTATTTGTTTCATGCAGACTATTCATAGAACTCAATTCTTCAGTCTTCAAACTTGGCATTTACCCCTTCAATGAACAACAGCTGAACTGTACTGGTACCATCTGTCAACTCATTAAGAGCCAAGGAAATCCACTTGAAGTCATTTGCCCTGTCTTTAATTGACTTTTGATTTTGTTCCCAATGTCTTCAACTCTTGGAGCAGCTATTCTCATTGAAAGGCTAACAGTTAAATTTATTTTCTCCGGACACATTTTTTTCAGCTGCTGCAATTAAACTTGATTTAATTAATTCATCATTAGTAAACATCTTTTCTTGCTTGGCTAACAAATGAGCAAGTTGGAAACGTACTTTGCTTGCAGCCTCATTTTCATTTTTTTTATTTTTGTGGAGAAATTCTGCTGTGATGAGATACTCCATTTAAATCTTTTTAAATTTAAATGTCCCCTGCATTGGCAGGCGGATTCTTAACCACTGCGCCACCAGGGAAGTCCCAATATTATATTCTTTTAGCACAGCTATATAGCGTCATCGCATAATGAGCACAATGCTTTGCCATTTTCTTAAAAGTGCGATACTTAAAGTCCACTTTTCTCCTTTTTCCATTGTTTTGACATTATGGATATGTACTGGTAATAAAAAATAAGTCACAGCACAGCAATATGTGTGGTACTCAAAACACTATTCAGTTATAACTGTACCACTGCAATTTGTTGTGTGCTGAGCAGCAGTGGGAAGTGATGAGTGCCACATATAGTCTGTCACAACTATTCAAATCTGTCATTGTAGTGTACACGTGGCTATAGCCAACATATCAACAAGTAAACATGGCTGTGTTCCAATAAAATTTTATTTATGAACACTGAAATTTGAATTTCATATAATTTTCATGTGTCATGAAATATTATTTTGAGTTTTTTCAACCACTGAAAAATGTAAAAACCATTCTTTGCAGGATGTACAAAAACAGTGGGCTGGGTGTAGCCCACAGGCTGTAGTTTGCCAACCCAAGCCCTAAATCAATGTCCATTACATGGTTCTGAGTCCCCAGTAGGTACAATGTACGTGTCTCAGAACCAATGTGTGGAAATGGTACTGCACCTGTGACCACTCCTTCTAGTTACATGCTTGGGTGTTTGTGTTTTCTGTCCCTGCACCTTCAGGCTCCATGTCACTGGAGGTTCTAGTTTCTAGAGTTGGAAGGCACACATCAGGGGTCACTGTAAGAGTCCCACTAAACTTAAAGCTACAGCTGTGATCTGGTCACTTGACTCCTTTTGCCAAGAGTTAAGCAGGCGATGAAAGGGGTCACCACTCTGGCAGGGATAATTAACCCTGATATCATGATGAGAAGGTGAAGGGCCTGCTGCTACACTATGGGAGCAGGGAAGACTATGAGTGCTGCTTGGGTGATTCACTGGAAGATGTCTTGTTGCTTTGCTGCCCAGGTATAATGGTAGATGAACACAATCATGGCCTGAGAAGTACATGCTAACCAGAGAACCAGGTGCCTCAAGGATGAGGGTCTGAATTGCTGCTTCCCTTCAGGCAAACTGCCTAGACCAGCAGACATGCTAGTCAAAGGTGAAAGGAATTTAGAAAGGGTGGTAGAGGAAGGGGGAGAGGAGTGTGAGTAATGGCCTCAGAATAAACTGTAGCAGTAGGGACTGAAATTTGTCTCTCTGACCCTTCTCTTTTAAGTTTTCCCAGGAGAAAAGACCTACATGAATCCTGAAGAAGCTATTTTTTAATGGTAAAAGCTTGCTATGGGAAGCAAGTATATGTGAGTGCACATGAAGGAGTGGGCTGTAGTGAATATGTGGACGTAGTAGATCCACTCTTCTTAGCTGATGACTCATCCCACAGCTACTGGGAATACTGGCTACTGCTGGGTCACTGCTATGTCCCGTACTAGGAATTGCCTTTGGCCATAGGGAAGGGATTTGACCAAGGCATGTCCTTTCCTAAGGGGAAGCCTATAGCTAGTGACTTATCATTGGTGTTATGAGTTGAATTACGCCAGCCACACAGGATTATCCAGTCTTGAACTTCCCCAACCCCACAATACCCTAAACAAGCAATATGGAGACCCTACAGAACTCCCAGATCTGAGGCCCAGGGTGAAAGCAAATGTGTCTCTTGGACCAGGGCCTCTCATTGAGGTACACTCAGGGGTTCTGTTGTGGCTCCAGGCCTTAAACGCCCATGGTGAGGTCAGAGTTGGGCTGGGGACCACTAAGAAGAAGAAGAGTCTTTTGTGGGCAACCATCCCACCCACAGCCCTGGAGCAAGAATCCAAGCTGGGCCACTAAGGGGTTTTGTATTCATTCTCAGAATCCACCTGTCAGGACCTCCTCACAGGGACAGTGGACATTCGTGGACAGAAGAGAGCAGCAACAAGACTGTTTAGTGGGGAGAGCCTGAGGATTCAGGGCTGCCACTGGGTATCACCTGAAAAAGTCACATTCTGTCTCAGTTTCTTCTGCCCTTCTCTCTACATTTCTCTCTCAGCCTCCAAGTCCCCATGTGCCCCCTGCCCCGCCTCCAGTTTTCTCCCTTTCTCTCTTCCAGGCTTTCCCAGCGTTACCCTTCTCTCCTAGCCCCCAAACGCTCTAGGCTCCTTGTCTCAGACCTGGGGATTTTCAGCCCACCCCAAGCAGAGCGGACAAGGCAGGGCATGGCAGGGTCTGTCCCTAGTCATGAAGAGAAGGGTTGCAGGGCCTGAGGCCTTTGGGTCTCCAGAGGAGTGGGCTAGGGGTGGAGTCCATTCATTCATCCATTTATTACTCATTCAATGAACAATTATTTTTAACCTACTACGTCCTGATATTGTGCAGCCTCTGGGGTCACAAACGTGAAAGCGGCTCAGGCTCTGTCCTCTAGGAACCAGTGAGGAAAGAGGCTGGTCAGTAAACAGGTGACTACAGTAGGATCCAATGAGGACCATAGTGGAGATCTATAAGGGGGTTTGGGATTTCTCAGGGTGCAGACCTACCAAGTCACTCCATTAGGGGCTGCCAGGAAGACAGCTGTGGTGGGGTCTGCATTCAAGGATAACCTAGCTGTAATGTGGGGGTGGAGGCCAAAGAAATGACCCAGGCAGGGGCTGATAGGGAAGGGCTCTCTCAGCACAGGCCACTCCCAGCAGACCTGCTTTCCTTCCCCTGCAGGCTCTGGGGCTGGGAGCATATTCAGAGGGCTGATCCCACTGACACCCTCACTGACCCCTCCTTTCTTCTTTCCGTCCCTCCCTGAAGGGGTCTACTGAGAACCTCTAGGGGGAAATTCTGGTAGAGGTGGCAGAGAATGGTGGGGGTGGGGTGGGAGAATAGGGAGACCCCAGAATGCTGGTACTTCTGTGGGTCACCCACAGTGATCATGAGGGGTGCTTGTATTTTGTTCCCTGTGTCCCTTACTCTAGCCCCAGGAGATGCACCCCATCATGCTCACCCCAGGCCCCTTGGCCAGCATACCCACAAAAAATTCCCTTGGATGGTGTCACCCATCTGTTCCATAGCCCCCGGGGAGGTTCCTCCCTTCCCACTGGCTTCAGTCCGAGCAGGTCCTGGTGGCATTCAAAGCCTCAGCACCCTCCCTGCCCCTAGGGTCGCCACATCCACCAACACCCCAGTCCCTGGCATCCTCCCTAATCTGTTGTGAGATCAGACTAAGCCATGTAAGGTCTCTGCACTTCAGTCTACTCATCTGTGAAGTGGGATGAATGTCATCACTCCATGATTATTACCAGGGACAGCAGGGACAATGGTGACTAGGGACTAGACTCTGGAGCCAGACTAATGGGGGCATTAAACAGATGTGGGTCTCCCAGGGGCATGGCCAAACACCTTTATCTTCAAACAGGTGCTTCTTGTACCTTCACTGTCCCATGCATTGTACTCCACTATTTCCCCATTCTCCAATTTACTCTTATCCTTTCCACTCCCCCATCCCATTAACTTCACATTGGCACCCCCCTCCAGCCTTAAATGGCCTCCTCCTCTTCTCTACATCTGCTCTTCCCCTAGCCCCACACTGACTTCCTCCATACTCTACACATTGCAAATGCATTTCTCAGTGACCCCTGGGGCTGTGACCCTGAGAGGGGACAAGGGCCTCACGATAGCCCGGTGGGTTTTCAGAGGCCAGGAGCAGGAAGAGGTGGGGTCCTGCTTGTGCAGTGGCTGACCTTCACCCATCTCCTCACTGTGACCTTGAGGCCTCAGGGGAAGAAGATAGGAGAGTGCTTAAGTCCACTTGAGCCTGAGATGGGGGTCCTGGGCTGGTCCTGGGGGCTTATGGGCTTTCTGGCCTGTGTGGGTCTTGCTCTCCCAGGGGCCTGATAACTAGGTGACTTACAGATAGGCAAGACATAGGAGGTTTAGCCACAGCAAGGGAGTTTACTCTGTTCCCCCAAGTCTGATATCCTCATCAGAGATGATCATTGTTAATTTTTGTGGATATCTTCCGAATTTCCACCGCCTTTTAAAATAATGACTTTATAAGACATGTGTGTAAATCTATGCTTATATTTAGTTGATCTTGATTTGATGAACTTGCTAATCTTGCTAAATCTTGTACATGCTTCTATATTAGTAGATAGAGAGCACACCCATTCCTTCTAATTGTAATTTGGTATGCCATTATTTAAATGAATTGAAATCCATCATACTAAGTAAAGTAAGTCAGAAAGAAAGATAAACACCATATGGTATCACTTACATGTGGAATCTAAAATATGACAAAAATGAACTTATCGATGAAACAGAAACAGACTCACATAGATAACAGACTTGTGGTTGTCAAGAGGGGGCAGTGGGGGAGAGATGGACTGGGAGTTTGGAATCAGCAGATGCAAACTACTATATATAGAATGGATAAACAACAAGGTCCTGCTGTGTAGCACAGGATAGTCTATAACCTGTGATAAACCACAATGGAAAAGAATATGAAAAAGAATATATATATATAACTGAATCACTTTGCTGTACAGCAGAAATTAACACAACATTGTAAATCAATTATACTTCAATAAAATAAATTGAAATCCCTTTAATGAATACCAGCCAGGCTTTAATGAGTATCACTATACACATTTGTGTCAATGGGTCAGTATTTGGGGTATTCTTCTTTGTAGCCATTTACATAGGAAAGAAAGGACAGGTCCTCTAGGTTTTCCTTAGAAGGGGCTCAGCTATTGGGAGCCATCCTGGTGCCTGAGTCATAGGTGCCCTTATGACATCATGGCTCTCTCCCCTCCTCTTCTCTTCTTGCCAGAGCAGTGGCTGAAGGAGAACAGACTTGAGAGCGATGGGAACATCTAGACCCTAACCATGGGTAATTTAGTAGAGTGTAGACCTGAGGGGATTTGACCATCCCCCCAAGGCCATGGGCGTTTAATGTTTTATAAGAGACAGTCAGATTTACCCAAGCTTTCTGGAGGGCAGTACATTTCCCATAGTTTCCTCAGGAGGGGATCCCTTCTCATGTTTGAGATCCCAGGAAAGTCCAGGAAGCCTAGTGTGTGGTTGACTTGGCACCCAGTGGTGGGGAGACCACCCTTACTTTCATGTTTTTCTCTCTAAACTCTGATAAGGACAGCAAACCTTCCAAATTATAATCAAAGATAATGATGAAGTCGCATTGATAGAAGAGAGCTTGAAGGAGCAAAGGAGAGGAGAGCAAGGGACTCCACCTCCAACTCCCTACCCACACCACTGCCTCTGCCTTCCCACCCCTCCCTGGGTAGATGGATCCAGGCTGTACTGTGTTGGGGAGAGCCTTGACTTGTGACATCTCTGACCCTTGTGGTCCAGTGGAGTGACCCAAAGGTCTGTGACCATGCAACTTATTGTCCAAAGAGAAATGCTTCAGGGAGTGAAAGAGACACATCAAAATTATACCAGGACAACAGGCATAAACCCAGGGTGTGCCAGGCAAACTGGGATGAATGGCCACCATACACAGAGCAGGAAATGAACAGGGATCCACTCCTCCTTGGCTGTCCTTTCCCCCTATTTTCTCCTTAGGCTGAGAGCTGTGAGTCTAGCCAAGGTGTGTGCCAAGGAGGAGCGCAAAGAGTTTGAACCCAGACCACACACGGTTGAGAGCTACAAAGTGGGGATTGTGTTTGGGGAATGCAAAGGCCAAGGTACAGGAAGACTGGATCCTGTGTGCGTGCGCGCATGTGTGCACATGTATCTTTGTGTGTGCGCGCATGTGTGCGGAAGGACACTTACTTGATCTCTGAGGTCCAGCTGCTGCCCACAACAGCTCTCCTGCCACACCTTAGGGCCGAAATGTATGTTTCTTTCTTTCTTTTTTTAATAAATCTATTTATTTATTTATTTTTGGCTGCACTGGGTCTTCGTTGCTGTCCGCAGGCTTTCTCTAGTTGGGGCGAGTGGGGGCTACTCTTTGTTGTGGTGCACGGGCTTCTCATTGTGGTGGCTTCTCATGTTGTGGAGCAAGGGCTCTAGGCATGCGGGCTTCAGTAGTTGTGGCACTCGGGCTCAGTAGTTGTGGCTCGCAGGCTCTAGAACGCAGGCTCAGTAGTTGTGGTGCAGGGGCTTAGTTGCTCCACGGCACGTGGGATCTTCCCAGACCAGGGCTCAAACCCATGTCCCCTGCATTGGCAAGCGGATTCTCAACTACTGAGCCACCAGGGAAGTCCCTGTATGAGTTTCTTAAGTATCCCCTGTTTTCTCTTGCAAGGCCCCAAAGTAAGAATCATGATGACGGAAGAACAGAAAGCGGCTGTTTTCATCCAAGCCTGGTGGCGGGGCACCCTGGTGCGCAGGAATCTGCTGCACGCGGCTCTCAGAGTGTGGATCATTCAATGCTGGTGGAAACAGAAGCTGGTGAAGCTGCAAGAGAAGAGGCGGCGGACGTCCCTAGAATTCTACACGCGGCAAGAATGGGCAGCTGTCAAGCTACAATCCTGGTTCCGCATGTGGTGCATCCGCCTTCGTTACTGCCGTTTGCTCCACGCTGTCCGCATCATTCAGGTCTATTGGCGCTGGCATAGTTGCCACACCCGTGGCTTTATTCAGGGCCATTACGACCTCAAAGAAAACCAACTGAATCTTCAACTTGAAATCTCTTTGGGCTCGCAAGCTTGTAGAGTACAACATTGCATATCCCTTCCAATAAAGGAATGACCAGGTCTGCTATATCTGTGTCCCCAGCTCTTTGTCAGACATACTTCAAGGAGGTCATTGAGTTAATGATGGCAAATACTTGGCATCTCATAAATCAGCTCTAAGGAAGTGGCAGGGGTTGCCTGGGGTCCAGTGTGGAGGATTCTGAGAGTCTGGTGCTCTGTGAGCAGGGCTTGTGATTGATTAGCAATGTCTGCCATGGGTAGGAGAGTTGGGGTTGCAGGGCTGTCAAGTCTTCCAACTCCAGGGAGACTCCTTCACAGTGTGGTCTATGTAAATGGTGCCCCGATGTAGTTGTGCAACGTGAAGTCCTGTGTCATCTTTTGCTCTTTTCCCCAAAGTCTTTAAAAAATGTGGTAAATACACATAACATAAAATTTACCATTTTAACCATTTTTGAGTAAACAGCTCAGAAACATTAAGCATATTCAAATTGTTGTGCAACTATCACCACCATCCATCTCCAGAACTTCATTTATCTTGCAAAATTGAAACTCTGTACACATAGAACAATAATTCTTCATTCTCCCCTTCCCTAGCCTCTGGCAACCACTATTCTATTTGCTGTCTCTATGAATTCGATTACTCTAAATGCCTTGTATGAGTGGAATCATACAATATTTGTCCTTTTATGACTGACGTATTTCACTTAACATAAGGTCTTCAAGGTTTAGTTGTTTTAGAGTATCTTTACATTAAGTCCACCATCTTGCCTTTCTCAGGGACAGTTTCTGTTGATTTACTATTTTCCTTTGAATGGGCCATAATTTTCCTCTTTCTTTGTATGCTTTGTAATTTTTTTGTTGTTGTTGAGGATTGGACATTTCAATCTCATAATGTGGTTATTCTAGAGGTCAATTTTTCACTCTTTCCCTGATTTTGCTGTTTTTGCTGTTGTTGGTTCGTTGTAGGGTGTCTCTGTGCTGGGGATCTGTATAGGTGTAAACTTAAGGTCTTCTCTGGTCTTTTCTGGGCCTCCACCTTTCCCTGGGCATACATGGTGACTTTTTAAATTCCCCTGTATATGTGGTTACTTTTAAGTGTCCTAGTCCTTAAGTGTCTGGCTCCCAAAAAGGGAAAAAGAGAAAAGGGGTGGGGGAGGAAGGAGAGGTTCCATCTCTTTAAATCCCCTGTAAGCCACTTCAGCTGGAAGGGGAGGGTGTTGCAACAGTTGTGGTGGGGATTGCAACAATGGCCCTTGCCTCTGTTTCTGCACCTCTGTGATCACAAGCAGTCATCAGCAAAATGAGCACAGATCCCTAATATTTGAAGGACAGATTCTTTATTGCTCACCTTGGATTCTGCAAGCTTCATACAAATTTCTCCAGAACTCATTCACGGCTTCCTGGAATAGCGCTGGGGGCTAGGGTGTCAGGGATGGATAGCCAGCACCATAAAAGCTGAAATTAACCAAAATTAATGACAGTTTACTGTCCAAGTTTCTGGAATGATGCCTTCAATTAGACCCTAAAGACTCTACCAATAAACTGTTTGAACTAATAAACAAATTCAGTAAAGTTGCAGGATATAAAATCAACATACAAAAATCAGTTGCATTTCTATATAATAAAAATAACCTATCTGAAAAAAGGAATTTTAAAAAGTCTCATTTACAACAGCATCAAAAACAATAAAATACCTAGGAATAAATTTAACCAAGGAGGTGAAAGATATATACATTGAAATCTAAAGAAATTGAAGAAGATACAAATAAATGGAAAGATATCCCATGTTCAGGGTTCAGAAAAGTTAACATTGTTAAAATATCCTTACCAGCCAAAGCAATCTATAGATTCAGTGTAAACCCTATCATAATTCCAATGGCATTTTTCACAGAAATGGAAAAATTCCTAAAATTTGTATATAACTGTAAAAGACCCTAAATACCCAAAGTATTCTTGAGAAACAAAGAACAAAGCTGGAGGAATCACACTTCCTGATTACAAAATATATTACAAACCTATAATAATCAGAACAGTATGGAACTGACATAAAAACAGACACAGACCAACTGGACAGAATTGAGAGCCCAGTAATAAACACATACATATATGTAGGGTGAATTAATATTTGACAAGGGAGCTGAGAATATACAATTGGTAAAGAATGGTCTCTTCAACAACTGGTGGGAAAACTGTATATCCACATGCAAAAGAATGAAATTGGGCCCTTCCCTTACACCACATGCAAAAATCAACTTAAAGTGGATCAAAGACTTAAGTGCAAGACCTAAAACCACAAAACTCCTAGAAGAAAACAAGGGAAAAACTGCTTGACATTGGTCTTGGCAATGATTTTTTTGGATATGACCTCAAAAGCACAGGCAACAAAAGCAAAAATAAACAAGTGAGACTACAGCAAATTAAAAACTTCTGCACAGCAAAGGACACAATCAGCAATATAAAAAAACACCCTACAGCACAAGAGAAAATATTTGTAAAACATGTGTCTGATAAGGGGTTAATTGCCAAAATATACAAGGAATTCATATAATCCAATAATGAAGAAAAACAAAAACAAACAATAACAACAACAACAAAACCAAACCTAATTAAAAAATGGCCAGTAATTTTTCATCTACCTGTTGGCCATTTGTATGTCTTCTTTGGAAAAATGTCTATTCAGACATTTTAAACATTTTTCCAAAGAAGACATACAAATGGCCAACAGGTAGATGAAAAATTACTCAACACCACTAACAATGGAAATGCAAGTCAAAACCACATGTGATATAACCTCACACCTGTTAGAATGGCTATTATCAAAAAGACAAATGATAACAAGTGTTGGCAAGGGTGTGGAGATAAGGGAATCCTTGTATACACTGCTGGTGGGATGTAAGTTGGTACAGTCATTATGTTAATCAGTATGGAGGTTCCTCAACACATTCAAAATAAAACTACCATATGATCTAGCAATCCTACTTCTGGGTATATAGCCAAAGGAAATAAAATCACTTTATCAAAGAGATATCTGCATTCTCATGTTTACTGTAGCATTATTCATAATAGCCAAGCTATGGAAATACCCTCTTTCTATCAAAGGAAGAATGGATACACATATAAAATGAAATATTTTTCAGCCATAAAAAGAGAAAGAAATCCTTACATTTGTGACAACATAGATGAACCTGGAGGACCTTATGGAGGACATAAGTAAAATAAGCCCAACAGAGAAAGACAAATACTGTACAATCTCACAAAGTGGAATCTAACAGAGTTGAACAGTGGTTACTAGGGGCTGGGAGGTGGGGAAAATGGGGGGCTGTTTATTAAATGGTAAAAACTTTCAGTTATATGATAAGTTTGGGGATCTAATGGACAGCATGGTGAATATAATAATAATATTGAACTGTATACTTGAAATTTGCTGAGAGTGGTTTTTAAGGGTTCTTGTTTTAAAGAAAAGGTAACTGTGAGGTAATGGATGTGTTAACTTGATTGTGGTAATCATTTCACAATGTATACATATATCAAACCATCATGTTGTACAACTTAACTATATACAATTTTTATTTGTAATTACACCTCAATAAAACTGGAAAAATGATAAAAATATACTCTAGATACAAGTCCATCAAATATGTGGTTTGCAAATATTTTCTCCTGTCATGCAACTTGTCTTTTCATTCTCTTAACAGGGTCTTTCATAGAGCAAAAGTTTTAAATTTGATCAAGTCTAATGTGTCAATTTTCCTTTTATGGATTGTACGTTTGCAGTCAAGTCTAAGAACTTTTTGCCTAGACTTTCTCCCATTCCCCCCACTATAGATCTGGCAGCCATTAAAAGCATAAGGGAACAAAGAAATGCAAATCAAAACTACAATGAGGTATCACCTCACACCAGTCAGAATGGCCATCATCAGAAAATCTACAAACAACAAATGCTGGAGAGGGTGTGGAGAAAAGGGAACCCTCTTGCACTGTTGGTGGGAATGTAAATTGATACAGCCACTATGGAGAACAGTATGGAGGTTCCTTAAAAAACTAAAAATAGAATTACCATATGACCCAGTAATCCCACTACTGGGCATATACCCAGAGAAAACCATAATTCAAAAAGAGTCATGTACCAGGGCTTCCCTGGTGGCGCAGTGGTTGAGAATCTGCCTGCCAATGCAGGGCACACGCGTTCGAGCCCTGGTCTGGGAAGATCCCACATGCCGCGGAGCAACTACGCCCGTGAGCCACAACTACTGAGCCTGCGCATCTGGAGCCTGTGCTCCGCAACAAGAGAGGCCGCGATAATGAGAGGCCTGCACACCGCGATGAAGAGTGGCCCCCAGTTGCTGCAACTAGAGAAAGCCCTCACACAGAAACGAAGACCCAACACAGCCATAAAAAAAAAAATCACTGACTTAAAAAAAAAAAAAAAAAAGAGTCATGTACCACAATGTTCATTGCAGCACTATTTACAATAGCCAGGCCATGGAAGCAACCTAAACGCCCATCGACAGACGAATGGATAAAGAAGATGTGGTGCATATATACAATGGAATATTACTCAGCCATAAAAAGGGAACAAAATTGGGTCATTTGTAGAGACATTGATGGACACAGAGACTGTCATACAGAGTGAAGTAAGTCAGAAAGAGAAAAACAAATATCGTATATTAACGCATATATGTGGAATCTAGAAAAATGGTACAGATGAACTGGTTTGCAAGGCAGAAATAGAGACACAGATGTACAGAACAAATGTATGGAACCAAGGGGGGAAATTGGGGGGTGGTGGTGGTGGTGGGATGAATTGGGAGATTGGGATTGACATATATACACTAAAATGTATAAAATGGATAACTAATAAACACCTGCTGTATTAAAAAAAATAAAATATTAAAAAAGCATAAGGGAACACACTATGAGCAACTTTATTCTCATAAATTCAACAACTTAAAACAAATTGATCAACTGTTTGAAAGTTACACAATACCAACCCAATCAGACGAAACAGGTACCTGAATAGTCCCTTGGCCATTAAAGAAATTGAATTTGTAATTTAAAAGCTCTCTAAAAAGAGATCTCCAGGCCCAGATGGCTTCACTAAAGAATTTTTACAAAATATTTAAAGAAGAATTTTCACACCAATTTTCCATAATGTCTTCCAGGAAATAGAAAAGGAGAGAATGCTCCCAATTTTTATGAGGTCAGTATTACCTTGATATCAAAATCGGACAAAGGGAATTTTAAAAAAAGTGTAGATTAGTATCTCTCAGGAACTTAGAGGTAAAAATCAAACCCAACAAGGTACAAAAGAAATTATACACTAGCACCAAGTAGAAATTTATTCCAGGTAAGCAAGGCTACTTCAAACATTCAAAAATTAATCAATCCACCATATCAACAGGCTAAAGAAGAAAAATCATATGACTATATATAGTCAGAAACAGAAAAACCATTTGACAAAATCCAACACCCATTCATGATAAAAAGGAAACTCTTAGCAAGTTAGGAATAGAGGGAACTACCTAACTTTAACTTGATAAAGAGAATCCACATCTAACATCATACTTTTATTGGTTCTTGGTATGACGAGTGATTTTCTGTTGTATGCTGGACATTTTGGATATTATATTAGGAGGCTCTCGATGCTATTTAAATCTTCTATTCTAGAAGGCAGCATCCTATTTAGGTTTAGTATGTAGATGCTGGCTTACTTTTGTGGGCCCTGTTTCCAATGAGAATTTTCTTTTCTGGGCTCTTTCAATGCAATTCTGGTCTGCTTTATTCTTTTGGTTCCACTGGATCCCTTCTGGTGCCACCTACAAGGTAGAAGCCATTTTCCTGGGTTCCCTCTTGCCATTAGATGGAGGGTTTAGGATGTTGGACTTCTGAGGTACAGAGCAATACCCTGGCCTGTTCACTGGCCACCCGGTGCCAGTGGGTTTCCCACTCTGTCTCTGCTGGTGCCACTGGAGGAGAGAAGGGATACCTGGACTGCATTTTGCTGTTGGGTGGAGGGCCAGGAAGTTCCTGTTCTGGATCTTCTTCTGTGGCTGGCTGGATGGCCAGGGGCTGCTAGTCTGGATTGCCTCTGCCACTGACTGAAGGCCAGGAGATACTAGGCCTGTTGGAGCTGAGGTACAGGAGGATCCCCTCTCTCCCACCATTTAGTTTGGGGTAGGAGATGGGTTGATCTGCTCAGGTTCTGCTGTTGCTGCTGTGGGTAGATCAAGCCTGCTTCTGTTAGCAGATGAGAAATGAAGTGGGTTGGCCCACATGGGTTCTGCTTTTACTGCTGCTGAGGACAGACTGGGTCACCACTGCTAGCGGATGTGGGGTGTGGAGTGGGTGGATAAGCCTGGGTTCCACTGTTGCTGCTGTTGTGAGCAGATCATGCCTGTTGCTGCCAGTGCGTGTGGGGCATGGGATGGGTTGGCTTATAAGGGTACCGTAGGCAATTCAGTCTGCTGTTGCCACTAGGCATGGGTCTCCCTGCTTAGTCTCTGCTGGGCTTCCCCTTCTTTTGACCAGAGAGAGCATGCTTTTCTTGTTTTGTTTGTTTTGTTTAGCTTTCCCTATGCCTGTTGTTGGTTCTAGGTTGCAGACATATCTGGTGTCCAGTCTGAGATGTATGACAGATAAAATAAGAATTCATCTAGGTGTACCTTTTAAAATCTTGAGACTCCTAGATGATCCGCCATCTCTCCATATTTCAGAGTCCTTTTATGATTGTTGAATTATTTTCAGAGTATTTAGTTTGTATTTAGAGGGGAGGAGAAGGGAAAATTAGTTGACACCATCTTGTACCATAATTGGAAGCTCTCACTCCTAGGTTTTTAACCAAATAAAGTGCAAAACTTAGGTTCACACAAAAAAACACACAAATATACATAGCAGATTAATTTGTAATCACCCAAAACTGGAAACAACTCCAAGACCCTTCAACTGGTAAAAATTTCTGATAACATCCATACAATGGAATACCACTCAGCAATTAAAACAAATGAGTACCCACAACATCACAGGTCTCAGACACATTATGCTAAATGAAAGAAGCCAGACTCAAAAGGCTACAAATTATTATTCCTTCTATATGACATTCTGGAAAAGGGAAAACAATACGTACATATTACAGACCAGTGGTTGCTAGGGTTTGGTGGAGAGTAGTGGGTGACCACAAAGGGGCACAAGGGAATTCTACTTTATGTATCTTGAAGTTCAGTTATTAGGTACACATATATTCTATGATATTAAGATATATGATATTACATATATATTCTATGAATTATTGTGGCTGTTGATAGATATGATAATATTGAGGTTATATTTTTACAAAGGTCTCATCTATTAAAGATATATATTAAAGTATTATGGATTAAGTAGTATGATTTTTGTTGTTTGCCTTTAAAAAATTATGTATTTCAATAAGAAGGGAGTAATTAACTCTGTAGCCTAATGTAGAGAGAATGCATAAGAACGGAGAAATAACCATTGGATTTGGTCAGTTGGAATGTTGGTGATGTTGATGAGTGCAGTGTCAGTGAAGTAAGAGGAGTAGAAGCCTGATTGGAATGGGCTGAAGAGAAAATAGTAGGAACAGAAGTGGAAACAGTGATGGCATGATTTGCTATGAAGAGAAACAGAGAACTGGAAGAGAAATTGATTAAGATCGTATTTTTTAAAGATGGAAGAGGTAGACATTGATAATTTGGATAGTGGGGTTATGAATGCAGGATCAAACACCTTGAGATGGCAGCAGGATAATGGAGGAGTTAACCTTTGACGGGATCAAAGACCCTTCATTTATTTCAACTGGAGGGAAGGCAGCAAGTGTGGTCCAGACGGAGCTGAGATGGAGAATGAGGTGGTAGGAAGATGGAGGTCCAGTCTGCTTCCATTTCTTCCGTTAAGTGTGTGGTGACATATATCATCATTATGGAGTTCAAGGGGAGAAGTAGAATTGGGCATTTGGAGAGGAGGTGGTATGAATTATTCAATTCAGAAAAAAGAAATGCAAACACACCAGAGAAATTTATTGGGAAATTTGTCCAATGGAGATTTGCAGTCATGAATACGAACCGAGACCATGCCTCATGGTTGTTTTGCTCTAGCCATGCCACTCTTCTGCAGGCACAGAGCAGGTAGATAATTAAGTTCATCCCACACACATTTGCAGAGAGAGGGCCAAGAGAAGTCAAGTTGTTCAGGGGAGAGATTACAATAATTAAGTATAGAATCTGAACTGGGTAAAGAAAGATACAAGGGTTTGTCAGGGGTGATGGCTGTAAAAAAACTTGGTAGGGTCAATAGATTGGAAGACCTTATCACATCTGAAGAAACATTCTATTAGGGGTATTTGAAAGGTGAACTGGAAGGAGAGAATAAAGTAAAAAGAGAATGGAACTCTAGAAAAAGCAATTTGGGCAACAGTACACTGATTGGTAATGGTAAGGTCCAGAGCCACACTATTCAATGGAATAGCCACTAGCCATATGTGGCTATTTAAACATAAATTAATTTAAATAAAATTTAAAATTCAATTCTTTAGTTGCACCAGGGACATTTCAAGTGCTCCACAACCATGTGTGGCTAGTGGCTAGCACATTGGACAGCACTGATACAGAACATTTCCATCATCACAGAAATTGCTACTGAGTATAGCACTGCTTTAGTATGACCATGGGAGTGAGAATGGAGACAAGAGTAGGGATGGGGGTAATATCAGGGGGAGCCCTGTTTGCTACACAGCCCTCAGGGAGAGGAGTTCTGGTAAGGGAATTGTGAAGATGGAGTTGAAGTGCCACGAACTCCTGTTTTCTACCAGTCCCCAGGGTCATCACCCGCTCGTCAGCATGCCCAGTCACATCTGTCACTAAGGCCGGCCTCCTGTCCTTTACCTGGGGCTGCACTGCACTGCTACCAGGAGAGTCAGCCACATGCTGGCCTTTTCACTAGGTGATTGCCAAAGATACCTTGTCTGAGGCATCTGAGATCCCAGTCAATCCCCAACTGCAGGCGGAAAGAGAAGACCCTCACTATCTGTTCTCATGTGCAGAGGTACCCAAAGTCTTCAGGAAGATGTAGCTCACCTGTCTCGCAGATTCCCGGCGAGAAGAAAGGAATGGGGCTGGGGATGGGAACTTGGACTTCTGGCTCTGTTACATTAGACTAGGACCTCGGTTTCTGTTTTGACAACTAAGTAAGTAGCATATGGAATTGTCAGTCCAGAACAGGGTTCATGGGCACAAGGGGAAAACCTCACTAAAGTTCTTTCCCAGGGAGAAGAGGAGGCAGCATGGCTTAAGTCCTAAAATTTCCATTAGCTGGCGGGAGACCATGAGACATACCAGATCAGGTTAGACCTTTACTGAGGACAGGAGACAGTGCCGCTTCTTGCCATCCCTTAGGGGTTGATGATTTCAATGTGGAACTGCAGGTGAGTGGCTGTGACTACACAGTGGCCCCGGAGAAGAGCACAGGTCTGGCAGTTGTGGCATTGCCAGTGGTACTGGATGATGTAAATGGCGTTGAGCACCTGGCAGTATCGCCAGTGGATGCGCCACATACGGACCAAAGACTGGAGCTTGACCACTGCCCTCTCTGTGTGTGCGTAGGAAATCAGGGCTGCCCTCCGCTTCTTCTGCCGCAGCCTGTCCATTGTCAGTCTCCACCAGCACTGAATGATCCAGGCCCTGAGGGCTGCGTGTAACAATGTCTGGCGTACTAGGGTGCCACGCCACCAGGCCTGAATCTTCTTGGCTGCTTTTATTCTTTCTTTTATATTTTTCTAGGCAGAGATAAGAGAGACCACTCAGGGAACTTCCTGCCACCAACTTCTAGGATATTCCTGGAAAGGGCCTAGATTCTTTTAACAGTCAGCCCTTCTTTGGAGATTCCAGGGGATTAGCAGGACACTGACTAAGAGGCAGAAGTCCTGGGTGGTGAGTCCTCCTCTGCCAATACGGACACATCACCTTGCCCTCAGGTCATAGCATCCTCCTCTTGACTACCTCACAGGTGCATGGATCAAGAGAAAAACCATTAGTAACTAGGAGGGTGCATTAGGAATGTGAGAGACTTAGTTATACTCTACCTCTTCAGTGCTTATTGGGTTTGGGAGGTTTGGCCTCATAATGCTTTTGCCTGGTATTCTCTGCTAATTCTAGTCCCATTGGCTGATTTCTTTCTGCCACAACAGTGTATTTCAATATGGCGGTGAGTTTTTAACACCCTCATCACATATTCTACTCCCAGCCTCCCCATACTGTGAACATTCTACTTTCTAATTCAGAGTCCTCACATCCTCATCCCCCAGCTCATGCATTTCTTGATGGCTTTCCTTCTCTCTGTTCACTCTTCGTGTCACAGTCAAACCCAGACCCAGAGTTCATGCTGAGAAGGAAGTGGAGGAAAAATAAGCCAGTATTGAATTGACTCCTGATTACTTTAAACTCTGGATCCCTAAGAGGCACAATTCCACACCCTCATGACACTGACATAAATGTTCTGGATATCTTAATTATATGGAGATTTTACCTACCTCTTTTTTCTGCTGCTGCTGCTTCTGCTTCAACCTAATTTCTTCTTCGGAATCCTCAACCACAATTAAAATTAAATTGCCGTCTGTCTGTCATGAGAATTAAACGGGAAATGAATGGATGAGCTAAGAGTACTGTTTCTCTCTATGGCTCTGCACAAAGATACCCCTGCCTCAGCATCCTCTTTTTTCCCAAAAGCTGTGAAGTCCAGAGTGATTCCCACCCACCCTCAAGCCTGCCTAGTGGATATGGCCATGTCTCTTACACAAAATCGAACCCCCATGGCTTGTCTCTAGATGGTTCCTTTATTTCTCCACTTCCCAAGGTCTGACATGAGTAATATGAGGGGGAGAGGTATGAGTTAACAATTGCTTTATGACATCAGGATTAGGATATATGCCACCTAAGTTGAGTCTTCCTCACAAACAAGCTCCATGGGAACTTGTATTACCTGTCCACTTCCCTTCTGTCAGAGACGTATCTGAGCTCAGAGTGGAAAGATAGGGCACTTGGGTGCCGTTCCTCCAGTGAGGCCCATCCACATCCTTTCTCATTATCAGTCACACAGGAGGGCAGGAGGGACCATGGCAGGATAGCTCCATACAGCTCTCTAGTGTCCCCTCAGACTTAGCACTTCCTGTCTTCCCTGGATTCAAGTTTCAGTACCTCAGTGCGCCATAGGAAACTAGAGAGACTAGATGAATCTAGAAAGCAGTAAATTTTTTTAAAAAAAGCTTAAAATTAAATAGAAAACAAAAATGAGTGGTGGAAGATAAATTTAAAAGCTGATATTTTTCAAATTACTTTCAAATTACTGCCTCTGTGCGGGGTCTCAGAGCATGTGAGATTTTTCGTGAGCCCTTTAAGAACAGTCTCTGTTTCCCACAGCCCTCCAGCTTTCCCCCACACAAGCCCCGCTGGACTTCAAAGCCAGAAATTCTGGGGGCTCATCATCCCGGTGCAGGATCCCCAGGCGAAGGAGCCCAGTGTGGGGCTCAGGCCCCTCACTCCTTGGGGAGAACCTCTGTAATCATTATTATCCTTTTGTTTGTGGGTTGTCACCCTGGGGTGTGGGTCTTGACTATACTGACTCCACTCCTCCCACCCATCTCGTTGTGGTTCCTTCTTCATATCTTTAGTTGTGGAAAATCGTTTCTGCCAGTCTTTAGGTCATTCTCATAGATAGTTGCTTTGTAAATAGTTGTAATTTTGGTATTCTTGTGGGAGGAGGTGAGCACAGGGTCTTCCTACTTCACCATCTTGGTCACACCTTCAGATTAGCATTTCTTAATGTTTATTGCCTGAGTTATTTATTATTATGATTATGTCTAAGCAGATCATTTCTTTTTTAAAAAATTTTTATTGGAGTATAGTTGATTTACAATGTTGTGTTACTTTCAGGTGTACAGCAAAGTGAATCAGTTATACATATATATATACCCACTCCTTTTTTTTTTTTAAGATTCTTTTCCCATATAGGCCATCACAGAGTATTGAGTAGAGTTCCCTGTGCTATGCAGTAGGTCCTTATTATCTATTTTATATATAGTCGTGTGTATATGTCAGTCCCAATCTCCCAATTTATCCTCCCCTCCCCCTTATCCCCTGGTAACCATAAGTTTGTTTTCTACATCTGTGACTTTTACCCCCTTTTTTTAAGATTCCACATATAAGCGATATCATATGATATTTGTCTTTCTGTGTCTGACTTACTTCACTCAGTATGACAATCTCTAGGTCCATCCATGTTGCTGCAAATTGCATTATTTTGTTTTTTTTATGGCTGAGTAATATTCCATTGTATATATGTACCATATCTTCTTTATCCATTCCTCTGTTGATGGACATTTAGGTTGCTTCCATGTCCTCGCTATTGTAAACAGTACTGCAATGAACAGTTGCGTGCATGTATCTTTTTTTTTTTTAAAGATTTTTTTGATGTGGACCATTGTTAAAGTCTTTACTGAATTTGTTACAATATTGCTTCTGTTTTATGTTTTGGTTTTTTGGCTGCGAGGCATGTGGGATCTTAGTTCCCTGACCAGGGATCGAACCCACACCCCCTACATTGGAAGGCAAAGTCTTAACCACTCAACCGCCAGGGAAGTCCTTGCATGTATCTTTTTGAACTATGGTTTTCTCCGGGTATATGCCTAGGTGTGGGATTGCTGGGTCATATGGTAGTTCTATTTTTAGTTTTTTAAGGAAAATCCATACTGTTCTCCATAGTGGCTGCACCAATTTACATTCCCACCAAAAGTGTAGGAGGGTTCCCTTTTCTCCACACCCTCTCCAGCATTTATTGTTCGTAGATTTTTTGATGATGGTCATTCTGACTGGTGTGAGGTGATACCTCATTGTAGTTTTGATTTGCATTCCTCTAATAATTAGTGATGTTGAGCATCTTTTCATGTGCTTTTTGGCCACCTGTATGTCTTCTTTGTAGAAATGTCTACTTAGATCTTCCGCCCATTTTTTGATTGGGTTACTTGTTTTTTTTGATATTAAGCTGCACAAGTTGTTTGTATATTTTGGAGATTAATCTCTTGTTGCTTCATTTGCAAATATTTTCTCCCATTCTGAAGGTCGTTTTTTTGTTTTGTTTATGCTTTCCTTTGCTGTGCGAAAGATTTTAAGTTTAATTAGATGCCATTTATTTTTTTTGTTTTTTATTTTCATCACTCTAGGAGGTGGATCAAAAAAGATCTTGCTGTGATTTATGTCAAAGAGTGTTCTGCCTATGTTCTCCTCTAAAAGTATTATAGTGTCCGGCCTTACATTTAGGCCTTTAATCCATTTTGAGTTTATTTTTGTGTATGGTGTAGGGAGTGTTCTAATTTCATTCTTTTACATGTAGCTGTCTTATTTTCCCAGCACCACTTATTGAAGAAACTGTCTTTTCTCCATGGTATATTCTTGCCTCCTTTGTCATAGATTAGGTGACCAAAGGTGTATGGGTTTATCTCTGGGCTTTCCATCCTGTTCCATTGATCTATATTTCTGTTTTTGTGACTGTACCATACTGGTTTGACTACTGTAGCTTCATAGTATACTCTGAAGTCAGGGAGCCTGGTTCCTCCAGTTCCATTTTTCTTTCTCAAGATTGCTTTGGCTATTCGGGGTCTTTTTTGTTTCCATGCAAATTGTAAAATTTTTTGTTCTAATTCTGTGAAAAATGCCACTGGTAATTTGATACGGATTGCACTGAATCTGTAGATTGCTTTGGGTAGTATAGTCGTTTTCACAATATTGATTCTTCCAATCCAAGAACATGGTATATCTCTCCATCTGTTTGTGTCATCTTTGATATCTTTCATCAGTGTCTTATACTTTTCTGAGTACAGGTCTTTTGTCTCCTTAAGTAGGTTTATTCCTAGGTATTTTATTCTTATTATGTTGAGGTAGGTTCCCTCTATGCCCACTTTCTGGAGAGTTTTTATCATACATGGGTGTTGAATTTTGTTAAAAGCTTTTTCTGCATCTATGGAGATGATCATATGGTTTTTATTCTTCAATTTGTTAATATGGTGTATCACATTGATTGATTTGCATATATTGAAGAATCCTTGCATCCCTGGGATAAATCCCACTTGATCATGGTGTATGATCCTTTTGATGTGTTGCTGGATTCTGTTTGCTAGTATTTTGTTGAGAATTTTTGTGTCTATGTTCATCAGTGATATTGGCCTGTAATTTTCTTTTTTTGTGATATCTTTGTCTGGTTTTGGTATCAGTGTGATAGTGGTCTCGTAGAATGAGCTTGGCAGTGTTCCTTTCTCTGCAATTTTTTGGAAGAGTTTGAGAAGGATAGGTGCTAGCTCTTCTCTAAATGTTTGATAGAATTCACCTGTGAAGCCATCTGGTCCTGAACTTTTGTTGTTGGAAGATTTTTAATCACAGTTTCAATTTCATTACTTGTGATTAGTCTGTTCCTATTTTCTATTTCTTCCTGGTTCAGTCTTGGAAGGCTGTACCTTTCTAAGAATTTGTCCATTTCTTCCAGGTTGTCCATTTTATTGGCATATAATTGCTTGTAGTAGTCTCTTATGATCCTTTGTATTTCTGTGGTATCAGTTGTAACTTCTTTTCATTTTTAATTTTATTGATTTGAGTCCTCTCCCTTCTTTTCTTGATGAGTATGCCTTAAGGTTTATCAATTTTGTTTATCGTATGAAAGAACCAGCTTTTAGTTTCATGAATCTTTTTTTTTTTATTGTTTTCTTTGTCTCTTTCATTTATTTCTGCTCTGATCTTTATGATTTCTTTCCTTCTACTAACTTTGGGTTTTGTTTGTTCTTCTTTCTCTAGTTCCTTTAGGTGTAAGGTTAGGTTGTTTATTTGACATTTTCTTGTTTCTTGAGGTAAGATTGTATTGCTATAAAGTTCCCTCTTAGAACTGCTTTTGCTGCATCCCATAGGTTTTGGGTCATCGTGTTTTCATTGTCATGTGTTTCTAGGTATTTTTTATTTCCTCTTTGATTTCTTCAGTGATCCATTGGTTATTTAGTAGCATATTGTTTAGCTTCCATGTGTTTGTGTTTTTTACAGTTTTTTTTCCCTGTAATTGATTTCTAATCTCATAGCGTTGGGGTTGGAAAAGATGCATGATATGATTTCAATTTTCTTAAATTTACTGAGGTTTGATTTGTGACCCAAGATGTGATCTATCCAGGAGAATGTTCTGTGTGCACTTAAGAAAGTGTATTCTGCTGCTTTCGGATGTAATGTCCTATAAATATCAATTAAGTCTATCTGGTCTAACTAAATGTAAGGCCAGACACTATAAAACTCTAAGATGAAAACATAGGCAGAACACTCTATGACATAAATCACAGCAAGATCCTTTTTGACCCACTTCCTAGAGAAATGAAAATAAAAACAAAAGTAAACAAATGGGACCTAGTGAAACTTAAAACCTTTTGCAAAGCAAAGGAAAACCTAAACAAGACGAAAAGACAACCCTCAGAATGGGAGAAAATATTTGCAATTGAAGAAACTGACAAAAGATTAATCTCCAAAATTTAGAAGCAGCTCATGCAGCTCAATATCAAAAAAACAAACAACCCAATCCAAAAATGGGCAGAAGACCTAAATAGACATTTCTCCAAAGAAGATATACAGATTGCCAACAAATACATGAAAGGATGCTCAACATCAGTAATCATTAGAGAAATGCAAATCAAAACTACAATGAGGTTATCACCTCACTCCAGTCAGAATGGCCATCATCAAAAAATCTACAAACAATACAATCCTGCAGCCTGTGGAACGAAAACCACATTAACAGATAGATAGACAAGATGAAAAGGCAGAGGGCTATGTACCAGATGAAGGAACAAGATAAAACCCCAGAAAAACAACCAAATGAAGTTGAGATAGGCAACCTTCCAGAAAAAGAATTCAGAAAAATGATAGTGAAGATGATCCGGGACCTTGGAAAAAGAATGGAGGCAAAGACTGAGAAGATGCAAGAAATGTTTAACAAAGACCTAGAAGAATTAAAGAACAAAGAAACAGAGATGACCAATACAATAACTGAAATGAAAAATACACTAGAGAGAATCAATAGCAGAATAATGAAGGCAGAAGAACGGATAAGTGACCTGGAAGAAAGAATGGTGGAATTCACTGCCATGGAACAGAATAAAGAAAAAACAATGAAAAGAAATGAAGACAGCCTAAGAGACCTCTGGGACAACATTAAATGCCACAACATTCGCATTATAGGGGTCCCAGAAGGAGAAGAGAGAGAAAAAGGACCCGAGAAAATATTTGAAGAGATTATAATCGAAAACTTCCCTAACATGGGAAAGGAAATAGCCACCCAAGTCCAGGAAGTGCAGAGAGTCCCATACAGGATAAACCCAAGGAGAAACACGCTGAAACCCATACTAATCAAATTGGTAAAAATTAAAGACAAAGAAAAATGACTGAAAGCAGCAAGGGGAAAATGACAAATAACATACAAGGGAACTCCCATAAGGTTAACACCTGATTTCTCAGCAGAAACTCTACAAGGCAGAAGGGAGTGGCATGACATATTTAAAGTGATGAAAGGGAACAACCTACAACCAAGATTACTCTACCCAGCAAGGATCTCATTCAGATTCTATGGAGAAATCAAAAGCTTTACAGACAAGCAAAAGCTAAGAGAATTCAGCACCACCAAACCAGCTCTACAACAAATGCTAAAGGAACTTCTCTAAGTGGGAAACACAAGAGAAGAAAAGACCTACAAAAACAAACCCAAAACAATTAAGAAAATGGTCATAGGAACATGCATATCGATAATTACCTTAAACGTGAATGGATTAAATGCTCCAACCAAAAGACACAGGCTCGCTGAATGGATACAAAAACAAGGTCCATATATATGCTGTCTACAAGAGACCCACTTCAGACCTAGGGACACATTCAGACTGAAAGTGAGGGGATGGAAAAAGATATTCCATGCAAATGGAAATCAAAAGAAAGCTGTAGTAGCAATACTCATATCAGATAAAATAGAGTTTAAAATATAGAATGTTTCAAGAGACAAGGAAGGACACTACATAATGATCAAGGGATCAATCCAAGAAGAAGATATAACAATTATAAATATATATGCACGCAACATAGGAACACCTCAATACATAAGGCAACTGCTAACAGCTATAAAAGAGGAAATTGACAGTAACACAATAATAGTGGGGGACTTTAACACCTCACTTACACCAATGGACAGATCATCCAAACAGAAAATTCATAAGGAAACACAAGCTTTAAATGACACAATAGACCAGATAGATTTAATTGATATTTATAGGACATTCCATCCCAAAACAGATTACACTTTCTTCTCAAGTGCGCATGGAACATTCTCCAGGATAGATTACATCTTGGGTCACAAATCAAGTCTCAGTAAATTTAAGAAAATTGAAATCATACCAAGTACCTTTTCTGACCACAATGCTATGAGATTAGAAATCAATTACAGGGAAAAAAACCCATAAAAAACACAAACACATGGAGGCTAAACAATATGTTACTAAATAACCAAGAGATCACTGAAGAAATCAAAGCAGAAATCAAAAAATACCTAGAGACAAATGACAATGAAAACACGACGATCCAAAACCTATGGGATGCAGCAAAAACAGTTCTAAGAGGGAAGTTTATAGCAATACAAGCTTACCTCAAGAAACAAGAAAAATCTCAAACAATCTAACCTTACACCAAAAGGAACTAGAGAAAGAAGAACAAACAAAACCCAAAGTTAGCAGAAGGAAAGAAATCATAAAGACCAGAGCAGAAGTAAATGAAATAGAAACAAAGAAAACAATAGCAAAGATCAATAAAACTAAAAGCTGGTTCTTTGAGAAGATAAACAAAATTGATAAACCATTAGCCAGACTCATCAAGAAAAAGAGGGAGAGGACTCAAATCAATAAAATTAGAAATGAAAAAGGAGAAGTTACAACAGACACCGCAGAAATACAAAGCATCCTAAGAGACTACTACAAGCAACTTTATGCCAATAAAATGGACAACCTGGAAGAAATGGACAAATTCGTAGAAAGGTGTAACCTTCTAAGACTGAGCCAGGAAGAAATAGAAAATATGAACAGACCAATCACAAGCACTGAAATTGAAACTGTGATTAAAAATCTTCCAACAAACAAAAGTCCAGGACCAGATGGCTTCACAGGTGAATTCTATCAAACATTTAGAGAAGAGTTAACACCCATCCTTCTCAAACTCTTCCAAAAAATTGCAGAGGAAGGAACACTCCCAAACTCATTCTATGAGGCTACCATCACCCTGATACCAAAACCAGTCAAAGATACTAAAAAAAAAAGAAAATTAAAGACCAATATCACTGATGAATATAGATGCGAAAATCCTCAACAAAATACTACCAAACAGAATCCAGCAACACATTAAAAGGATCATACACCATGATCAAGTGGGATTTATCCCAGGGATGCAAGGATTCTTCAATATATGCAAATCAATCAATGTGATACACCATATTAACAAATTGAAGAATAAAAACCATATGATCATCTCCATAGATGCAGAAAATGCTTTTGACAAAATTCAACACCCATATATGATAAAAACTCTCCAGAAAGTGGGCATAGAGGGAACCTACCTCAACATAATAAAGGTTATATATGATAAACCCACAGCAAACATTCTCAATGGTGAAAAACTGAAAGCATTTCCTCCAAGATCAGGAACAAGACAAGGATGTCCACTCTCACCACTATTATTCAACATAGTTTTGGAAGTCATAGCCACGGCAATCAGAGAAGAAAAAGAAATAAAAGGAATCCAAATTGGAAATGAAGAAGTAAAACTGTCACTGTTTGCAGATGACATGATACTATACATAGAGAATCCTAAAAATGCCACCAGAAAACTACTAGAGCTAATCAATGAATTTGGGAAAGTTGCAGGGTACAAAATTAATGCACAGAAATCTCTTGCATTCCTATACACTAATGATGAAAAATCTGAAAGAGAAATTAAGGAAACACTCCCATTTACCATTGCAACAAAAAGAATAAAATACCTAGGAATAAACCTACCTAGGGAGACAAAAGACCTGTATGCAAAAAACTATAAGACACTGATGAAAGAAATTAAAGATGATACAAACAAAGAAATACACCATGTTCTTGGATTGGAAGAATCAATATTGTGAAAATGACTACACTACCCAAAGCAAACTACAGATTCAATGCAATCCCTATCAAATTAGCAATGGCATTTTTTTTTACAGAACTAGAACAAAAAATCTTAAAATCTGTATGGAGACACAAAAGACCCCGAACAGCCTAAGCAGTCTTGAGGGGAAAAAACAGAGCTGGAGGAATCAGACTCCCTGACTTCAGACTATACTACAAAGCTACAGTAATCAAGACAATATGGTACTGGCACAAAAAGAGAAATATAGATCAATGGAACAGGATAGAAAGCCCAGAGATAAACCCACGCACCTATGGTCAACTAATCTATGACAAAGGACGCAAGGATATATAACAGAGAAAAGACAGTCTCTTCAATAAGTGGTGCTGGGAAAGCTGGACAGCTACATGTAAAATAATGAAATTCGAACATTCCCTGACACCATACACAAAAATAAACTCAAAATGGATTAGAGACCTAAATGTGAGACCGGACACTATAAAACTCTTAGAGGAAAACACAGGAAGAACACTCTTTGACATAAATCACAGCAAGATCTTTTTTGATCCACCTCCTAGAGAAATGGAAATAAAAACAAAAATAAACAAATGGGACCTAATGAAACTTAAAAGCTTTTGCAAAGCAAAGGAAACTACAAACAAGACGAAAAGACAACCCTCAGAATGGGAGAAAATATTTGCAAACAAATCAACAGACAAAGGATTAATCTCCAAAATATATAAACAGCTCGTGCAGCTCAATATTAAAAAAACAAACAACCCAATCCAAAAATGGGCAGAAGACCTAAATAGCCATTTCTCCAAGAAGACATACAGATGGCCAAGAAGCACATGAAAAGCTGCTCAACATCACTAATTATTAGAGAAATGCAAATTAAAACTATAATGAGATATCAGCTCACACCAGTTAGAATGGGCATCATCAGAAAATCTACAAACAACAAATGCTGGAGAGGGTGTGGAGAAAAGGGAACCCTCTTGCACTGTTGATGGGAATGTAAATTGATACAGCCACTACGGAGAACAGTATGGAGGTTCCTTAAAAAACTAAAAATAGAATTACCATATGACCCAGTAATCCCACTACTGGGCATATACCAAGAGAAAACCATAATTCAAAATGACACACACATCCCAATGTTCATTGCAGTACTATTTACAATAGCCAGGTCATGGAAGCAACCTAAATGCCCATCGACAGACAAATGGATAAAGAAGATGTGGTACATATATATACAATGGAATATTACTCAGCCATAGAAAGGAACAAAATTGGGTCATTTGTAGAGATGTGGTTGAATCTAGAGACTGTCATACAGAATAAGTCAGAAAGAGAAAAACAAATATCGTATATTAATGCATATATGTGGAACCTAGAAAAATGGTACAGATGAACCAGTTTGCAGGGCAGAAATTGAGACACAGATGTAGAGGACAAATGTATGGACACCAAGGGGGGAAAGCAGTGGGGTGTGGTGGTGGTGGTGGTGTGATGAATTGGGAGATTGGGATTGACATGTATACACTAATATGTATAAAATGGATAACTAATAAGAACCTGCTGTATAAAAAAGCAAATAAAATAAATTCAAAAGTTCAAAAAAAACCCTATAAAAAATCTACAAACAATAAATGCTGGAGAGGGTGTGGAGAAAAGGGAACCCTCTTGCACTGTTGGTGGGAATGTAAATTGATACAGCCACTATGGAGAACAGTATGGAGTTTCCTTAAAAAACTAAAAGTAGAACTACCATATGACCCAGCAATCCCACTACTGGGCATATACCCTGAGAAAACCATAGTTCAAAGAGAGACATGTACCACAATGTTCATTGCAGCACTATTTACAATAGCCAGGACATGGAAGCAGCCTAAGTGTCTATCAACAGATGAATGGATAAAGAAGATGTGGCACATATATACAATGGGATATTATTACTCAGCCATAAAAAGAAACGAAACTGAGTTATTTGTCGTGAGCTGGATGGACCTAGAGTCTGTCATACAGAGTGAAGTAAGTCAGAAAGCGAAAAACAAATATCATATGCTAACACATATATATGGAATCTAAAAAAAAATGGTTCTGATGAATTAGGGGCAGGACGGGACTAAAGACGCAGATGTAGAGAATGGAGTTGAGGACACGGGGAGGGGGAAGGGTAAGCTGGGATGAAGTGAGAGAGTGGCATGGACAGATATACACTACCAAATGTAAAATAGATAGCTAGTGGGAAGCAGCCACATAGCACAGGGAGATCAACTCGGTGCTTTGTGACCACCTAGAGGGGTGGGATAGGGAGGGTGGGAGGGAGACACAAGAGGGAGGAGACGGGGATATATGTATATGCATAGCTGATTCACTATGTTATAAAGCAGAAACTAACACACCATTGCAAAGCAATTATATGCCAATAAAGTTGTTAAAAAATTGTCTATCTGGTCTAATGTGTCATTTAAGGCCTGTGTTCCTCTATTAATTTTATGTCTGGATGATCTGTCCATTGATGAAAGTGGGGTGTTAAAGTCCCCCACTATTATTGTGCTACTGTCGATTTCTCCTTTATGGCTGTTAGTATTTGTCTTATATATTGAGGTGCTCTTATGCTGGGTGCATATATATTTACAATTGTTATACCTTCTTCTTGGATTGATCCTTGATCATTGTGTAGTTTCCTTCTTTGTCTCTCATAACAGTCTTTATTTTAAAGTCTATTTTGTCTTATACGGGTATTGCTACTCTCACTTTGTTTTGATTTTCATTTGCATGGAATACCTTTTTCCATCCCCTCACTTTCAGTCTCTATGTGGCCCTAGGTCTGAAATGGGTCTATTGTAGACAGCATATATATGGGTCTTGTTTCTGTATCCATTCAGCTGGTCTATGTCTTTTGGTTGGAGCATTTAATCCATTTACATTTAAGGTAGTTATCGATATGTATGTTCCTAGTGCCATTTTCTTAACTGTTTTGGGTTTGTTTTTGTAGGTCTTTTTTTCCCCCTGCCTCTTTTGTTCTCTTCTCTTGTGTTTCTTGTCTAGAGAAGTTCCTTTAGCATTTGTTGTAAAGCTGGTTTGGTGGTGCTGAATTCTTTTAACTTTTGCTTGTCTGGAAAGCTTTTGGTTTCTCCTTCGAATCTGAATGAGAGCCTTGGTGGGTAGAGTATTCTTGGTTGTAGGTTTTTCCCTTTCATCGTTTTAAATATATCCTGCCATTCTCTTCTGGCTTGAAGAGTTTCTGCTGAAAAATCAGCTGATAGTCTTATGGGGATTCCCTTGTATATTATTTGTTGCTTTTCCCTTGTTGCTTTTAATAGTTTTTCTTTGTATTTAATTTTTGTTAGTTTTATTCATATGTGTCTCAGAGAATTCCTCCTTGGGTTTATCCTGTATGGGACTCTCTGCATTTCCTGGACTTTGGTGACTATGTCCTTTCCCATGTTAGGGAAATTTTTGACTATAATTTCTTCAAATACTTTCTCAGGCCGTTTCTCTTTTTCTTCTTCTTCTGGGATCCCTATAATTTGAATGTTAGTGCATTTAATGTTGTCCCAGAGGTCTCTGAGACTGTCCTCATTTCTTCTTTTTTTTTTTTTATGTTTAAAAAAAAAATTTGGCCACACTGCACAGCTTGTGGGATCTTAGTTCCCAAACCAGGCCCTCAGCAATGAAAGCATGGCATCCTAACCACTCAACCACCAGGGAATTCCCTCTTTTGTCTTTATCCTGTTCCATGGCAGAGATTTCCACCATTCTGCCTTCCAGGTCACTTATCCGTTCTTTTGCTTCAGTTATTCTGCTATTGATTACTTCTAGTGTATTTTTCATTTCAGTTATTGCTCATCTCTGTTTGCTTGTTCTTTAGTTCTTCTAGGTCTTTGTTAAAATTTTCTTGTATCTTCGCTATCCATGCCTCCATTCTTTTTCTGAGATCTTGGATCATCTTTACTATCATCACTCTGAATTCTTTTTCAGGTAGATTGCTTATCTTCTCTTCACTTAGTTGTTTTTGTAGGTTTTTATCTTGCTCCTTCATCTGCAACATATTTGTCATCTTATTTTGTCAAACTTACTGTGTTTGTGGTCTCCCTTTCACAGGCTGCAGAATTGTACTTCCTCTTGCTTCTGGTGTCTGCCCCCTTGGTGGGTGAGGTTGGTCCAGAGGCTTGTGCCATTTTCCCCTTGATAGGGAGTTTGATTGGTGTTGTGGTGATCAGAGCCTGCCCTAGAAATTGAGCGGGGCCTCCCCTTTGCTCTGTGGTTGTCACTGACCTGTCAGGGATGGGGTCTGCTCCCTAGCTGTTTGAGTAGAGGCCCAAAGATCTGTTTCTTAGCTGTGATTCTGATCTGCAGTGCGAGGTATGTGGGACTGGAGCACTCCCACTGGGAGAGAAGTCACTGTGTATTCCTCCTCTGAAGCTGTTTACCTGTGAGTATGCTCTGTTGTATCCCCTTCTGCCCATTGTGAGGGCTCACAAAGTATATTTTTGGCACTGCTCTCAGTCCCACCTTAACTGTGGGTATGCCGGCGATCAGCCCTGTTGACTATCAAGTGTCATTTTCACCCGGCCACCGGCACAGGTCCACTGAAGTCAGGTCATAGGACTGCAGTAGTTGTGCACCTGGACCTGCTGTGGGAGCTAAGGAGGCAGCTCAAACTCTGGTCTGGCCCAACCCCCATGAGTACATGCCCACAGAGCCCACAGTTGCTAAAGCCAGACCCGTCGCAGCTGCAAGAGCACTTGTCCTTTCGGATGTTTCACAGGCGCTGAATTAGGGAAGGCATCAGTGGAGGTGTAACTCCGCAGTTTGTGCAGCAGCAAGGAGAAATTTTAGCTCTTCTTCCTTAGTCACACAGCCCCTGGGGATCAGCTGTGGTTTCAGCCCCTCCTCTGGGCGGATTTCCTAGTGGGGGTAGTTATCCACATCCTCCTGGGACAGCAGAGCAGGTCCTGACACCCACTGGTGAATTTCCTAGTAGCGAGAGCTATCCGTGCCCTCCTGGGACAGCGGGGTAGGTCCTGTGGCCCGTTGACAGAATTCCTAGTTTCAGGAGCTGTCCACACCCTTCCAGGTCAGCAGGGGCGGGTTCTGTGACCCGCTGGCAGAATTCCTAGTTCTGGGAGCTGTCTGCGCCCTCCTGGGTCAGTAGGGGTGGGGCCTGTTGTCTGCCTGCGGGTCTGGAAGAGGCAGCCAGTGCCCACCTCTGGAGCCCAAGATGGCGGTGGCTACTCGCATCTGCCCCCAGAACTCCTGTAGGCGGTGTGCTGTTGCCTGGGAGCGCTCACAGGGATAGAAGTTCTTATGGTGTTCCCTCTCCTCTTCTCATGCGCCTCCCAATAATGGTTCCTTGCCTCTCTGGTGGGCCCAGGCTTCTTCCTAGTACACCCTCAGTTGCTGTGGCCCAACCTCTTCAGGCTCTTTCTGCACCTAACCCTGGTCCTCTCTCTGGGACTGAGCTTAGGAGTCTGAGCTTTAGTACCCGACCCTCAACCTCACTAACAGAGGAGTATCTCAGGTTTGAGAGTGCAGGGTGGGGGTGCTGACCCTCTGTGCAGGTTACTCTCCATTTTGCCTTTCACAAACCAGTTGCTGCTTACCCTTTTAGGCTCCAAAACTCCCCCTCCGCCCTAATTTCTCCACTTGTGAGAAACCTTCCCAAGGTGCAGGAAACTTTCCTCCTTCACAGCTCCCTCCTGGGGTGCAGCCTGTCCTAATTCCTTCTTTTTCTTTTTCCTTTTGTCCTATCCAGTTACGTGGAGGTTTTCTTGTCTTTTCAGACATCTGAGGTCTTCTGTCGGCATTCAGTAGCTGTTCTGTGTGAATCATTCTGCTTGTAGATCTATTTTCAATGTTTCTGTGGAGGGAGGTGAATTCTACTTCCTATTCCTTGGCCATTGTGATTGAGCAGTGACTTTCTAATACCTTAATTCTTCCTACATATATTAGTTGCTTTCTAAGGAAAATATTTCTCTTCTCATTAATTTTTTCATTTATTAATTTATATCGGTGTGACTGATGGGTTCCTATTTAATTCTATAGGTTATAATCTGCTATCATCATAATTTTGGTGCTCAAATTGACCCAGATTTGGCCACTGGGAGCCCTTCAGCCTGGCTTCTGCATTCTTCTGACATGCCCCCTTCACCTTTGATTATTTCTTACACCAAGATATTACGGACTTGGAAGAAATAGAAAATATATATTGGTCTTTGCCCCTAGACCCTGGCACAGAGCTCCTGAAAACCTTGTAATTTCTTTTTTTTTTAAAATTGTGAATAACATTTTATTTAGTCATTTTTGTTTACAACTGAAACTATGGGAATTCAAAATTAATATACTTACCCATGAACTTCTTATAGACACCAGAAAATGTTTCAACTTTGTATTCCACATTATTCTGCTGTGCTTTATCCAAATGAACCTTTATGAGACAGCTGCCATCCAGTTTCTTGCGGATTCTCTTGCCCACAGTCTCACTTGGGAAAACCAAGTCCTCCAGGATTACATCATGCACGGCTGTCAGAGTGCAGCTCCTGGGATGCTTGCTTATTTTTTGTATGGCTTTTTCGAGTTGGCTTAGGCAGAATTCTCCTCTGAGTGACAAAGACAACATGCCTCCTGCTGAACTTCTTCTCCAACTCACACAATAGCCGGACCTGGAGTTTCTGGAAAGATTTCAATTGAGGAATGAGAACAAAGGTTTTAATAGCTTTCTGACCACCACTAACTTCAATGTCCTTGGCAATTTTGATGTTCAGCTCTCATAGCTGGGCCTTGAGGTCCGAGTTCATCTCCAGCTCCATGAGGGCCTGGAAGATTCCAGACTTGAACTCCCAGCTTCTCAAAATTGGGCTTCATGATCTTCGCACTGGAACTGAACATGGCCTTGACCTTGCCAATGAGGCTAACTAACATTTGTTCCTCACCGCACCCCGTACTTGGAGGCCTAGGGAGAGGCCTAGGTCTCAGGAGAGCTCGTAAAATCCCAGAGGCAGAGGAGAAGAGGCAGGACTAGCGCAAGTAGAGAAACCGGAAGAACCACAGAGAAATGGTGGAAGCCTAGAGAGTCCCAGGAAGCACCCTTGTATTTCCTTAAGTGATAACAGCACTAAGAGCATCTTTTGTTCTAATATTTGGTCTTTGAACTGGATCCTGACACAGAGCTCCTGAAATTCTTATAATTTCCTGGATGATAGGCGTGTCCTTTGTTCTAATGAGGTGACTCTGACAGAGCTACTGGATGGAGTAACAATGAAGGCTGGTCATTGAAAAGACTAATATATAATTAGAGTGTGGAATTTCCAGCTTTACACCCCCTTTTCTTGAGAAGGGAAAGGATTGAAATAGGGTTTTCCAAAAGTGGCAAAAATTAAGTGTTTTGTATGAGTAGTAAAGGAGACACACAGGAGAAAGACTCATAGGAGGCAGAAACTGACCTTTTCCCACTCAGAAGGGGAAGAATTGTAGATTTTTCTAACATAGTGGTATTCCCTAGAAGAGATGCCACAGTATCATCTGGAAACTTGTTAGAAATACTCATTCTTGGGAACATGATATACTGAATCAGAAATGGTGAGTGGGGGCTTCCCTGGTGGCGCAGTGGTTGAGAATCCGCCTCCCAATGCGGGGGATACGGGTTCGAGCCCTGGTCCGGGAAGATCCCACATGCCATGGAGCAACTAAGCCTGTGCACCACACTACTGAGCCTGCGCGCCACAATTACTGAAGCCCGCACACCTAGAGCCCGTGCTCCACAACAAGAGAAGCCACCAAAATGAGAAGCCCGTGCACCGCAATGAAGAGTAGCCCCCGCTCACCGCAACTAGAGAAAGCCCATGCGCAGCAACGAAGACCCAATGCAGCCAAAAATAAATAAATTAATTAAAAAAAAACACACACAGAAATGGTGAGTGGGGCCCAGCAATCTGCTTTAATGAGACTCTCCACATCATTGGGACCGCTGATAAAGTTCGAAAAACATTGCCCTATTTCCCTCTTAGGTTCAACACCCACGATAGGATCTCTTCATGAGAAGATTGACCACTTTCTTCAGGGGGCAGAGCTAAGAGGTTATCTTGAAGTGAAAGCTACCACAGACATGCTTTGCATAAGTGGACTGGAGAGCAAGGGAAGGACCTGACTAGTTCATCTATTCTCCTCATGCAGTTGTTTCATGAATGGCTGATGATTGCCTATGGTTTCCTCCTGCTGACTTGTTAAACTAGGCAAATGATAAAATGCCATATTGGTTCACAGGTGATCAATCCATGATTAGATTCACACTCAGGCCATTCTAATTATAGATGATTAGCTGATTTATTCATTATTCCACAGCACTTCTCTTTTTTACCACACTACACAGCATTACAAGAATGTTCTGATCTTCTGGGTGCATTAAGTGAGAGATAATCCCATGTTTATTGTAAGAATTTCCTAGGCATACCTTCTGCCAAGTTTCTAACTCAAAAACCAATTTTTGAAAACCCATTCCGGAAAAGCAACTTACGTAAAATTCAATCTCCTTTAAGTGTTTCTTAATTTGCAGAGATCTCCTACTCCTTTGCTATCTGTCTTATTAGCAAGCCAACTTCAGTGAGAATGGAGGTTTATTGGCTCACAAAGGTAAGAATTCCCATAGTATAGTGGGTGGTAGCCTCAGGCATGGCTGGGTCCAGAGGCCCAAAGGAATCCTTAGGACTTAGTCCCTCTCTTTCCATCTTTTGGTTCTACTTTCCTCTGTGTTGGCTCCATTCTCAGCAAGCTATTTCCATGTGGTGTCCCCCAGCAGCTCTGGTTTCATAATTCTTACAGTCATCAATCCTAGTAGTTCCACCACGGCACCAGAACTAAGTCCCAGTGGCTTGGCTTGCATCATGTGCACATCCCTGAACCAATCACTGTGGCCATATACATAAATTATTCCAACATTCCTCTAAGTAGTTGTACATCCTAGGCTGGTGCCTCCATCACCCAGGAGCAATCATGTGGGTGCCCTGCATGGGAATTCTCCACCCATCCTTGTGGAGCTTCTAGGGATGAGGGGTAATCAGGGCTCAGAAGAGCAGAGCTGTGTCTGAGGATGGACAGGTTAAAGAAAATGATCTCTGCCAGCAATTTACAGATCAGAAAATCCCGTGAGTTAGAGAAACAGCTACAAGGAGACATGACATTATAAGAGTTGATAGAGGAAGGCAGAGACTGAGGGAGAAAGACACTGGGGAACACAAAGAGATAATTATAGTTACAGTGAAAGATAAGATTATGAAGGACAGACAGAGAGGGAGACACAGAGACAGCAATGAAGACCAACAAAGCTAGAGAACAGTATGCCCAGATGAATGGAGACACAATAACAGCTCTTCCTTCCACCACCCAGCACACACATACACACACACACACACACACACACAGAAACACCGCCAGAGAGAAATAAAAATTCAAAGAAGCTGAGAAAGACATGTCTTTTGGGTATGAGGGATTTGGGGTGGTTGATGAGAGAACCATTTATTCAGGGATGGTGGGACAGTTGTTTCTAGGGAGAAAGATTTGAGTCATGGTAAAGCCACAAATCCAGGGCCTGGATAGAACTGTGTATTCATTCATTACCTAAATATTTACTGAAACAACAAAAAGACAACCACAACCCAATTAAAAATTTTTTTCAAAACTTGAATAGAATTTTCTTCTAGAGAAGATACACAAATGACCAACAAGCACACTGAGATGCCCAATATCACTCATCATAAGAGAAATGCAAAAGAAAACACAATGAGACACCACTTCACACTCACTAGGATGGCTAGAATTTTCTTTAAAGGAAAATAACAAGAGTTGGCAAGGATATAGAAATATTGGAAAACTTGTATATTGCAGATGGGATGTAAAATGCGGTAGCTACTAAGTATTTATAGTGGCATTATTCACAACAGCCAAAAGGTGCAGACAGTCCAAATACCTATCAAGAGTGGATAAACAAAATGTAGCGTATCCATACAATGGATATATACTTTACTATAAAAAGTAATGAAGTACTGATGCATGGCTACAACGTGGATGAACCTTGAAAACATCATGTTAAGTGAAAGAAGCCAGACACAAAATATCGCATGATTCCACACGAGGTAAATCTATGGAGACAGAATGCAGATTGGTGGCTGCCAGTGGCTGGAGGAGCAGGTACTGGGGAGTGATTGCTTTTTGGGTATGGGGTTTTCTTTTAGGACAATAAAAATATTTTAGAAATTGATATACATAATAGTGGTTGCTTAACACTCTGAACGTACTAAATGCCACTGAATATTATATGGTTAATATAAAAATGGTTATGTGGATTTCACTTATTTGTGTGACGTGATGGTCAGTCAGGTGAGGCCACATGAGAATAGGAGAGGCACAGGAAACAAGGTTTACTGTACTTACAGATGCTGGAGAAGAGGTCACCACCTCATGTCACACAGGGTCAGAGGACAAGCATCAGGTACTGGGCAAGTGGCAGAAGACAGGGGTGAGAAAAGAACTTTTGCCATGGTCTTCCCTGAAGCAGGAAAGACAAGGTTGGGCAGGGTAAACAGTTCAGGATTGGCTAGTTTGAGTAATTCAGGTGGGCTCTACGTTATAGGGGTGGTCCCCAGATGCCCGGTACCTGGACCTTGGATCTGGAATCTGGACCTGTGATGATTTAGGCACTGGAATATTGCCCTCTGGGGGTGCACAGGCCCGAGAGAGGAGGTAAGGCTCTGGATTGGTTGGTTTGCAAATCATAGGCATGCTCCAGGCTGAGTCCTTTGCCATCTCAAAGAATTGGCTAGCCTTGGGAGGGGTAGTCTACCCAAGCCAGAAAGGAATGTTCAAAAATGATGTCAAAATGTCATAATATACAGAAAGTTAAAATGTATAGCCAATAACATATTGAAAGAGAGAGAGAGGGAGAGAGAACCAACTGTTCTAGATCCTGGGAACACAGCACTGAACCCAGAGTCCCTGCTCTTTTGGAGCTCACCTCTCGTTGGGGGGGGAACAGAAAACAGAGAGGTAAGATAACCTTGGTAGGGATGAGGACTGAAATAGGAAAGCAGAGTCAGGAGCTAGAGTATACAGTAGTGGGCGGGAAAGCTATTTCAATAAGGTGATCAAATCAAAGGAGGCCTCCCTGGAAGGAACGTGGAGCAGAGACAAACCTGAATGGAGTGAGGGCTCCACCTGCAAGAAGACAATCCAAGGAAAGGTGGCAGCAAGAGCAAAGCGCTGCGATGGGAGGGTGTTGGGTTTTTTTGATATTAGCAGAGCCACCAGGGAGGGCATTGAGAGAGTGAGACAGCCAAGGCCAGACTGTATGGGCTGATGCAGTCCCCAGGCGGGTGGGGGCATTTTGGAATTGAATGGTCTAAATTGAATGAGAATGCTCTTGGATTGGAAGAATTAACATTGTTAAAATGGCCATGTTACCCAAAACAATCTACAGATTTAACTCAATCCCTATCAAATTACTCATGACATTTTTCACAGAACTAGAGCAAATAATCCTAAAATTTATATGGAATTATAAAAGACCCAGGATTGCCAAAGCAATCCTGAGGAAAAAGAACAAAGCAGGAAGCATAACCCTGCTAGACTTCAGACAATACTACAAAGCTACAATAATCAAAACAACATGGTAGGGCTTCCCTGGTGGCGCAGTGGTTGAGAATCTGCCTGCCAATGCAGGGGACACGGGTTCGAGCCCTGTTCTGGGAAGATCCCGCATGCCGCGGAGCAACTGGGCCCGTGAGCCACAATTACTGAGCCTGCACGTCTGGAGCCTGTGCTCCGCAACAAGAGAGGCCACGATAGTGAGAGGCTCGCGCACCGCGATGAAGAGTGGCCCCCACTCGCCGCAACTGGAGAAAGCCCTCACACAGAAACGAAGACCCAACACAGCCAAAAATAAAAATAATAAATAAATAATAAATAAAAAATTAAAAAAAAAAACAAAAAAAACAAAAACCAACATGGTATTGACACAAAAACAGACCTATGGAGCAAGGTAACAGAACAGAGAACCCAGAAATAAACCCATACACCTAAGGTCAATTAATCTTTGACAAAGTAGGCAAGAATATATAAGGGGGAAAAGACAGTCTCTTCAGCAAGCGGTGTTGAGAAAGTTGCACAGCCCATGTAAATCAACGAAGTTAGAACACACCCTCACACCATACACAAAAATAAACTCCAAATGGCTAAAGACTTAAATATAAGACACGACACCATAAAACTCTTAGAATGGATCATAGGTAAAACATTCTCTGTACCACTGTTTTCTTAGGTCAGTCTCCCCAGGCAATAGAAATAAAAGCAAAAATAAACAAATGGGACCTAATCAAACTTACAAGCTTTTGCACAGCAAAGGAAACCATGAGCAAAATGAAATCACAACCATACACCACACTATGAAGGAGTTTCCCTGGAGCTGGCTGGCTTGGCAGCTTTGCAACTTCATGTCTCCTACCCATGGCAGACATTACTAATCAACCACAGACCCCGCTCATCCCGCACCTGGCTCTTAGAATCCTCCTTCATATGGGACCCCAGACAACCTCAGAGCTGACCTGTGAGATGCCCAATATCTGCCATCATTTACCGTGACGCTTCACTGAGATAAGGACCTCTTGAAGCTTTTCTGACAGAGATCTTGTGACACAGTGTTGGAGCCGACCTGATCAATTCTTTATTGGGAAGGGGATGCAGTCTCTAATCCGACAGATCTGTGATCCCAGAGAGACCTCAAGCTCAAGTCCTAGCTAGCTTGCTGTGAGGTCGTAGCTGCCCTGGAAAAAACCACGGTTTTGACATGTATGCCAGCGCCAGTAGACCTGGATGATGTGGGAAGCATGGAGCAAACGGCAGTAACAAAGGTGGATGCGCCACATGCGACCAGGACTGTAGCCTGACCACTGCCCATTTTTGCCGAGCATAATACTCCAGTGCAGCCTGCCGCTTCTTCTCCAGCAGCTCTGCCAGCTTCTGTTTCCACCAGTACTGAATGATACACGGTCTGAGTGCTGCGTGCAGCAGCGTCTGGCGCACCAGGGTGCCCCGCCACCAGGCCTGAATCTTTATGGTTTTCTGCTCTTTGCCTCCCTTTTGAGGGAGGGCCTTCAGGAAAAAGAAGGGACACTCAGGAAATGTTCCCGTCCCACCTGAGCCCTGGTGTGAGCCAGAAAGGGGTCCTGATCCTTTATCAACAATGGCACCTTCCTCAGAAGTTTGTGGGCACTGGGCAGGCCACTGGCTGGAGCCTGAAGACCAGACAGGTGTCCTGTCTCTGCCACTCTTGGTTAACAGACACATCACAGTTAAACTCTTGAGTCTCAGGGTCCTCAACTGTAACATGGGGCACAACTGCCCTAGCTGTCACCTGGTTCCTTGGACCTAGTTGGCCAGTCTAGAACAAGAACACCACGATCTATGGGTCAAAGGGTTATTCTGTTGTGCCTGGGCCTGACCACCTACCTGGGAAGCATATCACTTCCCTTCAGACCTCACTCACAGGCTGGAGAAGGGGCATTCTTTGCTCTTCTTTCATGCCTGACTCCAGCTCCAATGCACAACCTGCTGTCTCCCTCTGTCAAGTCACAGGATTAGAAGTTTGGGACTTCCCTGGTGGTGCAGTGGTTAAGACTCCACCTGCCAATGCAGGGCACACGAGTTCGAGCCCTGGTCCAGGAAGATCCCACATGCCGCAGAGCAACTAAGCCCGTGTGCCACAACTACTGAGCCTGTGCTCTAGAGCCCGTGCTCCACAATGAGAGAAGCCACCACAATGAGAAGCCTGGGCACCACAATGAAGAGTAGCCCCTGCTCGCCGCAACTAGAGAAAGCCCGAGCGCAGCAACAGAGACCCAACACAGCCAAAAATAAATAAATAAATAAATTTATTAAAAAAAAAAAAAGAAGTTTGTCTGCCCCACACAGTTTGGCACCTTTCTCATTTATTCCTCACTTTCACTTCTTTTGGTTCTCACATCTTGAATTTCAGTTAACACACATACATGTACTCATGTAAACACACACACGCTCCCACACGGTTCTAGCCTTGGGTTTCCCTGTAGTTGACTCTGCATCCCCCAAACACAGCCCTCCCACCCCGCTCCCCAACTTGGCATAGTCTGGTTCCCAATTGTCAGGGTTTCTTCTCCCTACAACCAAGTCTCCATATCTCAGTCACACCCACCTTTCTCAGACTGAGAAGGAACTAGGACAAAAGGACAACCAGGGATGAGTCAATTCCTATTCATTCCAGTTCTGGATAGGACAACCACTCATCATGGTTGGCCTGGGACACTCTCAGTTCATGATTGTTGCTCCTGAGCAATAACTCATAGCACTATCTTTCACTCACAAATGTATCCTGCTTTGGATGACAAATTCCCTGATCATCCCATGCTATGGACCATAGCAAAGACAACCATGACTCCTGGCTCACTTTGTTTAGACATGTTGCAGGTTGGGGTGCCCCTCAACTTTGAGGCTTTCTATCGGCTTACCTTTGGTGGAGGGGATGGAAGGGGTGAAGGTGGAGGCTCTTCTCTCTTTGTCTTTTTTTCTTTTTTGTTCATCAGTGGGATTTCATCAACATTCTTCTGTAATCAGAGTTTAGAGGGGAAAGATATGGGTAGGTTGTTCTTTGTAAAATTCTGTGCCGAGTCCACCACATACTTAACCTCCTGCCTTGCCCAAAGACCCTAGATGTAGGCTGTGTATCCTTAATCAAATGTGCAAATCCACCTTCCCCTTCCTGCAACTTTGGGTAGACTGGCTCTCTCTTATGCAACATCAAATGCCCATGACTTGGAAATAGATGGTTCAAATTCCTCAGGTCTGCGATCCCCTAAATTTCCCAGAGTTAGGAGGTAGATGCTTCTATCGCTCTGAGGGCTGTACTCTTCCTTGAGATCCATACAAGTTGTTGTATATATCAGTAGTTTATTTCATTTTTAAAAATAAATTTATTTATTTATTTATTTATTTATGGCTGTGTTGGGTCTTTGTTGCTGCATGTGGGCTTTCTCTACTTTTGGAGAGTGGGGGCTACTCTTCGTTGCAGTGCGCGGGCTTCTCATTGCGGTGGCTTCTCTTGTTGTGGAGCACAGGCTCTAGGCATGCGGGCTTCAGTAGTTGTGGCACATGGGCTCACTAGTTGTGGGTCGCGTGATCTAGAGTGCAGTCTCAGTAGTTGTGGCGCACAGGCTTAGTTGCTCCATGGCATGTGGGATCTTCCTGGACCAGGGCTCGAACCTGTGTCCCCTGCATTGGCAGGTGGATTCTTTTTTTTTTCTCCATTTATTTGTACATTTATTGTGATTATTGATACAGACATTTTCTATTGTCTTACAACATGCTGTTTATTTTACTTGCTTTTTTTTTGAATTTTATTTTATTTTTATACAGCGGTTCTTATTAGTTATCTATTTTATACATATTAGTGTATATATGTCAATCTCAATCTCCCAGTTCATCCCACCACCACCACCTGACCCACCACTTTCCCACCTTGGTGTCCATATATTTGTTCTCTACATCTGTGTCTCTATTTCTGCCCTGCAAACTGGTTCATCTGTACCATTTTTCTAGGTTCCACATATATGCGTTAATATGTGACATTTGTTTTTCTCTTTCTTACTTACTTCACTCTGCATGACAGTCTCTAGTTTCATCCACGTCTCTACAAATGACCCAATTTCATTCCTTTTTATGGCTGAGTAATATTCCATTGTATATATGTACCACATCTTCTTTATCCATTCATCTGTCGATGGGCATTTCGGTTGCTTCCATGACCTGGCTATTGTAAAATGGTGCTGCAATGAACACTGGGGTGCATGTGTCAGAGAATTATGGTTTTCTCTGGGTATATGCCCATTAGTGGGATTGCTGGGTCATATGGTAATTCTATTTGTAGTTTTTTAAGGAACCTCCATACTGTTCTCCATAGTGGCTGTATCAATTTACATTCCCACCAACAGTGCAAGAGTGCTCCTTTTTCTCCACACCCTCTCCAGCATTTGTTGTTTATAGATTTTCTGATGATGCCCATTCTAACTGGTGTGATACCTCATTGTAGTTTTAATTTGCATTTCTCTAATAATTAGTGATGGTGAGCAGCTTTTCATATGCTTCTTAGCCATCTGTATGTCTTCTTTGGAGAAATGTCTATTTAGGTCTTCTGCCCATTTTTGGATTGCATTGTTTGTTTTTTCAATGTTGAACTGCATGAGCTGTTTATATATTTTGGAGATTAATCCTTTGTCCTTTGATTCGTTTGCAAATATTTTCTCCCATTCTGAGGGTTGTCTTTTTGTCTTGTCTGTAGTTTCCTTTGCTTTGCAAAAGCTTTGAAGTTTCATTAGGTCCCATTTGTTTATTTTTATTTCCATTACTCTAGGAAGTGGGTCAAAAAAGATCTTGCTGTGATTTATGTCAAAGAGTGTTCTTCCTGTGTTTTCCTCTAAGAGTTTTATAGTGTCCGGTCTTACATTTAGGTCTCTAATCCATTTTGAGTTTATTTTTGTGTATGATGTTAGGGAGTGTTCTAATTTCATTCTTTTACATGTAGCTGTCCAGTTTTCCCAGCACCACTTATTGAAAAGACTGTCTTTTCTCCATTGTATATCCTTGCCTCCTTTGTCATAGATTAGTTGACCATAGGTGCATGGGTTTATCTCTGGGCTTTCTATCCTGTTCCATTGATCTATATTTCTGTTTCTGTGCCAGTACCATATTGTCTTGATTACTGTAGCTATGTAGTATAGTCTGAAGTCAGGGATTCCTGACTGAAGTCAGCTGATTCCTCCAGCTCCGTTTTTTTCCCTCAAGACTGCTTTGGCTATTTGGGGTCTTTTGTGTCTCCACACAAATTTTAAGATTTTTTGTTCTAGTTCTGTAAAAAATGCCACTGGTAATTTGATAGGGATTGCATTGAATCTGTAGATTGCTTTGGGTAGTATAGACATTTTCATAATATTGATTCTTCCAATCCAAGAACATAGTATATCTCTCCATCTGTTTGTGTCATCTTTGATTTCTTTCATCAGTGTCTTATAGTTTTCTGAGTACAGGTCTTTCACCTCCTTAGGTAGGTTTATTCCTAGGTATTTTATTCTTTTTGTTGCAATGGTGAATGGGAGTGTTTCCTTAATTTCTCTTTCTGGCAGGTGGATTCTTAACCACTGCACCACCAGGGAAGTCCAGTTCATTTCTTTTTATTGCTGAGCAGTATACCATGGTATGAATGTACAAGTTATTTAGCCATTCACCCATTTGGGTTGTTTCCAAGTTTTTGGCTATTATCCAACTTTGAAATATTGTACATGTTTTTGTTTGAACATAGGTTTTCAATTCTCTTGGGTATATATCTAGAAGTGTGGGTTATTGGTAATTCTATAATTAACTTTTAAGAGACCATTAAACTGTTTTCCACAGCAGTTACCCCATTTTACATTCCTATGAGCCATGTGTGAGAAATCTAGTTTTTCCAATCTTCGCTATCTGCTATATCATAGATATTGCTGTATTGCAGAGATGGAACCAACAGCATTTCATGATGGATTGATGTGGGAGGGAAATGAATGGAGGTAAGTAAAAAGGAGTATTCAGAGAGGAATTTGAATCAAACAGATTGGGTGAATGGTCAAGTGAAGTAATTTTGGTCTTTTTTTTTTTTTCTGCACTGTGCAGCATGTGGGATCTTAGTTCCCTGACCAGGGATCAAACCTGTGCCCCCTGCAGTCGAAGTGCAGATTCTTAGCCACTGGACTGCCAGGGAAGTCCCTAATTTTGGTCATTTTTGCCAACAGTGTCTCATTAAGTACTCTTGATGAATATCGTTTCTGTGGAGTTGGGGGTAAGGGATGCCCACTGAAGTGAGTTTAGGAGAGAATGGGAGGAGTGGAGGGGGAGACAGTGACAACATATTTTGCTATGAGGAGATATAAGAACTGGAATAGGAGTTAGTCAAGGATGGACTTTTTAAATATGGGGGACAGTTTGTACGCTGATGGGAAACTGATTTAGAGAAAGAAATGAAATTACAGGATGACATCATTGTAAAGGGAAGAGGTGATACGGAGCAAAAGTAAAAGAAGAGTGCAAGAAGAGCAAAGTGGAGATGGTGGCCTCAGATGGGGCAAAGAATTCATTTCAACTCAAGAAAGGCAAAAAGTGTGGTGCAAATGATTCTGAGGTGGAGGATGACAGGATAGGAAGATGGGGTTCCAGTCTGCTGCTATTTCCTCGGTTAAGTGTGTGGTAACATCATCATTTGAGGTTAAGAGGAAAAAGAGGGAGAACTGACCATTTGAAGAGACTTGTATGCAAGAATGCAAGATCTTCAGGTCAAGAAGCAAGCTTATAACCTATTTTCAAAACAGAAATACAGTCACAGATATAGAAAACAAACTTATGGTTACCAAGGGGTAAGGGGGGGAGGGATAAATTGGGAGATTGGGGTTGACATATACATACTATTATATATAAAACAGATAACTAATAAGAACCTACTGTATTACACAGGGAACTCTGCTCAATACTGTCATGACCTATATGGGAAGAGAATCTAAAAAAGAGTGGGTATATGTATATGTATGGCTGATTCACTTTGCTGTACAGCAGAAACTAACACAACATTGTAAATCAACTATACTCCAATAAAAATTAATTTAAAAAAAAAGCAAGCTTATAGAGAAGTATCTTGAGAAGTTTGTCCATCTGTTGTCCTGAATAGAAACCCCAACCATGCAGTATGGTGGTTTGTTTATCTTCAGGGAAGTTCAGCTCTTCTGGTGCAACATGAAGCAGGTGAAGGGTTGCATTCATCCAAAGGTGGAGAGAGAGAGGGCAAATGGTGGTAAAATTGTAAAAGAATGCTTAATAGACAATGGATCTAAGCTGGGGCAAGGGGTGAGAGCATGACGGCATGATGGGCAGTAAAATACTGGTAAGGTCAATCTCTGGGAAGTTCTTAGGGCTGAAGAAACATTTGGAGTGATGCATAAGAATCAATGGCTCTAACACAGGGGTTGACAAACTTATTCTATAAAGGGCCAAATAGTATCTTAGGCTTGTTGTCTGTACAGTCTCTGTCAAAACCACTCAAATGTAGGTCATAGTTTTCTGACCTCTGCTCTAAAGGATAGAAGGCAAAACTCAGAGACCGGGGTGACTGAAATTATTATTATTGCTGTGATCAGTTTTGAGTGATGACAAGTGTCACTAAACAGGACCCCCTGGGGCCTTCCTGGGACAGACCCCCCCCCCCAACACCCATGTCCTTTGCCCGCCTCTTGTCTGTAAAAACAACTTTAGCTAAAGAATAAATTTAGGGCTTCCCTGGTGGCACAGTAGTTAAGAATCTGCCTGCCAATGCAGGGGACACGGGTTCGAGCCCTGGTCTGGGAAGATCCCACATGCCATGGAGCAACTAGGCCCATGCGCCACAACCACTGAGCCTGCACTCCAGAGCCCACGAGCCACAACTACTGAGCCTGCGTGCCACAACTGCTGAAGCCCATGCGCCTAGAGCCTGTGCTCTGCAACAAGAGAAGCCACTGCAATGTGAAGCCCGCGCACCACAACAAAGAGTAGCCCCTGCTCGCTGCAACCAGAGGAAGCCTGCGTGCAGCAGCAAAGACCGAACGCAGCCAAAAATAAATAAATAAATAAATAAATAAATTTATTTTAAAAAAAGAATAAATTTAATCAGAAAATTTAAAAAAATGCAAAAACAAAGGCAAGCAGTCAAACAAGACAAAATAGTAATAGTTTAGCCATTAAACAAAGTCAAGGGCCTTTAGTTCCTCCTCGAGGGCTAGAGATAATATTCTGAGCCATATCTTTTGATCTGTTTTACAGATACTGAAACCCCCACCAGGTGGAAGAAGTTAACTGTATGCTGCCCACAAGCACGTAGACCCCAGACCGGTTGGAACCAAAAGGTTCATGAGGTTGACTCCTGGTTTCTCACCACCAACTAATCAATAGAATGCCCATGATCTGATCATGTACCCTGCAACCCTCTCCTCAGCATGTAGCCCCTTCCTCTTTTCCCCATACTGTCTTTGAACAAAATCTAAAGAGTGGGGAATTGGTTCTTTGGGATATGTGTCCACCTTCCCCCCAGGGTTGCAAACTTCCTCAGTAAAGCTATCTTTCTTTTTACCTAACACTTGTCTCTCAGTATTGGATTTTTTTTTTTTTTTTTTTTTTTGGCTGTGTTGGGTCTTTGTTGCTGCACATTGGCTTTCTCTAGTTGTGGCGAGCAGGGGCTACTCTTTGTTGCGGTGCGTGGGTTTCTCATTGTGGTGGCTTCTCTTGTTGCAGAGCACCGGCTCTAGGTGTGTGAGCTTCAGTAGTTGTGGCACATAGGCTCAGTAGTTGTGGCTTGCGGGCTCTAGAGTGCAGGCTCAGTAGTTGTGGTGCACGGGCTTAGCTGCTTCGCGGCATGTGGGATCTTCCCAGACCAGGGATCGAACTTGTGTCCCCTGTATTGGCAGGTGGATTTTTAACCACTGCGCCACCAGGGAAGTCCCTTGTCTCTCAGTATTGGATTTTTAAACGACAAGCAGCTGAACCTAAGTTTGATAACACAAGCACTAGGGGAATACCACCCAAGTGTGGTGAGCATTTGTTACCACTGAGATAAGCACAGAGATTGAGAATAAGCATTTAGACACTTTTAAAGCAATTTGAAATAGTAATTTTATGTCTGTTTTAATAATTAAAAACAAGCCTTGTATTCTGTATGCCTTTTCCATTTATTTTTATCATAATTTATTTCTTTGTTTTACAAAACAATCAGTCTATGATGGATTGGACATTAAAAAAATGGTCCTTCCCCACAGACAGCTTCAGAAGCAATGGTCTTTAGTGCGATCATAGGAGTGAAGGACTAAGCTAGGGTGGAAGTCAAAATCACTGGAGGTGAGAGGCAAGGGGCTTGGGGGCATCATCCGGTCAATGTTGAAGTCACTAAGAATGGTGTCATACATAGGGTGGAGGTGGTTGATATCAGTGGGAGCCCTATTTGTGTTCAGCACCCTAGAGAAGCTAGCACTGAGGAGGGAGGATGGAGACAGAACTGAGGTTCCTTAAGATAACGATATCTGCCATTTCCCAAAGAAAACAGCATCCAAATTAGCATGAAGGTTGCAAAACCTTGTGTCCAGTCATCACTCAGGCCAGCCTCCTGTGCTTTCTCTGTTCCCAGGAGAGCCAGACAAGTGTCTAACTTCTGTCTGGGGCTTGCCAAACAGAAAGCCAGTGGGTGTAACCCCAGCTGGGCCCCGACAGTAGGCTGAGAGAGTGTGGCGTGGCCTCACTCTCAATAAGAGGAGGTATCCAGAGTCTTCAGGAATATAAAGCCCAATGCCTCCCAATTGCAAGTTTAGGAGACAAGACTGATGCTGGGACTGTGGAATGAGACACCTGGCTCTGCATATATGAGGTCAGCCTCAGGCAGCAATTTCTGATTTGCATAGAGTGAGTGGCATACGGCCACTGTGAGTCCAGAACAGGGGCCATAGGTACTGAGGGGTCGGGGTGGGGATGGGAGGGAGAGACACCTATATTGAAGTATTTCCCCAAGTAGAAGAGGAGGGGCAGGGCCTGAATCTTTGGGGTCCCCATCCTGTGGGAGTCACTGAAACACACAAAACCTGGTCAGACATTTATTGGGGCGGTGGAACCAGCTCTCCACCTTATGGTACTCTTAGACTGATAGGATTTCAATATGGAACTCCGGCTGGTTGAAAGTGCCTTCATATTGTGCCTGTGAAACATCACTGGTCTGAAAGGTGAAGCAGCTCTTTGGAGCTTGGAGTATGCAGACAGCGTTGCACACTTGGCAATAACGTTGATGGCACTGCCACATGCGAATCCAGGACTGGAGCTTGACTGCCGCCTGCTCCTGGATTACATAGATCTTCAGTGAGATCTGCCGCCGCTTATACACCTGCCTCCACAGGACTGTTCTCCACCAGGACTGAATCATCCAGGCCCTGAGGGCGGCTGCCAGCAGGGTCCTACGCACCAGGTTGCCACGCCACCAGGCCTGGATCTTCCCAGCTGCCTTCTCTCTTGCTCTCTGGCGTTGTTTTGCAAGAAGCAACTAACCAAGCAAAGCAGAGGACTCCCAGTGAATTTGTCACCATCAACCACAGCTCTGGTGTCTGCCACAGAGGACCTCTGATCTCCCCTCTTAACAATCAGCCTTTTCCCTGGTGGTTCTGAGGACCCAGGAGATCTGGGTGGGGTTTTGGCTCTAATTCTATCTTGTCTGTGGCCATGAACACATCTGCTCACCCTCTGAGTCACAGTGTTTTTGTCTATAAAATGGGCATATGCTTGCCCTGTGGTCTTCACAAGTTCATGGAATCAGTGGAAACACTTTCTGATCCAGGAGACCCACCATGGATGTGAGGAACCAAAGGGTCCTCATAAGGATGAACCTGTGCATTTGTAGCTTGCACCTCAGCCCAAATTCCAGCCTGTGATGCTGCCTCCTGACGTCTCACACCATGTCACAGCCCCTTGGCGTCTTCCCCACCTCAATTCTTTTGACTTCCACTACTATCTCTCAGTCACCCTCATATACTTCTAGGCCCAGACTGCCCTTTCTCCAGCTCTCCAGTTCTCACTGTGCTGTGTCCCACCTTCCAGGTTGCCTGTGGGTATCCCAATTCCTTGCTTCTCTGCTGTCTCTCTCCCCTGCATCCTTAACACAGATCACCCAGAATAGGGAAGGAATTTACAAGGACAGGAGGGCAACACTGGGCTGACTCCTATGAGACTAGCGATGGAGCCTTTACTTCCAAGGACCCTGGGGTCAGAGGGCCAATGATCTGTGGTTCTCTCATGCTCCTGGGTCCCACCTACCTTTTTTTGCCTCTCTTTCTCTAGAGCATCATTATCTGGCTCAGACTTCTGCAATCAGAATATAGGGAGAAAGCATGAGTGAGGACTAGCCTCTGGGCAAAGTCTCCATAGCCCCAGCTCCCCGTTCCTTCCCTTGGTCCTTTGAAGTCATCTAGTGCTTCCCTCTGCCATGGGACAACTCCCCACGCCCGGGGAAGGGAGTGTCTAAGTCTTACACAGCATTTATTGCCCATGGTTTGGGGGCAGTGGTGCAGGTGTTCACATCCCCCTCTGGTCGCTGCTCCATTGGCCCTGGCAGAGGCAGGCAGGACGGTAGATGAGAAGATAGCCATGATGTCACAAGGGCAACTATGACCCAGGGACCATATTGCCTTCTCCAGGCTCAAACTTGTTGGATAAAGTGGAAACACCTGCCCATTTCCCTCCTGCCAGGGATGGACCAGGGTTTTTGGTAGAACCACAGCCCCTGAGAGTCTGTCTTGTCCCAAGAATGATCTCTGGTCTGGTCCACCCACAAGATCGTCCTGTCCTCAGCCGCTGAGTAGAGCAGCTCACACAGTGCAGAGGAAGGTGCATGGGCTCAGGCTGCTCCCCATGCCCTCCTGCTTTCTCTACCATGGTGCCCTTCTTCAGTGGGTGAGAAAGTCCTTCTTTAATGGGGAGCAGTGTGGGTATGGATGGTGAGCAGAAGGGGCCAAGGAAGGTTTGGGATGGATGTACCTCAGCCAATTTCTACTCCCTCCCTCCAGCTGCTGTAATCCCCTGTCCTTCTGTAGCTGTTGGGTTCCACTTAGCAAGTCAATATATGTTCCTTATAACAAAACAAGACTTTTCATCCTGTCTGAAACAGTGGGTTGGAGGAATTTCCCAAATGGTCATTACCTAGGAGACAGGTAATATCCCAGACTCCTCTGGTAGTGGCAGTGGTCATACTTTAAAGTCAATTAGGGGGACTTCCCCGGTGGTCCAGGGCTTAAGACTTCGCCTTCCAGTGCAGGGGTTGTGGGTTCGATCCATGGTCAGGGAGCTAAGATCCCACATGCCTCGCGACCAAAAAACCAAAACATAAAACAGAAGCAAACCGAATGTAAAATGGATGGCTAGTGGGAAGGTGCTGCATAGCACAGGGAGATCAGCTCGATGGTTTGTGACAATCTAGAGGAGTGGGATAGGGAGGGTGGGAAGGAGGCTCAAGAGGGAGGGGATATGGAGATATATGTATACATATAGCTAATTCACTTTGTTGTACAGCAGAAACTAACACAACATTGTAAAGCAATTATACGCCAACAGAGATGTAAAAAAAAAAAGCAATATTGTAATAAATTCAATAAACACTTTAAAAATGGCCCACATCAAAAAAAATCTTTAAAAAAAAAAAGTCAATTAGGTATTCAGGCTTGCTTCAAAAGCCAGCTGTCTTCTAGCTGTCCCCACCACCATTTCCCAGCTATGTTCACATTCTCTCTCCCTCCAGATCTTAGTAACATGCTGACACTGACATTGCCTCTTCATTTTAAGGCATTATCTATCAACTTCCCACCAAAGAAGATGAGGATTTAATTTTTCTGTCCCACTCCAAACAACCCCACTTTTTCTTCTCCTCATCTTCCCCATGAGGTTATTTGCTTTAGGTCCAATCATGATTTAGTGTTTACATTATCATGACCATGTGAGTGCTACTGACAGCCGTGCCAAGGAGCAAACTCTGATTCCCTTCCTCTCCCTGCACAGTTTCATAGAAGCTTTTATTATGAAAATGTTAAAAATATATATAATTTGCTAACAGTGACTCCAAATGTACTCATGACCCAGCATAACCTGTCTTCCTCCTCTAAATTCATTTCTAAGTGACCTCCAATGATTCTCTACAGCAGACAATGCTGCAAGGAGCATCTTTCTGTCTCTTTGCAGCTGTGGGAGGCATTCTCCAGAGATACACACAGGGTGGCTTGCTGAGTCATAGGACAGTTGGCTCCTCCACGCCACTAAATCCTGACAAACTGCTCTCCAAAGTGGCAGCCCCAAGTCTAACCTATGTCAATCACTTACTAATTTTTCCTGAACTGAAAGATGTAAAGTGGTGTTGCCTTGCTATTTTACTTTGCATTTCTCTGAAAAGAGACTTGAGCAGAGTGTGACTCTTAAGAGTGAGTACCTGGGTTCCAGTCTTGACACAGACCCTTTCCGCCTGTGTGAACTTGAGGCAGGAGATAGATGGGCCCCAGGGTGAGAAGCTGGAGTTTGTCCCCTGTGGTCAGATACTCCAAGATGAAGATAACAGCAGGAACAAGAGAGGAGCTGAGCCCTGCCCAGATAAAAGATAAAGAGACCACATATTTCTCATTCTTGAAGTCAAGGAGACCTTTCTACTACACATGTGCAGAAAGACTCCTTGGGTGCCAAAAACAGAGGGGGCATCACCCCATGATAGGTGATGTCAACCTACCCATAGGCCTCTTCCCTAGAATCCATCTTGGCTAAGAGATGCATGCGCACACAGGGAAGGACCCTGAGTTAAACCAAATGCAGACTCAGAGCCAAGCAAAGCAAGATGATTCCCAGAGGAAACCTGGAAGTATGCTCCATATAAGTGATTCAAACTACCACGAGGGCACAACTCTCTCGGAGCCCGCCCGAGTGAGAGTATGTCTATTCACACATACCATTTTTCCTCCTAATAAACACTTTACTTGTTTCACTACTTTCTGTGGAAATTTCTTTGTGGAAATTCTACAAAGCCAACGGGCCAGGGCCTTGTCACTGGCCACTGGTCTTCGTGGTCTAGTGGCTACTAGCGGGGGTTACTGTTTGTTGTGGTGCACGGGCTTCTCATTGCGGTGGCTTCTCTTGTTGCGGAGCACAGGCTCTAGGCGTGCAGGCTTCAGGAGTTGTGGCACGTGGGCTCAGTAGTTGGGGCTTGTGGGCTCTAGAGTGCAGGCTCAGTAGTTGTGGCACACGGGCTTAGATGCTCTGCAGCATGTGGGATCTTTCTGGACCAGGGCTCAAACATGTGTCCCCTGCATTGGCAGGCTGTTTCTTGACCACTGCGCCACCAGGGAAGTCCCTGGACCTCCAGCATTCTCTTGTATGACTTCCTTGGATAACCCTTTGCTGGATAGAAATGTTGCAAATATCCTTCCCAGACATCATCTGCCTGTTAACCTTTCCCATGGTGTCTTTCATTGCACAGATATCTTTCCATTCATTTCCCCCTTTATAATCGTGCTTTCTCATCCAAACTCACACATTTTTTTCTATTAGATTCTGGTTTATGTTTTACATTGAGGTCTTCACCAAGTGACAGGAACATGATTCTGCACACCGTGTCGCCCTCTTTCTAGGATTTAGTCCCTCATTTTGATAGAGCACATCCTATCTTAGTTTCCTATGAAAAGGTGCATTGACACAAATTTGCAGAGAGATGCATGGTTGAAAATGACTTTATGCTCAAATCTGATTGATAGTTTTGCTTAGTATAGAATTGTAGATCGAAAATAATTTTCTTCAGAATTTTGAGGACTTTGTTCCACTTTCTTCTAGAAGTCTAATGCTACTCTGATTCTTTAGTCCATGGGATGTAACCTATTTTTTTACTTTTTGGAAGCTTTAAAATCTTCTCTTTATCTCTGATGTTATGAGTTTATTGTTGTTTCAATAAATACTTATGTAATTAGTACACGATTCTATCCAGGTCTTAGATGATTCAAATCCTACTCTCTAGAAATGACTGTCCCACCATCCCTGACGATTCTCTCAGCTAACCATCCCAGGTCCCTCATCCCTAATAGACATGTTGTTCTCAACCTCTCCAAGATTTTTTTTCTTATTCATTGTGTTGGGTGCTCGATTAGCCTTTTAGTTTAGAAAACTCATGTCATCAAACTCTGGAAAACTTTATTGTATTTGTTTTTTTAAAAAAATAATTTCTACCCTTCAATTTTCTCTATTTAATACTTATACAAATCCTATTAGTAAGATCATAGATTGATCCTCTAACTTTTCAATATTTTCTACATTATCTTCTAACTTTTTTTTGTTCTACTTTTTTGGAAGATTTTCTCCATTTTTTTAAGAGTCTTAACTTTCAAGAGCTCTTTCCTGTCTTCTGAATATTCTTTTAATGGCACACCATTCTTGTTTCACTGATTTATCATCTCTTATCAGTCTAGAATGTTAGTTATAGTTGCTAGTTTGGGTTTTTTTTTTTAACATTTTTCTTCTGTTCCCAGTATTGCCTCTATTTCTTTTAAGCCTTTTTTTTCCTGTTTTTGTTTTTGTTTCAGTCTTTCATGTTAGAAGCTTTATGCAAATGTCAACGATTTACGTTAAATGTTCCCTATTTAAGTGTTAGAGGAGAATGCTAAAAAATCGAAAGGAAGCTCAGCGTCCATGGGTGGGGCTTATGATGCCATTCAGTAAGGGTTAATAAGGCAGAGTTGGGTTTTGTTTCAAACATCAGTATTCATTTGTTTTATTCTTTGGAGCTTGTGGTAGATTGCATTAGTGGCCTTATACTGACAACTTTTGCTATGGGACTTTGAAGTTTCTTCCCATAAGGGAACAGAATCTATCTTCCTGTGCCTTGGGTTTGGCTATGTGACTTGCTTTGCCCAGTAGAATAAGGTGGAATGATGACATGCAAGTTTGACTTTGGCTTTGAAAGGCTTTGCCCATTTATATTTGCCCTTTTGCACTTCTGCCATTGCCAAGACAAGAAAAACCCCGGGTAGCCTGCTGGTATGAGGAGGAGGAAGAGAAAGTAGCCTGCTGGTATGAGGAGGAGGAAGAGAAACGTGGAGCAGAGCTTCCCCGGCCAAGCCACCCCAGTTCAACGCAGCCTAGGTCAGCAGGCTTACTGTTGCATGCCACTGAGGCTTGTGGCAGTTTGTTATGCAGCATTTGTGTAGCAATAATGGACTGATTCCCCAGAGAAGAATCCCAGAACCTTGAGTCAGAGAGTAGGAAAATGAAACTTGACTGCAGGCCTTCAGGGAGCTGAGTTGGCAAAGAGGTTTGGAGGTCTCAATGTTCACCCTACACACTTCCAATCAATCCCTCCATTTTAGTATAGCACTTCACCTCTGCCTTCAGCATGCCTGAAATCCCTGAGTCCAGATGTCCTTTGCTTTAACTTATCTGGAAAATAAATCTCTCTCTTGCCAGGCCTGGAGCAGGGGCTATTGCCCAGCAGTACACATGAAGGAGGGGACTAGGGTAATTCCTACAAAGGAAGGGGGAATTCCAACAAATCCTTAAATAAATGTTTAATCCTCTCCTAGAGATTCTTAATAGCTGGTGCCCAATTTCACAGTATGTTATTATTACAGGTTTGTAATGCATTTTAATGTGACTGATCATTATCTCAGTCTCTTTTTTCAAAATTGTCTTAATTGTGGATATTTATTTATTCTTCATTATGATTCTCTTGCCTCAGTGTGCTAATTTACCAAAAACTCCTAATGAGATTTTTATTGGAATTGAGTTTAATTTACAGATTAACTTAGAAATAATTGACAACTTTACAACGTTAAGTCGTTTCATCAATGACTATTTACTATTTTTCCTATTTATTTAGATCTTCTTTTATGCCCTTTTGAGCTGTGGACAGAAGTGGTATATGTAACTTCAAGGACATGCCCTTAAAGAGAAGTAGCATGCCTTTCTCCTTCTCTTTCATCCTTACTGGCTAGATTAGGGATGTAATTATTGATCTTAAAGCTGCCGTCTTGGATCATGAAGTAACCTTGGGACTAGAGGCCATATATAGCAAAGTAAAAAGTTGGAAGGGGAAAGGATTTCTTAATCTGTGGGTACCATGCCAGGCCTGGAACATGTTTCTGAACTTAAACCTCAATTTGTTTAAACCACTGCTACTTTGGTTCTGCTTTCATTTACAGCCACCATATAGCTAAACTCTACCCCAGTGATTCGCATAGTGGAGTTCCCTAAAACAGTAGTCACAGAATCACCTGGAAACTTGTTAGAAATACTCATTCTTGGGAACGTGATCTACTGAATCAGAAATGATGGGTGGGGCCCAGCAATCTGCTTTAATGAGACCCTCCACCTCATTGGGACTGTTGATAAAGTTTGAAAAACATTACCCTATTTCCCTCTTAGGTTCAACACCCACAATAGAATTTCTTCATGGGAAGATTTCTTTAGGGGGCAGAGCTCAGAGGTCATCCTGGAGTAAAGGCTGCCACACATATGCTTTGCATAAGTGGAGTAGAGGGCAAGAGAAGGACCTGACTGGTTCATCTATTCCTCACACAGTTGTTTCAAGAATGACTGATGATTATTGCCCATGGCTTCCTCCTGCTGACTTGCTGAACTAGGCAAATGATAAAATGCCACATTGGCTCACAGGTGACCAATCCATGATTAGATTCACACTCAGGCCATTCTAATTATAGATGATTAGCTGATTTATTCATAACTCCACAGCACTTTCCTTTTTCACCACACTACACAGCATTACAAGAATGTTCTGATCTTCTGGGTGCATTAAGTGAGAGATAATCCCATGTTTATTGTAAGAATTTCCTAGGCATACCTTCTGCCAAGTTCCTAACTCAAAAACCAATTTTTGAAAACCCATTCCAGAAAAGCAACTTACATAAAATTCAATCTCCTTTAAGTGTTTTTTAATTTGCAGAGATCTCCTACTCTTGCTATCTGTCTTAGCAAGCCGACTTCAGTGAAAATGGAGATTTATTGGCTCACAAAAGTAAGAATTCCCATAGTATAGTGGGTGGTAGCTTCAGGCATGGCTGGATTCAGAGGCCCAAAGGAATCCTTAGGACTTAGTCCCTCTCTTTCCATCTTTTGGTTCTACTTTCCTCTGTGTTGGCTCCATTCTCAGCAAGCTATTTCCATGTGGTGTCCCCCAGCAGCTCTGGTTTCGTAATTCTCACAGTCATCAATCCTAGTAGTTCCACCATGGCATGAGAACTGAAACTCAGTGGCCTGGCTTGCATCATGTGCACATCTCTGAACCAATCACTGTGGCCATATACATAAATTATTCCAACATTCCTCTAAGTAGTTGTACATCCTAGGCTGGTGCCTCCATCACCCAGGAGCAATCATGTGGGTGCCCTGCATGGGAATTCTCCACCCATCCTTGTGGAGCTTCTAGGGATGAGGGGTAATCAGGGCTCAGAAGAGCAGAGCTGTGTCTGAGGATGGACAGGTTAAAGAAAATGATCTCTGCCAGCAATTTACGGATCAGAAAATTCCGTGAGTTAGAGAAACAGCTACAAGGAGACATGACATTATAAGAGTTGATAGAGGAAGGCAGAGACTGAGGGAGAAAGATACTGGGGAACACAAAGAGATAATTATAGTTACAATGAAAGATAAGATTATGAAGGACAGACAGAGAGGGAGACACAGAGACAGCAATGAAGACCAACAAAGCTAGAGAACAGTATGCCCAGATGAATGGAGACACAATAACAGCTCTTCCTTCCACCACCCAGCACACACATACACACACACACACACACACACACACAGAGAAACACCGCCAGAGAGAAATAAAAATTCAAAGAAGCTGAGAAAGACATGTCTTTTGGGTATGAGGGATTTGGGGTGGTTGATGAGAGAACCATTCATTCAGGGATGGTGGGACAGTTGTTTCTAGGGAGAAAGACTTGAGTCATGGTAAAGCCACAAATCCAGGGCCTGGATAGAACTGTGTATTCATTCATTACCTAAATATTTACTGAAACAACAAAAAGACAACCACAACCCAATTAAAAATTTTTTTCAAAACTTGAATAGAATTTTCTTCTAGAGAAGATACACAAATGACCAACAAGCACACTGAGATGCCCAATATCACTCATCATAAGAGAAATGCAAAAGAAAACACAATGAGACACCACTTCACACTCACTAGGATGGCTAGAATTTTCTTTAAAAGGAAAATAACAAGAGTTGGCAAGGATATAGAAATATTGGAAAACTTGTATATTGCAGATGGGATGTAAAATGCGGTAGCTACTAAGTATTTATAGTGGCATTATTCACAACAGCCAAAAGGTGCAGACAGTCCAAATACCTATCAAGAGTGGATAAACAAAATGTAGCGTATCCATACAATGGATATATACTTTACTATAAAAAGTAATGAAGTACTGAGGCATGGCTACAACGTGGATGAACCTTGAAAACATCATGTTAAGTGAAAGAAGCCAGACACAAAATATCACATGATTCCACACTAGGTAAATCTATGGAGACAGAATGCAGATTGGTGGCTGCCAGTGGCTGGAGGAGCAGGTACTGGGGAGTGATTGCTTTTTGGGTATGGGGTTTTCTTTTAGGACAATAAAAATATTTTAGAAATTGATATACATAATAGTGGTTGCTTAACACTCTGAACGTACTAAATGCCACTGAATATTATGTGGTTAATATAAAAATGGTTATGTGGATTTCACTTATTTGTGCGACGTGATGGTCAGTCAGGTGAGGCCACATGAGAATAGGAGAGGCACAGGAAACAAGGTTTACTGTACTTACAGATGCTGGAGAAGAGGTCACCACCTCATGTCACACAGGGTCAGAGGACAAGCATCAGGTACTGGGCAAGTGGCAGAAGACAGGGGTGAGAAAAGAACTTTTGCCATGGTCTTTCTTTTTTTTTTTTTATTTATTTTTTATTTTTTTTATTTTTTTTTAAATTTATTTATTTATGGTTGTGTTGGGTCTTCGTTTCTGTGCGAGGGCTCTCTCTAGTTGCGGCAAGCGGGGACCACTCTTCATCGCGGTGCGCGGGCCTCTCACTATCGCGGCCTCTCTTGCTGCGGAGCACAGGCTCCAGACGCGCAGGCTCAGTAATTATGGCTCACGGGCCCAGTTGCTCTGCGGCATGTGGGATCCTCCCAGACCAGGGCTCGAACCCGTGTCCCCTGCATTGGCAGGCAGACTCTCAACCACTGCGCCACCAGGGAAGCCCGCCATGGTCTTCCCTGAAGCAGGAAAGACAAGGTTGGGCAGGGTAAACAGTTCAGGATTGGCTAGTTTGAGTAATTCAGGTGGGCTCTACGTTATAGGGGTGGTCCCCAGATGCCCGGTACCTGGACCTTGGATCTGGAATCTGGACCTGCGATGATTAAGGCACTGGAATATTGCCCTCTGGGGGTGCACAGGCCCGAGAGAGGAGGTAAGGCTCTGGATTGGTTGGTTTGCAAATCATAGGCATGCTCCAGGCTGAGTTCTTTGCCATCTCAAAGAATTGGCCAGCCCTGGGAGGGGTAGTCTACCCAAGCCAGAAAGGAATGTTCAAAAATGATGTCAAAATGTCATAATATACAGAAAGTTAAAATGTATAGCCAATAACATACTGAAAGAGAGAGAGAGGGAGAGAGAACCAACTGTTCTAGATCCTGGGAACACAGCACTGAACCCAGAGTCCCTGCTCTTTTGGAGCTCACCTCTTGTGGGGGAGGGGACAGAAAACAGAGAGGTAAGATAACCTTGGTAGGGATGAGGACTGAAATAGGAAAGCAGAGTCAGGAGCTAGAGTATACAGTAGTGGGCGGGAAAGCTATTTCAATAAGGTGATCAAATCAAAGGAGGCCTCCCTGGAAGGAACACGGAGCAGAGACAAACCTGAAGGGAATGTGGGCTCCACCTGCAAGAAGACAATCCAAAGAAAGGTGGCAGCAAGAGCAAAGTGTTGCGATGGGAGGGTGCTGGGGTTTTTTTTTGATATTAGCAGAGCTGCCAGGGAGGGCATTGAGAGAGTGAGACGGCCAAGGCCAGACTGTGTAGGCTTATGTAGTCCCCAGGCGGGTGGGGGCATTTTGGAATTGGTCTAAATTGAATGAGAATGCTCTTGGATTGGAAGAATTAACATTGTTAAAATGGCCATGCCACCCAAAACAATCTACAGATTTAACTCAATCCCTATCAAATTACCCATGAGATTTTTCACAGAACTAGAGCAAATAATGCTAAAATTTATATGGAATTATAAAAGACCCAGGATTGCCAAAGCAATCCTGAGGAAAAAGAACAAAGCAGGAAGCATAACCCTGCTAGACTTCAAACAATACTACAAAACTACAATAATCAAAACAACATGGGGGGGCTTCCCTGGTGGCACAGTGGTTGAGAATCTGCCTGCTAATGCAGGGGGACACGGGTTCGAGCCCAGGTCTGGGAAGATCCCACATGCCGCGGAGCAACTAGGCCCGTGAGCCACAACTACTGAGCCTGCGCGTCTGGAGCCTGTGCTCCGCAACCTGTGCTCCGCAACAAGAGAGGCCGCGATAGTGAAGAGGCCCACGCACCACGATGAAGAGTGGCCCCCACTTGCCGCAACTAGAGAAAGCCCTCGCACAGAAACGAAGACCCAACACAGCCAAAAATAAAAATAAAAATAAATAAATAAATAAAAGATTACTATTTAAAAAAAAAACAACATGGGGACTTCCTTTGCAGTCCAGTGGTTAAGACTTGGCTTCCAATGCAGAGAGTGTGGGTTTGATCCCTGGTCGGGGAGCAAATATCCCACATGCCTCGCAGCCAAAAAACCAAAATATAAAACAGAAGCAATACCGTAACAAATTCAATAAAGACTTTAAAAATGGTTCACATATGGAAAAAAAAATCTTAAAAAAACCCCCAAAAAACCAATGGTATAGGAACAAAAACAGACATATGGATCATAGGAACATAATAGAGAGCCTAGAAAGAAACCTATACACCTACAGTCAATTAAATTTCGACAAAGGAGGCAAGAATATATAAGGGGGAAAAGACAGTCTCTTCAGCAAGTGGTGCTGGAAAAGTTGGGCAGCCCCATGTAAATCAATGAAGTTAGAACACACCCTCACACCATACACAAAAATGAACTCCAAATGGCTTAAAGTCTTAAATATAAGACACGACACCATAAAACTCCTAGAATGGAACATAGGTAAAACATTCTCTGTACCACTGTTTTCTTAAGTCAGTCTCCCCAGGCAATAGAAATAAAAGCAAAAATAAACAAATGGGACCTAATCAAACTTACAAGCTTTTGCACAGCAAAGGAAACCGTGAGCAAAATGAAAACACAACCATACACCACACTATGAAGGAGTTTCCCTGGAGCTGGCTGACTTGGCAGCTCTGCAACTTCATGTCTCCTACCCATGGCAGACATTACTAATCAACCACAGACCCCAGTCATCCAGCACCTGGCTCTTAGAATCCTCCTTTATATGCGACCCCAGACAACCTCAGAGCTGATCTGTGAGATGCCCAATATCTGCCATCATTTACCGTGACCCTTCACTGAGACACTGACCTCCTGAAGATTGTCTGAGATCTTGTGACACAGTGTTGGAGCAGACCCAATCAATTCTTTATTGGGAAGGGGATGCAGTCTGTAATCCGACAGACCTGTGACCCCAGAAAGATCTCAAGCTCAAGTCCTAGTTGGCTTGCTGTGAGTTCATAGCTGCCCCTGAAAAAGCCACGGGTATGGCAATTATGCCAGCGCCAATAGACCTGGATAATGCGGGCAGCATGGAGCAAACGGCAATAACGAAGGCGGACGCGCCACATGCGGACCCAAGACTGTAGCCTGACCACTGCCCATTTTTGCTGAGCATAATGATCCAGCACAGCCCGCCGCTTCTTCTCCAGCAGCTCTGCCAGCTTCTGTTTCCACCAGTACTGAATAATACATGCTCTGAGGGCTGCGTGCAGCAGCGTCCGGCGCACCAGGGTGCCCCGCCACCAGGCCTGGATCTTTATTGCTTGCAACTCTTTGTCAGAGGGGGGCGCTTCCACTGGGGGGTGGGGCTGCAAGGAAAAAGAAGGGACATTTAGGAAACATTCCCGACCCACCTGAGCCCTGGTGTGAGCCAAGAAGGGGTCCTGATCCTTTATCAACAATGGCACCTTCCTCAGAAGTTTGTGAGCACTGGGCAGACCATTGGCTGGAGTCAGAGACCAGACAGGTTTCCCGTCTCTACCACTCTTGTTTAACAGACACATCACAGTTGAACTCTGAGTCTCAGGGTCCTCAACTGTAACATGGGGCACAACTGCCCTAGCTGTCACCTGGTTCCTTGGACCTGGTTGGCCAGTCTAGAACAAGAACACCACGATCTATGGGTCAAAGGGTTATTCTGTTGTGCCTGGGCCTGACCACCTACCTGGGAAGCATATCACTTCCCTTCAGACCTCACCCACAGGCTGGAGAAAGGGCATCCTTTGCTCTCCTTTCATGCCTGACTCCAGCTCCAATGCACAACCTGCTGTCTCCCTCTGTCAACTCACAGGATTAGAAGTTTGTGACTTCCTTGGTGGCACAGTGGTTAAGAATCCACCTGCCAATGCAGGGGACACGGGTTCGAGCCCTGGTCCGGGAAGATCCAACATGCCATGGAGCAACTAAGCCTGTGTGCCACAACTACTGAGCCTGCGCTCTAGAGCCCGTGAGCCACAACTACTGAGCCTGCGCTCTAGAGCCTATGCTCCGCAACAAGAGAAGCCACCACAATGAGAAGCCTGCGCACCGCAACGAAGAGTAGCCCCCGCTTGCCGCAACTAGAGAAAGCCCGGGCGCAGCAACAGAGACCCAATGCAGTCAAAAATAAATAAATAAATTTTTATATGTATATATATATATACATATAAAAATAAAGAAGTTTGTCTGCCCCACACAGTTTGGAACCTTTCTCATTTATTCCTCACTTTCACTTCTTTTGGTTCTCACATCTTGAACTTCAGTTAACACACATACATGTACTCATGTAAACACACACACGCTCCCACACAGTTCTAGACTTGGGTTTCCCTGTAGTTGACTCTGCATCCCCCAAACACAGCCCTCCCACCCCGCTCCCCAACTTTGGCATAGTCTGGTTCCCACTTGTCAGGGTTTCTTTTCCCTACAACCAAATCTCCATATCTCAGTCACACCCACCTTTCTCAGGCCGAGAAGGAACTAGGACAAAAGGACAACAAGGATGAGTCAATTCCTGTTCATTCCAGTTCTGGATAGGACAACCACTCACCCTGGTTGGCCTGGGACACACTATCAGTTCATGACTGTTGCTCCTGAGCAATAATTCATAGCACTATCTTTCACTCACAAATGTATCCTGCTTTGGATGACAAATTCCCTGATCATCCCATGCTATGGGCCATAGCGAAGACAACCGTGACTCCTGGCTGACTTTGTTTAGACATGTTGCAGGTTGGGGTGCCCCTGAACTTTGAGGCTTTCTATTGGCCTACCTTTGGTGCAGGGGACGGAGAGGGTGAAGGTGGACGCTCTTTTTTCTTCTCTCTCTCTTCTACTAAGGTGGTTTCATCAAGGTCTTCTATCACGATTTGACAAACGTGGCCATCTTTCTATAATCAGAGTTCAAAGGGGAAAGATATAGGTAGGTTGTTCTCTGTAAATTGTGTGCCGAGTCCACCACATGCTCAACCTCCTGCCTTGCCCAGAGACCACAGATATAGGACTTATATCCTTAACAACTGTGGAAATCCACCTTCCCCTGCTGTAACTTTGGGTAGACTGGCTCTCTCTTACACAACATTGAATGCCCATGACTTGGAAATAGATGGTTCAAATCCCTCAGGTCTGTGATTCCTTAAATTTCCCATAGTTAGGAGGTAGATGGTTCCATTGCTCTCAGGTCTGTACTCTTCCAGCCACAGCTCTGGCAGGAAGAGGGAAGGGAAGACAGAAATGATGTCATAAGGGCACCTATGACTCAGGCATCAGAATGGTTCCCCACCATTGAGCCCTTTTTGTGAGAATTTGGAAATCCTGTCCCTTCTTCCTGCCATAAATGACCAAAATTTGGCTAAAATGGCAGGACACTGAAAATACTGGCCCATTGGCACAGAATTGTATGAAGTTGGTCATATCAGGCTGGTTGATAAAAACATAAATTTGAGACGATTTAAATATTCGTCAATAGGGAATTCAATTTCATCGACTTTAGTTCAGTCAAACAATGGAACCAAGTAATATACAGAAAGAATGAGTTTGGAGCAAAATCTTAAACAGGTTCTTTACAAAAGATTTATGATGGCTAAGAAGCACATGAAATGATGCCCAACATCATTATTCATGATGGAAATAAAATTAGAACCACAATGAGATATTTTCTAGACACCCTAGAGAATGGCTAAAATAAAAAATACTGACAACATTAAATATTGACAAGGATGTACAACAGCTGAATCTCTTATACACCGCTGGTGGTAACATATAAAACAGAAGAAATACTCCGGAAAATGGTTTGGCAGTTTCTAATAAAGTTAAGGATATTTCCACCCTATAACTCAGCAATTCTACTCCTAGGTATTTACACAGAAAAATGAAAACATGTGTCTACAAAAGATTTGTGCAAAAATGTTCATAGCAAATTTATTCAGATAGGTCAAAACTGGAAATAACTGAAATGTTCACCAAAGGTGACTAGAGAAAGCAACTGTACTCTGTTTATATAATGAAATAATATACAGTAATAAAAATGAACAAACTACTGAAACACACAATAACACAGGTGAATCTCAAAGCCATTATGCTAAACGAAAGAAGCCAGACATAAAAGAGTATTTACAGGATGATTCATTTATACAAAATTTTAAAACAAGCAAAATTAAAATATAGGTGAAATGATTCAGAACAGAGATTACACCTAGAGTAGAGGTATAAGATGTACTGCTTGCAAACAACACAGAAACAAAGAGAAATGTGCTGTATCTTGTTTTGGGTGGTGCTTACTGTGGAATATTGAATTGTGAAAATTCACCTAAATGATCTATTAAGAAGTGCTTAAAGGGAAAGGATCAAAATGGCAGAGGAGTAGGACGTGGAGCTCACCTTTTCCCCACAGATGCATCAAAAATACATCTACATGTGGAACGACTCTCATAGAACATCTACTGAACACTGGCAGAAGACCTCAGACCTCCCAAAGGGCAAGACAATCTCCACCCAACTGGGTAGGACAAAAGAAAAAAGAAAAAAAAAAGAGAGAAAGGAATTGGGACGGGACCTGCACCCCTGGGAGGGAGCTGTGAAAGAGGAAAGGTTTCCACATATGCGGAAGTCCTCTCACTGGAGGGGAGATCAGACAGGACAGAGGGGGAGCTTCAGAGCCTCAGAGGACAGCAAGAGAGCATGGCAACAGGTCTGCAGAGGGCAAAGTAGAGAGAGACCTGTACAGACATTCGGTGCCGACCGGCACTCCCTAGCCTGAGACGCTTGGCCATTGGGGCTGGTGGGGGCTGGGTGCTGAGGCTCGGGCTTTGGAGGTCAGACCCTGGGGAGAGGACTGGGGTTGGCTGCTCGAAGGCAGCCTGAGGGGGCTAGGGTGTGGTGCGCCACAATGGAAGGAGTCCGGGAAGAAGCCTGGGACCGCCAGAGAGGCAAGGCGCCATTGTTGAGGGGCGAGTGAGGAGAGGGGTGGGCACACCATAGGAGCTTCTGTCTCGCTCGCTCTCAGGGGGCAGGACACCGCCTACACAAGCTACGGGGGTGGGGGCGAGGGGTGGGGTGCAAGCCACCGCTGCCATCTTGGACTCCAGAGTCAGGCGCTGACCATTACCCTGCTGAGGGTTCTGTGAGTGGATGTAGGTCACTGTCCCTAACTTCCCAGGAGTGTGCACAGCCCGCCAGTGCCAAGGGTCCCACTAACAGGCGCCAACCGCTGTCCCCGCCTCCCCTGGAGGATATGCAGTCAGCTCCCTCCGACAGGGGATCTGTGACCAGGAGCCAACCGCTGCCCCTGACTTCCTAGAAGCGTGTGCATGGGCTGTGCACCTGCACACCCCCTATCAAGGGGATACCGGGCAGCACATACTGAGGAGACAGGAAGCATCCAAACCAAAAACAGCCCTCACACCAAAAAAATATTAAACCCACACAAGCTATGCAGGGACACTCCCACATATAAATAGCCCTACAAGATGACAGTAGGTATTTGTTTCTCCTAAACTCACAGAGTAAGAGAAATATAAGCAAAATGAAGAAGGAGAGGAACCACTCTGAGTTAAGAGACCAAGAGAATTCCCCTGAAGGAACAAACAATGAAACAGACCTCTTTAGTCTAATAGACACCAAGTTCAAAAAGAACGTAATGAGGGATTTCCCTGGTGGTCCAGTGGTTAAGAATCGGCCTTCCAATGCAGGGGACATGGGTTTGATCCCTGGTTGGGGAACTAAGACCCTAAATGCTGCAGGGCAACTAAGCCCACGCACTGCAACTACTGAGCCCGTGTGCCACAACTAGAGAGCCCGCATGCCACAACTACTGACCCGGCGTACTCTGGAGCCTGCGCACCACAACTACTGAGCCTGCGCGCTCTGGAGCTCACATATCACAGCTAGAAAGAAGCCCGCGCACTGCAACTAGAGAAGACTGCATGACACAACAAAGAACCTGCGCACCGCAACGAAAGATCCCACATGCCTCAGCAAAGATCCCACAGGCCACAACTAAAGATCCCAAAAGTGGCAACAAAGGCCCTGCGTGCCACAACTAAGACCCGACACAGCCCATAAAATAAATGAATAAAATAATTTTTCATAATAATAAATAAACAAATAATTTTTTTTAAAAAGGAGGTAATGAAAATACTGAAGGAATTAAGAAAAGCTATCAACAGAAATGCAGATTACTGTAAAAAGGAACTAGAAACTATAAGGAGGAGCCAGGAAAAATTAGAAAATTCATTTGTTGAGATGAAAGCTGAGCTCAAAGCAAAGAATAGCAGAATGCATAATGCAGAAGAAAGAAGAAGTGAACTGGAAACTAGAATGGAAATTACCCAATCAAAAGAGCAGACAGGGGACTTCCCTGGTGGTCCAGTGGTTAAGACTTCATCTTCCAATGCAGGGGGTGTGTATTCAATCCCTGGTCGGGGAGCTAAGATCCCAAATGCCTTGTGGCCAAAAAAACATAAAACAGAAGCAATACTGTAACAAATTCAATATAGACTTTAAAAATGGTCCACATTAAAAGAAAAAAAAATTAGTTTAAAAAAAGAGCAGACAGAAAGCCAAATGAAAAAAAATGAAAGCAATATAAGAGACATATGGGATAATGTAAAGCGGGCCAATCTACGCATAATAGGGATTTCAGGAGGAGAAGAAAGAGAAAAGGGGATTGAAAATGTATTTGAAGAAATTACGGCTGAAAACTTCCCAAACCTAAAGAAGGAAACAGATATCCAGATACAGGAGGCACAGAGGGTCCCAAACATGATAAACCCAAACAGACCTACACCAACAGACCTACAACAGACATATTATAATAAAAATGGCAAAAGTTAAAAATGGATTCTAAAGGCCACAAGAGAAAAACAAAGAGTTAATTACAAGGAAACCCCCATAAGGCTATCAGCTGATTTCTCTACAGAAACACTGCAGGACAGAAGGGAGTGGCAAAATATATTCAAAGTCTTGAAAGAGAAAAATCTGCAACCTAGAATACTCTACCAGGCAAGATTATCATTTAGAATAGGAGGAGAAATAAAGAATTTCTCAGACAAGCCAAAACCAAAAGAATACAGCAATACTAAACCTACCCTAAAAGAAATATTGACAGGTATTCTCTAAATAAAAAAGAAGCAAGAAGATATAGGAAGAAGGAAATAAAAATTGGAAAGTAAATCACTTAGTATACAGATCAAAAAGAAAAAAAGAAAAACCTACTTGTGAAAGCAATGATAAACACAAGGAACAGCAAAAGGATAAACAAGAAGATATAAAAAGGGACATCAAAATCATAAAATGTGGGGAAGGAGAGTAAGAAAATGCAGATTTTTTTTCTTTTTTTTTTTTCTAAAATGTGAGCGTATAAGACTATCAGTCTAAAGCAAGCAGATATAGGAAGGGGTTAACATACTTGGAAAACCAGGGCAACCACAAATCAAAAACATACAATAGATTCACAAAAACTAAAAAGAGAACACAAGCATAAAAAAGGAAATCATCAAACCACAAAAAGAAAAACAAAAAGGAAAAGAAAGGAACAACCGAGAAACAAAGAACCAACTGGAAAATAAGGTTTGAAATGGCAATAAATACATATGTATCATAATTACCTTAAATGTCAATGGACGGAATGCTCCAATCAAAAGACACAGCGTGGGACTTCTCTGGTGGTGCAGTGGTTAAGAATCCGCCTGCTAATGCAGGGGACACGGGTTTGATCCCTGGTCTGGGAAGATCCCACATGCCATGGAGCAACTAAGCCTGTGTGCCACAACTACTGAGCCTGTGCTCTAGAGCCCACGAACCACAACTACTGAGCCCACGTGCCACAACTACTGAAGTCCATGTGCTCTAGGGTCCACATGCTGCAACTACTGAGCCCGCGTGCTGCACCTATTGAAGCCCACATGCCTAGGGCCTATGCTCCACAACAAGAGAAGCCACCGCAATGAGAAGTCGCCCCTGCTTGCCGTAACTGGAGAAAGCCCGCATGCAGCAACGAAGACCCAACACAGCCAAATAAATAAATAAATAAATAAATAAATAAATAAATAAGACACAGCATGGCAGACTGGATTAAAAAACACGAGCCTACAATATGCTGCCTACAATAGACCACCTTAGGGCAAAGGACACACATAGACTGAAAGTGAGGGGATGGAAAAAGATATTTCAGGCAAACGGAAATGACAAGAAAGCGGGAGTTGCAATACTCATACTAGACAAAAGAGACTTTAAGGTAAAGACTATAAAGAAAGATAAAGAAGGACACTATATAATGATAAAAGGATCAATACAAGAAAAGGATATTACACTCATCAACTTATATGCACCTAATATAGGAGGACCCAAATACATAAAACAAATACTAACAGACATAAAGGGAGAAATTGATGGGAATACAATAATAGTAGGAGACTTTAACACCCCACTCACATCAATGGATAGATCTTCCAGAGAGAGAATCAATAAGGCAAAAGAGATCCTAAATGATACAACAGAACAGTTAGATTTAATTGATATTTTCAGGACATTATATCCAAGAAAAAAAACAAGGATATACGTTCTTTTCAAGGACACATGGAACATTCTCTAGGATTGAGCACATACTTGGGCACAAAACTAACCTCAACAAATTTAAGAGTACTGAAGTTATTTCAAGCATCTTCTCTGACCACAATGGCATGAAACCAGAAATCCACCACAGGAAAAGAAATGAGAAAAAAACGACTACATGGAGACCAGACAAAAAAAGGACTCCATGGAGAATAGACATGCTACTAAAAAACCAATGGGTCAATGAGGAAGTAAAAAAATAATTTAAAAATACCTTGAGACAAACAACAACGAAAACATAACCATACAAAATCTATGCGATGCAGCAAAAGCAGTTCTTAGAAGGAAGTTCATAGTGATACAGGCCTTCATCAAAAAAACAAGAAAAATCTCAAGTCAACAACCTAACTTACCATCTAAAAGAGTTAGTAAAAGAACAAAGAAAACCTAAAGTCAGCAGAAGGAAGGAAATAATAAAGATCAGGGAGGAAATCAATAAAATAGAGATTTTTAAAAAATAGAAAAGATCAATAAAACCAAGAGCTGGTTCTTTGAAAGGGTAAACAAAATTGACAAACCTCTGGCCAAGCTCAACCAAGAAGAAAAGAGAGAACCCCAAATAAACAAAATAAGAAATGAAAAAGGAGAAATCTCAACTGATACTGCAGAAATACAAAAAACCATAAGAGAATACTATAAACAATTATATGCCAACAAATTTGATAACGTAGAAGAAATGGACAAATTTCTAGAAACATACAGCCCACCAAAATTGAATCAAGAAGAAACAGATGATTTGAACAGACTGATCACTAGAAGTAGAATCTGTAATTTAAAAAACTCCCTACAAACAAAAGTCCAGGACCAGGTGGCTTCACAGGCAAATTCTACCAAACATACAAAGAAGAATTTACACCGATTCTTCTCAAACTATTCCAAAAGACTGAAGAGGAGGAAACACTCCCAAAGACATTCTATGAAGCCAACATCCCCTTGATACCAAAACCAGACAGATACCACCAAAAAAGAAAATTACAGGCCAGTATCTTTGATGAATATAGATTCAAAAATTCTCAACAAAATATTAGCAAACCAAATCCAACAACACACAAAAAAGATCATACACCACGACCAAGTGGGATTCATCTCAAGTTCACAAGGATGGTTCAACATTTGCAAATCAATCAATGTAATACACCACATTAACAAAAGAAAAGTTAAAAAATCACATGATCATCTCAATAGATGCAGAAAAAGCATTTGACAAAATTCAACATCAATTCATGATAAAAAACTCTTACCAAAGTGGGAATAGAGGGAACATATCTCAGCATAACAAAAGCCATTTCTGACAAACCCACAGCCAATATAATACTCAGTGGTGAACAGCTTTAGCCTTCCCACTAATATCTGGAGCAAGACAAGGATGCCCACTCTCACCACTTCTATTCAACATAGTATTGGAAGTCCTAGCCAGAGAAATCAGACAAGAAAAAGAAATAAAAGGTATCCAAATTGGAAAGGAAAAGGTATAATTGTCACTACATGAGGATGACATGATACTTTATATAGAAAACCCTGAGGACTCAACACAAAAAATACTAGTTCTAATGAATGAATTCAGCAAACTAGCAGGATATAAGATTAACATTCAAAAATCTGTTGCAGGGGCTTCCCTGGTGGCGCAGTGGTTGAGAATCTGCCTGCTAGTGCAGGGGACATGGGTTCGAGCCCTGGTCTGGGAGGATCCCACGTGCCACGGAGCGGCTGGGCCTGTGAGTCCCAATTGCTGGGCCTGCGCGTCTAGAGCCTGTGCTCCGCAGCAAGAGAGGCCGCGATGGTGAGACGCCCACGCACCGCGATGAAGGGTGGCCTCCGCTTGCCACAACTGGAGAAGGCCCTCGCGCGGAAGCGAAGACCCAACACAGCCATAAATAAATTAAAAAAAAAAATCTGTTGTATTTCTTTACACTAACACTGAAACATCAGAAAGGGAATGTAAAAAAAAAACCTCTTATTTTTTTTTTTTTCTTTTTCAAAACCTCTTATTTTTAAAAAACTTTTTATTTCATATTGATTAACAATGCTGTGATAGTTTCAGGTGTACAGCAAAGTGATTCAGTTATACATTTTCCCATTTAGGTTGTTACATAATATTGAGCAGAGTTCCCTGTGTTATACAGTAGGTCCTCTTTGGTTATCCATTTTAAATCTAGCAGTGTGTACATGTCAATCCCAAACTCCTTAACTATCCTTTCCCCCCACCCTTTCCCCCTGGTAACCATGTTTCTTCTCTAAGTCTGTGAGTTTCTGTTTTGTAAATAAGTTCATTTTTATCATTTCTTTTTAGATTCTGCATAAAATGATACTTTCTTTCTCTGTCTGACTTACTTCACTCAGTATGACAGTCTCTAGATCAGGGGTCCCCAACCCCCAGGCCATGGACTGGTACCTGTCTGTGGCATGTTAGGAACTGGGCCACACAGCAGGAGGTGAGTGGTGGGCAAGCGAGTGAAGCTTCATCTGTATTTACAGCTGCTCCCCATCTCTTGCATTACCACCTGAACTCTGCCTCCTGTGAGATCAGCTGCGGCATTAGATTCTCACAGGAGCGTGAACCCTACTGAGAACTGTGCATGTGAGGGATCTAGGTTGCGTGCTCCTTATGGGAATCTAATGCCTGATGATCTGATGTGGAGCTGAGGTAGGGATGCTAGTGCTGGGGAGCAGCTGCAAATACTGACTATCATTAGCAGAGAGGTTTGACTGCAAAGAGACCATAATAAATTGATTGCTAGCAGACTCATATCAAAACCCTATCAGTGAGTGGCAAGTGAAAAGAAGCTCAGGGCTCCCACTGATTCTGCATTACGGTGAGTTGTATAATTATTTCATTATATATTACAATGTAATAATAATAGAAATAAAGTGCACAATAAATGTAATGCACTGGAATCATCCAGAAACCATCCCCCCCCCACTCTGATCTGAGGAAAAATTGTCTTCCACGAAACCGGTCCCTGGTGCCACAAAGGTTGGGGACCACTGCTCTAGAGCCATCCATGTTGCTGCAAATGGCACTATTTCATTCTTTTTAATGGCTGGATAATATTCCATTGTATATATGTACCACATCTTCTTTATCCATTCCTCTGTCGATGGACATTTAGGTTGTGTCCATGTCTTGGCTATTGAAAACAGTGCTACAATGAATATTGGGGTGCGTGTATCCACTGGGACCATGTTTTTCTCCAGATATATGCCCAGAAGTGAGATTGCAGGATCATATGGTAGCTCTGTTTCCAGTTTTTTAAGGAACCTCCATATTGTTCTCCACAGTGGCTGCATCAATTTACATTCCCACCAACAGTGTAGGAGGGTTCTCTTCTCTCCACACCCTCTCCAGGATTTACTGTTTGTGGATTTTTTTGATGATAGCCATTCTGACTGGTGTGAGGTGGTATCTCGTAGTTTTGACTTGCATTTCTGTAATAATTAGCGATGTTGAACATCTTTTCATGTGCCTCTTGGCCATCTGTATGTCTTCTTTGGAGAAATCTTTATTTAAGTCTTCTGCCCACTTTTTGATTGGGTTGTTTGTTTTGATGATATTAAGCCGCATCAGCTGTTTGCAAATTTTGGCGACTAATCCCTTGTCGGTCACATCATTTGCAAATATTTTCTCCCACTCTGTGGGTTGTCTTTTCGTTTTATTTATAGTTTCCTTTGCTATGCAAAAGCTTTTGAGTTTAATTGGGTCCCATTTGTTTATTTTTGTTTTTATTTCCATTACTCTAGGAGATGGATTGAAAAAGATATTGCTGCAATTCATGTCAGAGAGTGTTCTGCCTATGTTTTCCTCTAAGAGTTTTACAGTGTTGAGTCTCACATTTAGGTCTTTAATCCATTTTGAGCTTATTTTTGTGTATGGTGTTAAAGAATGATCTAATTTCATTTTTTTGACATGTGGCTGTCCAGTTTTCCCAGGACCATTGAAGACACTGTCTTCCACCATTGTACAGTCTTGCCTCCTTTGTCATAGATTAATTGATCATAGGTGCATGGGTTTATTTCTGGGCTTTCTATCCTGTTCCATTGATTTATCTATATTTCTATTTTTGTGCCAGTACCATACTGTTTTGATGACTATAGCTTTGTAGTATACTCTGAAGTCAGGGAGCCTGATTCCTCCAGCTCTGTTTTTCTTTCTCAAGATTGCTTTAGCTATTCGGGGTCCTTTGTGTCTTCATAGAAATTTTAAGATTTTTTGTCCTAGTTCTGTGAAAAATGCCATTGGTACTTTGATAGGAATTGCACTGAATCTGTGGATTGTCTTGGGTAGTAGAGTTATTTTGGCAATATTGATTCTTCCAATCCAAGAACATGGTATATCTTTCCATCTGTTTGTGACGTCTTTGATTTCTTTCATCAGCATCTTATAGTTTTCGGAGTACAGGTCTTTTGTCTCCTTAGGTAGGTTTATTACTAGGTATTTTATTCTTTTTGATGTGATGGTAAATGGGATTGTTTCCTCAATTTCTCTTTCTGATCTTTCGTTGTTAGTGTATAGAAATCAACAGATTTCTGTGTATTAATTTTGTAACATGCAACTTTACCAAATTCATTGATGAGCTCTAGTAGTTTTCTGGTAGCATCTTTTAGGATTTTCTATGTATAGTATCATGTCATCAGCAAACAGTTACAGTTTAAGTTCTTCTTTTCCCATTTGGATTCTTTTTATTTCTTTTTCTTCTCTGATTGCCATAGCTAGGACTTCCAAAACTATGTTGAATAAAGATGGAAAGAGTGGACATCCTTGTCTTGTTCCTGATCTCAGAGGAAATGCTTTCAGCTTTTCACCATTAAGTACGATGTTAGCTGTAGGTTTATTGCATATGACCTTTATTATGTTGAGATATGTTCCCTCTATGCTCAATTTCTGGAGTGTTTTTATCATAAATGGGTGCTGAGTTTTGTCGAAAGCTTTTTCTGCATCTACTGAGATGATCATGTGGTTTTTATTCTTCAGTTTGTTGTTGTAGTGTATCACACTGATTGATTTGCAGATACTGGAAAATTCTTGCATCGCTGGGATAAATCTTACTTGATCATGGTGTATGATCCTTTTAATGTATTGTCGGATTCGGATTGCTAGTATTTTGTTGAGGATTTTTGCGTCTATATGCGTCAGTGATATTGGCCTGTAATTTTCTTTTTTGTGTGTGTGGTATCTTTGTCTGGTTTTGGTATCATGGTGATGGTGGCCTCATAGAATGAGTTTTGGAGATTTCCTCCTCTGCAATTTTTGGGAACAGTTTCAGAGGGATAGGTGTTAATTCTTCTCTAAATGTTTGATAGAATTCACATGTGAAGCCATCTGGTCCTGGACTTTTGTTTGTTGGGACTTTTTAAATCACAGTTTCAATTTCAGCACTTGTGATTGGTCTGTTCATATTTTCTATTTCTTCCTGGTTCAGTCTTGGGAGATTGTACCTTTCTAAGAATTTGTCCATTTCTTTCAGGTTGTCCATTTTATTGGCATACAGTTGCTTGTAGTAGTCTTATGATCCTTTGTATTTTTGTGGTGTCAGGTGTAACTTCTCCTTTATCATTTCTAATTTTATTGATTTGAGTCCTCTCCCTTTTTTTCTTGATGAGTCTGGCTAAAGGCTTATCAACTTTATCTTTTCAAAGAACCAGCTTTTAGTTTCATTGATCTTTTTTATTGTCTTCTTTGTCTCTATTTCATATTTCTGCTTTGATCTTTATAATTTCTTTCCTTCTACTAACTTTAGGTTTTGTTTGTTCTTCTTTCTCTAGTTCCTTTAGGTGTAAGGTTAGATTGTTTATTTGAGATTTTTCTTGTTTCTTGAGGTAGGCTTGTATTGCTATAAACTTCCCTGTGATAACTGCTTTTGCTGCATCCCATAGGTTTTGGATCGTTGTGCTTTCATTTTCATTTGTCTATGGGTATTTTTTTATTTCCTCTTTGATTTCTTCAGCAATCCATTGGTTGTTAGTAGCATATTGTTTAGCCTCCACCTGTTCGTGTTTTCTACAGTTTTTTTCTTGTAGTTGATTTCTTCTTCTTCTTCCTTTTTTTTTTTTTGGCTGCACCATGGGGCATGTGGGATCTTAATTCCCTGACGAGGGATCGAACCCAGGCCCCCTGCAATGGAAGTGCAGAGTCTTAACCACTGGACTGCCAGGGAAGTTCCAGTTAAAAAAATTTTTTTTCTTCAATTGTGGTAAAAGTCACATAATATAAAACATACTATTTTAACCATATTTAACTGTACAGTTCAGTGGCACTAAGTACATTCACATTGTTGTGCAACTCTCACCATCATCCATGATGACCATCTTTAGCGTTGTGTTTGGGTTGCTTTTTCTTTTTTATGTGTTTATCTACTGTAGTTTTTGGCTTTGCTGTTCCCACGAGGTTTTGATATAGCAGTGTATATATGTACAAGGTTGTTTTAAGTTGCTGGTCTCTTTCCCGCCTAGAGGAGCTCCTTTATCATTAGTTGCAAAGCTGGTTTGGTGGTGCTGAATTCTCTTAGCTTTTGCTTGTCTGTAAAGCTTTTGATTTCTCCATCAAATCTGAATGAGAGCCTTGCTGGGTACAGTATTCTTGGTTGTAGGTTCTTCCCTTTCATCACTTTAAATATATCGTGCCACTCCTTTTTGGCCTGCAGAGTTTCTGCTGAGAAATCAACTGATAACCTTATGGGAGTTCCTTTGTATGTTATTTGTCGTTTTTCCCTAGTTGCTTTAAAAATCTTTTTAGTCTTTAATATTTGTCAATTTGATTACTATGTGTCTTGGCATGTTCCTCCTTGGGTTTATCCTGCCGGGGGCTCTCTGGGCTTCCTGGACTTGGGTGACTGTCCTTTCCCATGTTAGGGAAGTTTTCAGATATTATCTCTTCAAATATTTTCTCAGATCCTTTCTCTCTCTTTTCTCCTTTTGGGATCCCTATAATGCGAATGTTGGTGTGTTTAATGTTGTCCCAGAGGTCTCTGACTGTCTTCATTTCTTTTCGTTCTTTTTTCTTTATTCTGTTCCGCGGCAGTGATTTCCACCATTCTGTTTTCCAGGTCACTTATCCATTCTTCTGCCTCAGCTATTCTGCTATTGATTTCTTCTAGTGTATTTTTCATTTCATTTATTGTCTTGTTCATCTCTGTTTGTTTGTTCTTTAGTTCTTCTAGGTCTTTGTTAAACATTTCTTGCATCTTCTCAATCCTTGCCTCCATTCTTTTTCTGAGATCTGGATCATCTTCACTATCATTATTCGGAATTCTTTTTCCGGAACGTTGCCTATCTCCACTTCATTTAGTTGTTTTCCTGTGGTTTTATCTTGTTCCTTTATCTGGGACATAATCCTCTCCCGTTTCATTTCATCTAACTTTCTGTGATTGTGTTTTTCATTCCGCAGGCTGTAGGACTGTAGTTCTTCTTGCTTCTGCTGTCTGCCCTCTGGTGGATTAGGTTACCTAATAGGCTTGTGCAAGCTTCCTGATGGGACGGACTGGTGGTGGGTAGGGCTGGGTCTTGTCCCTCTGGTGGGCAGGGCCGTGCTCAGTAAAAGTTTAATCCACTTGCCTGCTGATGGGTGGGGCTGTGTTCCCTTCCTGTTGGTTGTCTGTCCTGAGGTGACCCAGCACTGAAGTCTACAGCCTAGACTAATGGGGCTAATGGCGGCCTCCAGGAGGGCTCACCCCAATGAATATTTCCCAGAACTGATGCTGCCAGTGTCTTTATCCTCACAGTGAGCCACAGCCGCCCAAAACCTCTGCAGGAGACCCTCCAATACTAGCAGGTAGTTCTGGCCCAGTCTCTAGTAGGACCGCTGGTTTTCCCCCTGGGTCCTGGTGTGCACAAGACTTGGTGTGTGCCCTCCAAGAGCAGAGTTTCTCTTTTCCCCAGTCCTATGGAAGTTCTGCAATCAAATCTCACTGGCCTTCAAAGCCAGATTCTCTGGGGACTCCTTCTCCCATCACTGGACCTCCAGGCTAGGAAGCCTGATGTGGGGCTCAGAACCTTCACTCCAGTGGGAGAACTTCTGTGGTATAACTGTTTTCCAGTTTGTGGGTCGCCCACCCAGCGGGCATGGGATTTGATTTTATCACAATTGCGCCCCTCCTACTGTCTCATTGTGGCTTCTCCTTTATCTTTGGATGTGGCGTATTTTTTTTTGGTAGGTACCAGTGTTTTTTTGTCTATGGTTGTTCAGCAGCTAGTTGTGATTCCAGTGTTCTGATAAGAAGGGGTGAGCGCACGCTACCTTTTTCCTTTTTTCACACACACACACTGTATTTTATTTTTACAAGAGATAAATAGACTGACACCAAGCATTGTACATGGATGACCATAACAAAAGCAACAATGATTGCAATTACCAAACATGAAACACACTCATACTATGTCATAATATTGACATTCAGTCCAGTAATCCTCCACTGTAACAGCTCCTTTACTTTGCAGTGAAAATTGATTTGTATATTCTTTGCCTCTGAGTCCTTGTGGGATTTTTTTTTTAATTCAAACAGAAAGTCACAAAAATTATACTCATCCTCATCAGTTCACTCAGTCCCATGTAATTAATTTTTTTTTATCTTCATCTTTTGTTAGCACTTTTATGAGTTCATCAGTTTTTCATTAGAGTTCTGAAAATGCTTATTCATTCAGTCCAGCAGTACAGTCAGTTACCAGAAACCTGTACTTGTCAGAGTCTTTTCCATGAATTTCTTGAAGATGAAACCCTTTTATAGGAATATATTCGCAAAAGCATCAGAGTACACCCAGAACTGTCTGTAAATGACAAAAGACTTAAAAATGACCACGGTTAAAGATTTGATGAAAGTTCATAATAATGCAGTTGACATGAAAATTAGTTATTTCTGAGATATACATTTTAAAGTAATAACTAGGATTATGACTTATAACATTATACCAGAATATATAAGATTTTTAGAAATTTCATGTAATGTCTGAAACATTTATATTAACATATTTCCATACAAATAACCCAATGAAAGTTTAGTATTAGTTGTTTTGTTTCTTTGTTTTTTTATACTGCAGGTTCTTATTAGTCATCAATTTTATACACATCAGTGTATACATGTCAATCCCAATCGCCCAATTCAGCACACAACCATCCCCACACCACTGCAGTTTTCCTCCCTTGGTGTCCATATGTCTGTTCTCTACATCTTTGTCTCAACTTCTGCCCTGCAAACCGGCTCATCTGTACCATTTTTCTAGGTTCCACATATATGCATGAATATACGATATTTGTTTTTCTCTTTCTGACTTACTTCACTCTGTATGACAGTCTCTAGATCCATCCACGTCTCAACAAATGACTCAATTTCGTTCCTTTTTATGGCTGAGTAATATTCCATTGTATATATGTACCACATCTTCTTTATCCATTCGTCTGTCGATGGGCATTAACGTTGCTTCCGTGACCTGGCTATTGTAAACAGTGCTGCAGTGAACATTGGGGTGCATGTGTCTTTTTGAATTATGGTTTTCTCTGGGTATATGCCCAGTAGTGGGATTGCTGGGTCATATGATAATTCTATTTTTAGTTTTTTAAGGAACCTCCATATTGTTCTCCATAGTGGCTGTATCAATTTACATTCCCACCAACAGTGCAAGAGGGTTCCCTTTTCTCCACACCCTCTCCAGCATTTGTTGTTTGTAGATTTTCTGATGATGCCCATTCTAACTGGTGTGAGGTGATACCTCATTGTAGTTTTGATTTGCATTTCTCTAATAATTAGTGATGTTGAGCATCTTTCCATGTGCTTCGTGGCTGTCTGTACGTCTTCTTTGGAGAAATGTCTATTTAGGTCTTCTGCCCATTTTTGGATTGGGGTGTTTGTTTCTTTAATATTGAGCTGCATGAGCTGTTTATATATTTTGGAGATTAATCCTTTGTCCATTGATTCGTTTGCAAATATTTTCTCCCATTCTGAGGGTTGTCTTTTTGTCTTGTTTATGGTTTCCTTTGCTGTGCAAAAGCTTTGAAGTTTCATTAGGTTCCATTTGTTTATTTTTGGTTTTATTTCCACTTCTCTAGAAGCTGGGTCAAAAAAGATCTTGCTGTGATTTATGTCAAAGAGTGTTCTTCCTATGTTTTCCTCTAAGAGTTTTATACTGTCCAGTCTTACATTTAGGTCTCTAATCCATTTTGAGTTTATTTTTGTGTATGGTGTTAGGGAGTATTCTAATTTCATTCTTTTATGTGTAGCTGTCCAGTTTTCCCAGCACCACTTATTGAAGAGACTGTCTTTTCTCCATTGTATATCTTTGCCTCCTTTGTCATAGATTAGTTGACCATAGGTGCGTGGGTTTATCTCTGGGCTTTCTATCTTGTTCCATTGATCTATGTTTCTGTTTTTGTGCCAGTACCATATTGTCTTGATTACTGTAGCTTTGTAGTATAGTCTGAAGTCAGGGAGTCTGATTCCTCCAGCTCCGTTTTTTTCCCTCAAACCTGCTTTGGCTATTCGGGGTCTTTTGTGTCTCCATACAAATTTTAAGATGATTTGTTCTAGTTCCGTAAAAAATGCCATTGGTAATTTGATAGGGATTGCATTGAATCTGTAGATTGCTTTGGGTAGTATAGTCATTTTCACAATGTTGATTCTTCCAATCCAAGAACATGGTATATCTCTCCATCTGTTGGTATCATCTTTAATTTCTTTCATCAGTGTCTTATAGTTTTCTGCATACAGGTCTTTTGTCTCCCTAGGTAGGTTTATTCCTAGGTATTTTATTCTTTTTGTTACAATGGTAAATGGGAGTGTTTCCATAATTTCTCTTTCAGATTTTTCATCATCAGTGTATAGGAATGCAAGAGATTTCTGTGCATTAATTTTATATCCTGCAACTTTACCATATTCATTGATTAGCTCTAGCAGTTTTCTGGTGGCAGTTTTAGGATTCTCTATGTATAGTATCATGTCATCTGCAAACACTGACAGTTTTACTTCTTCTTTTCCAATTTGGATTCCTTTTATTTCTTTTTCTTCTCTGATTGCCGTGGCTAGGACTTCCAGAACTATGTTGAATAACAGTGGTGAGAGTGGACATCCTTGTCTCGTTCCTGATCTTAGAGGAAATGCTTTCAGTTTTTCACCATTGAGAACGATGTTTGCTGTGGGTTTGTCATATACGGCCTTTATTATGTTGAGGTAGGTTCCCTCTATGCCCACTTTCTGGAGAGTTTTTATCATAAATGGGTGTTGAATTTTGTCAAAAGCTTTTTCTGCATCTATTGAGATGATCATATGGTTTTTCTTCTTCAATTTGTTAATATGGTGTATCACATTGATTGATTTGCATATATTGAAGAATCCTTGCATCCCTGGGATAAATCCCACTTGACCGTGGTGTATGATCCTTTTAATGTGTTGTTGGATTCTGTTTGCTAGTATTTTGTTGAGGATTTTTGCATCTATATTCATCAGTGATATTGGTCTGTAATTTTCTATTTTTGTAGTGTCTTTGTCTGGTTTTGGGATCAGGGTGATGGCGGCCTCATAGAATGAGTTTGGGAGTGTTACTTCCTCTGCAATTTTTTGGAAGAGTTTGAGAAGGATAGGTGTTAGCTCTTCTCTAAATGTTTGATAGAATTCACCTGTGAAGCCATCTGGTCCTGGACTTTTGTTTGTTGGAAGATTTTTAATCACAGTTTCAATTTCATTACTTGTGATTGGTCTGTTCATATTTTCTGTTTCTTCCTGGTTCAGTCTTGGAAGGTTATACCTTTCTACGAATTTGTCCATTTCTTCCAGGTTGTCCATTTTATTGGCATAAAGTTGCTTGTAGTAGTCTCTTAGGATGCTTTGTATTTCTGCGGTGTCTATTGTAACTTCTCCTTTTTCATTTCTGATTTTATTGATTTGAGTCCTCTCCCTCTTTTTCTTGATGAGTCTGGCTAATGGCTTATCAATTTTGTTTATCTTCTCAAAGAACCAGCTTTTAGTTTTATTGATCTTTGCTATTCTTTTCTTTGTTTCTATTTCATTTATTTCCGCTCTGATCTTTATGATTTCTTTCCTTCTGCTAACTTTGGGCTTTGTTTGTTCTTCTTTCTCTAGTTTCTTTAGGTGTAAGGTTAGATTGTTTACTTGAGATTTTTCTTGTTTCTTGAGGTAGGCTTGTATAGCTATAAACTTCCCTCTTAGAACTGCTTTTGCGGCATCCCATAGGTTTTGGGTCGTCGTGTTTTCATTGTCATTTGTCTCTAGGTATTTTTTGATTTCCTCTTTGATTTCTTCAGTGATCTCTTGGTTATTTAGTAACGTATTGTTTAGCCTCCATGTGTTTGTGTTTTTTACATATTTTTCCCTGTAATTCATTTCTAATCTCATAGCGTTGTGGTCAGAAAAGATGCTTGATATGATTTCAATTTTCTTAAATTTACTGAGGCTTGATTTGTGACCCAAGATGTGATCTATCCTGGAGAATGTTCCATGTGCACTTGAGAAGAACGTGTAATCTGCTGGTTTTGGATGGAATGTCCTATAAATATCAATTAAATCTACCTGGTCTATTGTGTCATTTAAAGTTTCTGTTTCCTTATTTATTTTCATTTTGGATGATCTGTCCATTGGTGTAAGTGAGGTGTTAAAGTCCCCCACTATTATTGTGTTACTGTCAATTTCCTCTTTTATAGCTGTTAGCAGTCGCCTTATGTACTGAGGTGCTCCTATGTTGGGTGCATATATATTTATAATTGTTATATCTTCTTCTTGGATTGATCCCTTGATCATTATGTAGTGTCCTTCCTTGTCTCTTGTAACATTCTTTATTTTAAAGTCTATTTTATCTGATATGAGTATAGCTACTCCAGCTTTCTTTTGATTTCCATTTGCATGGAATATCTTTTTCCATCCCCTCACTTTCAGTCTGTATGTGTCCCTAGGTCTGAAGTGGGTCTCTTGTAGACAGCATATATATGGGTCTTGTTTTTTATATCCATTCAGCAAGCCTGTGTCTTTTGGTTGGAGCATTTAATCCATTCACGTTTAAGGTAATTATCGATATGCATGTTCCTATGACCATTTTCTTAATTGTTTTGGGTTTGTTTTTGTAGGTCCTTTTCTTCTCTTGTGTTTCCCACTTAGAGAAGTTCCTTTAGCGTTTGTTGTAGAGCTGGTTTGGTGGTGCTGAATTCTCTTAGCTTTTGCTTGTCTGTAAAGCTTTTGATTTCTCCATCAAATCTAAATGAGATCCTTGCCGGGTAGAGTAATCTTGGTTGTAGGTTCTTCCCTTTCATCACTTTAAGTATATCATGCCACTCCCTTCTGGCTTGTAGAGTTTCTGCTGAGAAATCAGCTGTTAACCTTATGGGAGTTCCCTTGTATGTTATTTGTCATTTTTCCCTTGCTGCTTTGAATAATTTTTCTTTGTCTTTAATTTTTGCCACTTTGATTACTATGTGTCTCGGCATGTTTCTCCTTGGGTTTATCCTGTATGGGACTCTCTGTGCTTCCTGAACTTGGGTGGCTATTTCCTTTCCCATGTTAGGGAAGTTTTCGACTATAATCTCTTCAAATATTTTCTCTGGTCTTTTCTCTCTCTCTTCTCCTTCTGGGACCCCTATAATTCGAATGTTGTTGCGTTTAATGTTGTCCCAGAGGTCTCTTAGGCTGTCTTCATTTCTTTTCATTCTTTTTTCTTTAGTCTGTTCCACAGCAGTGAATTCCACCATTCTGTCTTCCAGGTCACTTATCCGTTCTTCTGCCTCAGTTTTTCTGCTATTGATTCCTTCTAGTGTAGTTTTCATTTCAGTTATTGTATTGGTCATCTCTGTTTGTTTGTTCTTTAATTCTTCTAGGTCTTTGTTAAACATTTCTTGCATCTTCTCAATCTTTGCCTCCATTCTTATTCCGAGGTCCTGGATCATCTTCACTATCATTATTCTGAATTCTTTTTCTGGAAGGTTGCCTATCTCCACTTCATTTAGTTGTTTTTCTGGGTTTTTTTCTTGTTCCTTCATCTGGTATATAGCCCTCTGCCTTTTCATCTTGTCTGTCTTTCTGTAAATGTGGTTTTTGTTCCACAGGCTGCAGGACTGTAGTTTTTCTTGCTTCTGCTGTCTGCCCTCTGGTGGTTGAGGCTACCTAAGAGGCTTGATGTGAGGCTCTGGTGGTGGGTAGAGCTGACTGTTGCTGTGGCGGTCAGAGCTCTGTAAAACTTTAATCCACTTGACTGTTGATGGGTGGGGCTGGGTTCCCTCCCTGTTGGTTGTTTTGCCTGAGGCAACCCAACACTGGAGCCTACCTGGGCTCTTCGGTGGGGCTAATGGCAGACTCTGGGAGGGCTCACGCCAAGGAGTACTTCCCAGAACCTCTGCTGCCAATGTCCTTGTCCCCACGGTGAAACAGAGCCAGCCCCCACCTCTGCAGGAGACCCTCCAACACTAGCAGGTAGGTCTGATTCAGTCTCCCCCAGGGCCACTGCTCCTTCCCCTGGGTCCCGATGCGCACACTATTCTGTGTGCGCCCTCCAAGAGTGGGGTCTCTGTTTCCCCCAGTCCTGTCGAAGTCCTGCAATCAATTCCCACTAGGCTTCAAAGTCTGATTCTCTATGAATTCCTCCTCCCGTTGCCGGACCCCCAGGTTGGGAAGCCTGACGTGGGGCTCAGAACCTTCACTCCAGTGGGTGGACTTCTGTGGTATAAGTGTTCACCAGTCTGTGAGTCACCCACCCAGCAGTTATGGGATTTGATTTTACTCTGATTGCGCCCCTCCTACCATCTCACTGTGGCTTCTCCTCTGTCCTTGGATGTGGGGTATCCTCCTTGGTGAAGCCCAGTGTCTTCCTGTGGATGATTGTCCAGCAGCCAGCTGTGATTCTGGTGCTCTCGCAAGAGGGAGTGAGAGCACATCCTTCTACTCCGCCATCTTGGTTAATCCCGCATGCTACCTTTTAAAATACCACCAGAAACAAAACAAAACAAAACGAAACAAAAACCCAGGAATAAACCTGACCAAGGAGATGAAAGACTTATATGCTGAGAACTATAAAACATTAATAAAGGAAATTAAAGAGGATTCAAAGAAATGAAAAGATATCCTATGCTCTTGGATTGGAAGAATTAATGTTGTTAAAAAGGCACTACTGGGCTTCCCTGGTGGCGCAGTGGTTGAGAATCTGCCTGCTAATGCAGGGGACACGGGTTCGAGCCCTGGTCTGGGAAGATCCCACATGCCACGGAGCAGCTGGGCCCGTGAGCCACAACTACTGAGCCTGCGCATCTGGAGCCTGTGCCCCGCAACGGGAGGGGCCGCGATAGTGAAAGGCCCGCGCACGGCGATGAAGAGCGGTCCCCGCACCACGATGAAGAGTGGCCCCCGCTTGCCGCAACTAGAGAAAGCCCTCGCACGAACTGAAGACCCAACACAGCCAAAAATAAATAAATAAATAAAGTAGCTATAAAATGAAAAAAAAAAAAAAAAAAAGGCACTACTACCCAAAGCAATCTACAGATTTAATGCAATCCCTATCAAAATACCCAAGACATTTTTCACAGAACTAGAACAAATAATCCAAAAATTTATATGGAACCATAAAAGATCCAGAATTTCCAAAGCAATCCTGAGGAAAAAAAACAAAGCAGGAGGTGGGACTTCCCTGGTGGCACAGTGGTTAAGACTACATGCTCCCAATGCAGGGGGCCCAGGTTAGATCCCTGGTCCGGGAACTAGATCCCACATGCATGCTGCAACTAAGAGTTCGCATGCCACAACTAAGGAGCTGGTGAGCCGAAATTAAGGAGCCTACATGCCACAACTAAGAAGCCTGTGGGCCACAACTAAGGAGCCCACGAGCCACAACTAAGGAGCCCACCTGCTGCAACTAAGACCCAATGCCATCAAATAAATAAATAAATATTTTTTAAAAAGCAGTAGGCATAACTCTCCCAGACTTCAGACAATACTACAAAGCAACAGTAATCAAAACAGTGTGATATTGGTACAGAAACAGACATATGGATCTATGGAACAGAATAGAGAGCCCAGAAATAAACCCACACATCTACGGTCAATTACTCTTCGACAAAGGAGGCAAGGATATAAAATCAGAAAAAGACAGTCTCTTCAGCAAGTGGTGCAGGGTAAGTTGGACAGCTGCATGTAAATCAATGAAGTTAGAATGCACCCTCACACCATGCACAAAAATAAACTCTAAATGGCTTAAAGACTCAAACATAAGACATGACACCATAAAACTCCTAGAAGAGCGCATAGGCAAAACATTCTCTGACATAAATCATACCATTGTTTTCTTAAGTCAGTCTCCCAAGGCAATAGAAATAAAAACAAATATAAACAAATGGATCCTAATCAAACTTACAAGCTTTTGCACAACAAAAGAAACCATTAAAAAAAAAAAAGACAACCTACAGAACGTGGGGAAAATATTTGCAAATGATGTGACAGACAAGGGCTTAATCTCTAAAATATACAAACAGCTCATACAACTCAACAACGAAAAAACAAAGAACACAATCGAAAAATGGGTGGAAGACCTTAACAGACACTTCTCCAAAGAAGACATACAGATGCTCAGTAGACATATGAAAAGATGCTCAACGTCACTAATTATTAGAGAAATGTGAATCAAAACTACAATGAGGTACCACCTCACACTGGTCAGAATGGCCATCATTAAAAAGTCTACAAATAATAAATGCTGGAGAGGATGTGGAGAAAAGGGCACCCTCCTACACTGCTCGTGGGAATGTAAGTTGGTGCAGCCACTATGGAAAACAATGTGGAGGTTCTTCAGAAAACTAAAAATAGAATTACCCTATGATCCAGCAATCCCACTCCTGGGTATACACCCAGACAAAACTATAATTCAAATAGATACATGCACTCCTATGTTCATAGCAGCATTATTCACAATAGCCAAGTCATGGAAACAACCTAAGTGTCCACTGATGGATGAATGGATAAAGAAGATGTGATACATATATACAATGGAATACTACTCAGCCATAAAAAAAGAACGAAATAATGCCATTTGCAGCAACATGGATGCAACTAGAGATTATCATACTAAGTGAAGTAAGTCAGACAGAGAAAGACAAATACCATATGGTATCACTTACAAGTGGAATCTGAAATATGGCACAAATGAACCTGTCTATAAAACAGAAACAGACTCACAGAGATAGAGAACAGGCTTGTGGCTGCCAAGGAGAAGGGGAGTGGGGGAGGGAAGGACTAGGAGTGTGGGATTAGCAGATGCAAACTATTATATATAGGATGGATAAACAACAAGGTCCTACTATATAGCACAGGGAACTATATTCAATATCATGTGATAAACCATAATGGAAAAGAATATAACAAAAAAGAATGTCTGAATGTGTATAACTGAGTCACTTTGCTGTACAGCAGAGATTGGCACAACATTGTAAATCAACTATATTTCAATTTAAAAAAAAGCGCTTAATAAAACTACAAAGAATGAGTTTGTTTGCTATGTACCGACATGGAAGGTGAAAGTAAAACCAATTGAATTGAAGACCAATACCATCCCTATCTAGGTACATATTTATATGTATTGCTATAAAGGCATTATTTTTAAAAGGAGGGGATTAGGGAGTTACACACTAAAAAAATTTAAAAAAAAATTTTTTTTTTAAATTTTTTGGTTGTGCCACGCAGCACGTGGGATCTTAGTTCCCTGACCAGGGATCAAACCCGCGCTCCCAGCATTGGAAGCACAGAGCCTTAACCACTGGACCACCAGGGAAGTCCTCACACTATAAAAATTTAGCAACAATCATCTTTGATGAGGATAGTGTAGCTGGGGAGACAGAATAAACTCTTTCACTGTGGCTGAATCCCCTGTGTCTGGCCCTTCTGCCAGGTACCCAGTTATCAGCCTCCTGGGAGAGACAGACCCACATAGAGTACCCATCTCAGGCTCTAGTGGCCTCAAGCACTCTCCTGTCTTCCTCTTCACCTGAAGAGGAAGTCACAATCAGGAGATGGGGGAGGGCCAGCCACTGCACAAGCAGGGCCCACCTCTGCCTACTTCTGGCCTCAGAGGACCCACCTGGAGCCAAAAGATCAATGCTGAGCAGAGAGGCCCCTGGCCAAGCCCTGGCAGTTATTGAGAGGCCCTGTTTCCCTCTCCGAGGCACAGACCCAAGGGTCACTAAGGAGCATATTTGGAGTGAGGAGGGTGAGTATGGGGGAGGCCAGTGTGAGCTACAGGGGGTGTGTAGAGAAGAGGAGGAGGCTATTTACGGCCAAGGTGTCAGTGTGAAGTTAATGGAATTAAGGCAGTGGGGAAGATAAGAGTAAGTTGGAAGATGGGGGAAGTGATGGGTGCAATGCATGGGACAGTGAAGGCATGGGAAGCATCGGAACATAAAAGTGTCAGACAATCCCCAGATGCCAGGCTTGCATCTCTGGATTTGTTTCTTAGTTCAGACCATGGCCCAGAAAATTTTTACTACTATATTATTACTTTTCAATTCCTTCAATCAGAAATTTAAAAAATATTTTGATCAGCTTTTCCAGTTATTCTTAAAGGATTAATCCTAACTACTTAGCATACCATCATCAGAAGCGGGGGCTCTCTCCACGCTATATTTTTTTCTACCACTTCATATTCAACTTCTTATCTCCTTTTGTTAACACAATTCAGGTGTGTCCATTTTGATCCAGCAAGAAAGTCTATGTATTTTTAATAGATGAATACTGCAAATTCACATTTATTATGATTTCTATTATGCCTGGATATATTGCCATATTGTTTAATGGTTTCCATTTATCTTTTTTTTTTAGTTTCTCTTTCTTTGTTGGATTGGTTGAATTTTCTTTGAAATTTTATCCCTTTTACTATCTTTTTTTTAAAATTTTTATTTATTACTTATTTATTATTTTTATTTTTGGCTGTGTTGGATCTTCGTTTCTGTGCAAGGGCTTTCTCTAGTTGAGGCAAGCGGGGGCCAATCTTCATCACGATGCACGGGCCTCTCACTATCGCAGCCTCTCTTGTTGCAGAGCACAGGCTCCAGACGCGCAGGCTCAGTAGTTGTGGCTCACAGGCCTAGTTGCTCCGTGGCATGTGGGATCCTCCCAGACCAGGGCTCGAACCCGTGTCCCCTGCATCGGCAGGCAGATTCTCAACCACTGCGCCACCAGGGAAGCCCCCTTTTACTATCTCGAAGTTGAGACAGAGACTGCTAATTGCCTAGCCAGTATTCATTTTCCTAACTAACAGAACTGTGATAATTTGGAGTAGCAATGTGTCCAGAGCAGGGAGGAGGAAAAGACAACCTTCCAAAGCCTCACCTGTAGCTAGGGCTGGTCATGTGGCACTCACTGGCCAATGAGATGTCAGCAGAAGTCACAGGGTGGGTCTTTTGGGAAAGCTTATAAAAAGGCTGGCTCAGGACAGAATGGCTTTCTTGCCCTTTGCCTTTACCTCTCTTCTTTCCTGAAATGTTCACATGATGGCTGGCACTCTGGTAGGCATATTGAGAGTAGGAGGAAAAGGGACCAATCATGAGCATGGGAAAGAAGAGTAATAGAAGAAGTCTGAATACCAGCCAGGGACTTCCCACATCTAGGCTTTTTGTATGTGAGACAAAAAGAACTCTCAGGCTTCCTTGGTGGCACAATGGTTAAGAATCCGCCTGCCAATGCAGGGGATACGGATTCGAGCCCTGGTCCGGGAAGACCCCACATGCTGCGGAGCAACTAAGCCTGTGCGCCACAACTACTGAACCTGCGCCCTAGAGCCTGTGCACCACAACTACTGAAGCCTGCACGCCTAGAGCCCGTGCTCTGCAACAAGAGAAGCCACCACAGTGAGAAGCCCGTGCACCACAACAAAGAGTAGCCCCCGCTTTCCGCACCTAGAGAAAGCCCGCGCACAGCAACAAAGACCCAGCTCAGCCAAAAATAAATAAATAAATTTATTTAAAAAAAAGAATTCTCTCATTTGTTTGAGTGACTATTGTCTAGGTTTCTTTCCAATTTGGATTCCTTTTATTTATTTTCCTTATCTGATTGCCGTGGCTAGGACTTCCAATACTTTGTTGAATAAAAGTGGCAAGAGTGGGCATCCTTGTCTTGCCCCTGATCTCAGAGGACATGTTTTGTGTATCCCTTAACTACTTATTGTGGATATAGATGGTTTTACTACTTTTGTCTTTTAACCTTCCTACTAGCTCTGTAAGTGGTTGACCTACTACTTTTACTATATGTTTACCTTTACCAATGAGATTTTTCTTTCGTAATTTTCATATTTCTAGTTGTGGCCTTTTCTTTTCCACTTTGAGAAGTTCTTTTTACATTTCTTGTAAAGCCGGTTTAGTGGTGCTGAATTATTTTAGCTTTTGCTTATCTGTAAAACTCTTTATCTCTCCTTCAAATCTGAAGGATAGCCTTGCTGGGTACAGTATTCATGGTGGTAAGTTTTTTTTCTTTCTCTCTTTCATCACATTGAATATATTGTGCTACTACTCCCTTCTGTCCTGCGAGTTTCTGCTGAAAAGTCAGCTGATAGTCTTATGGGAGTTCCCTTGTACGTAACTTGTAGCTTTCTCTTGCTGCTTTTGAGATTCTCTCCTTATATTTAATTTTTGCCATTTTAATTATAATGTGTCTTGGTGTGAACATTTTAGGGTTCATCTTGTTTGGGACTCTCTGTACTTCTTGGACCTGGCTGGCTGTTTCCTTTCACAAGATAGGGGAATTTTCAGCTAGTATTTCTTCAGATAAGTTCTCTGCCCTTTTCTCTTTCTTCTCCTTCCAGGATCCCTATAACGTGAATGTTAGTATGCTTAATGTTGTCCCAGAGGTCTCTTAAAAGTATCCTCGTTTTTTAAAAATTCTTTTTTTTTTTTTAAGTCTCACCAGGATTATTTTCACTAATCTGTTTCCAGTTTTCTGATCCATTCCTCTGTATCATTAATCTACTGTTGATACCTCTGGTGTATTTTTCATTTCAGTTACTGTATTCTTCAGCTCTGTTTGTTTCTTCTTTATATTTTCTAACTCTTTGTTGAAATTCTAACTGTGCCTATCTACATGGTCCGAGGGGGCTGGGTTCCTGGTGCTAACAGGCTAGAGAAAGGATTCCAAAATGACACTTACCAATGCAGGTATTATCGTGGTAGAATTAGCTCCCCAAATTGGCTGCTGCCAGCATCTCCATCCACAAGAAGATCCCCAGTTGCATCCTGCCCCTCCAAGATGCTCTCCAAAATCAGCAAGTGGGTCTGACCCAGGCTCTTTTCAAACTACTGCTTCTGTACCTGGACTTGGAATGTTTGAGATTTTGCATTCACCCTTTTAAGAGTGAAGTTTCTGTTTCCTATAGACCTCTGGCTCTCCCCAAAATAAGCCCCACTGGTTTTCAAAGCCAGACGTTCTGGGAGCTCATCTTCCCAGTGCAGGGTCCCTGGTCTGCAGAGCCTGATGTAGGGCTGAGACTCCTTGATCCTTGGGGAGGACCTCTACAGTTGTGATATTTCTTCCATTTGTGGGTCACCTTCCCAGGGGTTTGGGTTCTGACTATACTGCATTTCTGGCCCCCTGCCCATTTTGTTGTGGTTTCCCTTTTATGTCTTTAGTTGTGGAAAATATTTTCTGCTAGTCTTCAGGTCATTCTCATAGATAGTTTCTCTGTAAGTAGTTGTAATTTTGGTGTACCTGTGGTAGGAGGTGAGTTCAGGGTCTTCCTATTCTGCTATCTTGGCCTACACCCACCCCTCAGGTATTAATATTGATAACTATGTTGTTCCTCTTGAAGATCCATAAGTGGCTCTTTCAAATAATGTGTTGTTCTTTTTTTAAGGCTAAGTGGTCTTCTGTGAAAAATATTAACTTTATTTCTTTAAATTGTCTTCTTCTTCTTTTTTTTTTTCTGGAGCTCCCCAGCCCCTGTGAGCTAGGTTTGTTTGTCAGTTATGCTGTTGGTGGTGGTGGTAGGCTGGTTGGCTGGTTGGTTGTTTGGTTTATTATTTCTTGGTTGTTTTTTTTTTAATTAATTAATGTATTTATTTATGGCTGTGTTGGGTCTTCGTTTCTGTGCGAGGGCTTTCTCTTGTTGCGGCAAGTGGGGGCCACTCTTCATCGCGGTGCGTGGGCCTTTCACTATCGCGGCCTCTCTTGTTGCGGAGCACAGGCTCCAGACGCGCAGGCTCAGTAGTTGTGGCTCATGGGCCTAGTTGCTCCGCGGCATGTGGGATCTTCCCAGACCAGGGCTCAAACCCATGTCCCCTGCATTGGCAGGCAGACTCTCAACCACTGCGCCACCAGGGAAGCCTTAAATTGTCTTCTTAAATCTTCCCTTTAGCTATTGTGTTTCTGCCTGTTGGGTTTAGGGAGGTTTTTTCATGCTGCTGGTTTCCCCTAAAGCTTGATGACTCCTGGTTGCGTACTCATCTTTGTTCTGAGATTCTCTTTAGCCTGTCGATGAATGCTTAGTCCCTGACTCTACAGATTACATGGTCGGTGTGGGATAAACTGTTGGGGTGAGGTGTCAGTGGGTGGTCACCTGGGCAGGAGTCTTCCTGTACAAGACTGTCACATGGTAGCAGGCCCTGCCTCTCCTTCCCAAGCCAGTCACAGTTCCTCCCTGAAGACAGGCCCTTTCTTGCCAACTGCATGACGGGCCCTCTCTTGCCAACTGCATGACTCAACTGGAAAGTTGGCTCCTCCTCCTACAGATATATTCTAACTAGTCCCTGTGGTAGCCCACAGCCTCTGCTGCCCCCTGCACGACCTACCTCCTAGCTTGAAGGGACTGCACGGCTCTGCACTTTTGTATGAGACATTTTTTAGAGCTTTGATTCATTTTCTTTCAGTCTTTTCATATCTGCCTCTGTCCTTTAAAGCAGCAGTCCCTAACCTTTTTGGCACCAGGTACCAGTTTCATGGAAGACAATTTTTCCACAGACCAGGGGTTGGGGAGGGACGGTTCAGGAGGTAACGCAAGCGATGGGGAGCAGCAGATGAAGCTTCGTTCACTCACCCACTACTGACCTGCTGCTGTGTGGCCCATTTCCTAACAGGCCGTGGACCGCTACTGGTCCACAGCCTGGGGGTCGGGGACCCCTGCTTTAAAGTGTCCATATAATTTCTGTCCACTGAAGATCTCTATTTTTTTAAGGTACTATTAGAGATTTTTTAAAAATGTATTCCTGGATTTCCCTGGTGGCGCAGTGGTTAAGAATCCACCTGCCAATGCAGGGGACACGTGTTTGAGCCCTGGTCCGGGAAGATCCCACATGCCGCGGAGCAACTAAGCCCGTGAGCCACAACTACTGAGCCCGTGTGCCTAGAGCCCATTCTCTTGCTCTGCAACAAGAGAAGTCACCGTGATGAGAAGCCCGTGCATCGCACTGAAGAGTAGCCCCCGCTTGCTGTAACTAGAGAAAGCCCGGGTGCAGCAACAAAAGACCCAAAGCAGCCAAAAAAAAAAAAAAAAAAAAAGTATTCCTTTTCTGTTATTCCCAGGAATTTGCAGTGGGAGAGGAAGATCTGAACCTGTGCTCAAATATTTTAATCCATTTTCTTATGGACATTTTCTGAGTTTTCTTTGTGTTCATGTTTCCTTGAAGTTTGGGGTAAAAATGTTGAAGCAGATTTTAGCCAGTGATGAAGAATTTCCTCTACAGATGGTATGTCTCTATTTTTTTAAAATTAAAAATGTAAACTTAGTTTCTTCTTGTTCTTCTTTTCTATTTCCTCACTTTCTCTCCTGAACATTTCAGTCTGAAAGTCATTAGGCTGGGCAGTGCGACATAGGTGTACTGGGGGGAGTGGGGAAGAGAATCCCCATGGCACAGAGCAGGACATGGATCCCAAGAGGATGAGGAAGGTGTTGGCATGAAAGGTCTACCCAGCATGGAACCCAGGCAGGGGTAGGAAGAGTCCACACAGGGATCCAAAGTCATGCCAGTGATGTGCATCATAACTAGTGGGATGAGGAGGGCATCCTTAGTGGTATATTCAAGTCTGAATTTGAATACAGTGAGGAGGATATCCACACAGGGTGGCCTGACATTTTGTGTATTTATTAATGGTATTTTTTTCTCTTTCTTTGCACTAAGGATTTGAAATCTGATGTATATTTTACATTTATAGCACTTCTCAATTAGGACTAGTCATATTTCTAAGCATCAACAGCCACATGTGGTTACTGGCTACCACATTGAACAGAGCAACCTTAGGGAATACAATATATATCCTTAACTTATCAAAGTGTAATATCAATTTAGTACCAGACAATTCAAGGACTTCAGAACATTTTAACTTTGGTTAACTCCCTTTGCAAGTTAAATAATTACTGTTTTGCACAGTCCACATTCATTTAGATTTCCCCAATATTCTCTATTTTCATTTCTGTTGCATCTCTTCCTGCCACCTAGGCTCATTTTCCTTCTGCCTATAGGATACCCTTTAGTATTTATTTTAGTTTGGTCTGCTGGTGATCAATTTTCTGTTTTTGTCTAAAAAGTTCTGTATTTCCCTCACTATTGAAAGATGGTTTCAACAGGTAAGTCAGTAGTTATTTATTTTCTTTCAATACTTTAATAATATAATTTTACTGTCTTCCATTCCTTCTGCTAAGGAGTCAGCTGTTAGTCTAACTGTTGCTCTTTTGAAGTAATCTTGTTCTCTCTCTGAGAGTTTTCTCTTTGTCTTTGGTTTTCACCAGTTTTCCAATTATGTGCCTATGTGTGGTTTTCTTTTTATTTTTTCCTATTGGGCTTCTTGAATCTGTGGTTTTCTATCTTTCCTCATTTTTGGAAAGTTTTCAGCTGTTCTCTCTTCATATGTGGCTTTCACCTCATTCTTTATCCTCTTCTACTAGGATAGGAATCTAATTATATATTTGACTTTTTACTGTATCCCCAGTGTTCCCAATCCTCTCTTTTGTATTTCCATCTTTATGTCCCTCTGTGCTTCACTGTATATATTTTCTCTTGATTTTTCAGTTAAGTAATTATCTCTTCATCCTTGTACAGTCTTCTGTTAAACTTATGCATTTAATTTCTAATTGGTTGTTGTGTTTTTCTGTTCTAAAATTCTGTTTGATAGTTTTAAAATAAGTTTCAGTTTTCTGCTGAATTCTCATTTTGTCTCTTATTTTCATTAACATATTAAGAATATTTATTTTAAAACTTGTATCTGTACCTTCGTTATCTGTCTCCACTGTCTTGTTTTTGTTTGTTTTTAATTTGGCTGCGCCGGGTCTTAGTTGTGGCATGCTGGGTCTTCGTTGCTGCACGTGGGATCTTCAGTTGAGGCATGCAGGATCTTTAGTTGTGGCATTTGGGATCTTCAGTTGTGGCATGTGGGATCTTTTAGTTGCAGCATGTGGGATCTAGTTCTCTGACCAGGGATCAAACCCAGGCCCACTGCATTGGGAGCATGAAGTCTTAGCCACTGGACCACCAGGGAAGTCTCTGTGAGTCTATTTCTGTTGTCAGCTATTTCTCTTGTTTTCAAGGTGGGGTTGTTTTTTTTTTTTTTTTTTTTTTTTGGTCTTGAGTTTGGCTATTTTTTATTGAGTGATGGATGCTGTATAAGAAGATTCTTCAAAATAAGTTGAAGTCTAAGATGAAGTTCTCTTTCTTCAGAGATGATTTACATTTGCTCTGGTAGGTGACTGGAGCATTAGAAATCCTGGGTTGCCTTAATCTAATTTCAGAGATTGAGATGATGTGAAACTGACCTTCCATCATTGGAAATGCTAGTCTATTTCTAATTCACTTTTCTCTTAGTATTGTAAGCCCTCTTGCCTTCCAACACTAAACATCGGCGATTTACCAGGATGCCCTCATTCTTGGCAGTCCTGGTCTCCAAATTCTGTGCCTTCTCACAAAGAAACTGTCAAAAATTCTGCTCAGGGGCTTCCCTGGTGGCACAGTGGTTGAGAGTCTGCCTGCCAACGCAGGGGACACGGGTTTGAGCCCTGGTCTGGGAGGATCCCACGTGCCGCGGAGCAGCTGGGCCCGTGAGCCACAGTTACTGAGCCTGCGCGTCTGAAGCCTGTGCTCCGCAACAAGAGAGGCCGCAATGAAGAGTGGCCCCCGCTTGCCACAACTAGAGAAAGCCCTTGCACAAAAACGAAGACCCAACACAGCCATAAATAAATAAATAAATAAAATAAATAAACCCAAAAGTTAAAAAAAAAAATTCTGCTCAAAATTTCAGCTTGTTGACTTTCCAACTGCCTCTTTACCATCTCTAGCACCACCTCTACCACTAACCAGGGAGGTGAATAATAAGATGCCAATGTTGAGTTGACCTTTTTAATTTTTGAATTCTGTGTCCAGAACACTGGATGCTTGTGACCTCAATAATCTAGTTTCTCTCATTTATATAGGACATCCGTCTATCTTCTGCTTCCCTAAAATGTTTCTTCAACTTTCTCAGCTTTAATTCTAGTTACCGTTTACTTTTTTATTGACATAAGATACACATAAAACTTACCATCTTAACCACTTTTAAGTGTACAGATCAGTGTTATTAAATATGTTCATAACGTTGTACAACTGTCACCATCATTCATCTCCATAACTCTTTTCTTCTTGTAAAATTGAAACTCTGTGCCATTAAACAATAACCACCCATTCCTCCACCTCCAGCTCCAGGCAACTACAATTCTACTTTCTGCCTCTATGATTTTAACTACTCTAAGTACTTTCTATAAGTGGAGTCATTTAGTATTTGTTGTTTTGTGACTGACTTATTTCACTCAGCATAATGTCCTGAAGTTTCATCAATGTTGTGGCATAAATCAGAATTACCTTCCTTTTTAAGGCTAGATAATATTCCATTGTATGTATATACCACATTTTGCTTATCCATTTTTCCATCGATGGACACATGGGTGCTTTGATATTTTAGCTATTGTGAATAATGCTGCTATGAACATAGGTGTACAAATATTCTTCAAGACTCTGTTTTCAATTATTTTGAGTATATACCTGGAATGGAATTGCCATATAATAATTCTATCTTTAATTTTTGAGAAACCACCATGCTGTTTTCCACAGCAGCTATACCATCTTACTTTCCCAGCAACAGTGTACAAGGGTTCCAATTTCTCCATATTCTCATCAACACTTGTTATTATCTGGGTTTTTTAAAAAAATAGTATCCAACCTAATGGGTGTGAGGTGGTATCTCATTGTAGTTTTGATTTGCATTTCCCTAATGATCAGTAATGCTGAGCATTTTTATATGTACTTATTGGCCATTTGTATATCTTCTTTGGACAAATGTCTATTCAAGTCCTTTGCTCGTTTTTTAATTGTTTTGTTGTTGTTGTCGTCGTCAAGATTTAGAAGTTTCTCTGTGTTCTGGATATTAATTTCTTATCAGATATATTATTTCAAATATTTTGTCCCATTCTGTGGATTGCCTTTCTGCCCTGTCAACAGTGTCTTTTTTTGTTGTTGTTAGTTAATTAATTAATTTATTTATTTTTGGCTGTGTCGGGTCTTCGTTGCTGTGCACGGGCTCTCTCCAGTTGTGGCGAGCGGGGGCTACTCTTTGTTGTGGTGCGTGGGCTTCTCATTGCGGTGGCTTCTCCTGTTGCAGAGCACGAGCTCTAGGTGCGCGGGCTTCAGTAGTTGTGACTCATGGGCTCTAGAGCGCAGGCTCAGTAGTTGTGGCACACGGGCCCAGCTGCTCCACGGCATGTGGGATCTTCCCGGACCAGGGCTCAAACTCATGTCCCCTGCATTGGCAGGCGAATTCCCAACCACTGCGCTACCAGGGAAGCCCTCAACAGTGTCTTCTGATGCATAAAATTTTTTTAATTTCATGTAGTCCAATTTGTCTATTTTTTCTTTTGTTGCCTGTGCCTTCGATGTCATATCCAAGAAATCACTGTGAAATCCAATGCTGTACAATTTTTGCCCTATGTTTTCCTCTAAGAGTTTTAGGTCTTTGAACCACTTTGAATTTATTTTTTATATGGTGTTGGATATAGGTCCAATTTCATACTTATGCATGTAGATATCCAGTTTTCCCCATACCAATTGTTGAAAACACTGTCCTTTCCCCCACTGAATGGTTTTGGCATCCTTGTAAAAAATAACTTGAACAGAGCCCATGTCTGGGCTCTCTTTTCTATTCCATTGGTCTCTATGTCTGTCTTTATGCCAGTACCACACAGTTTTGATTACTGTAACGTTGCAGTAAGTTTTGAAATTATGAAGTGTGAGTCCTTCAGCTTTATTCTTCTTTTTCAAGATTGTTTTGGCTATTCAGAGTTTCTAGAGATTCCATATGAATTTTAGGAAATTTCTATTTCCGCAAAAAACGTCATCAGGATTTTGATAGGGACTGCACTGAATCTATAGATTACTTTGGGTAGTACTGACATCTTTACAATGTTGTCTTTCAATAAATTAACATGGGATATATTTCTATATTTTTATGTTTTCTTTAATTATTTTCAGCAGTGTTTTGTAGTTTTCATTGTACAAGTCTTTCACTTTCTTGGTTAAGTTTGTTCCTAAGTATTTTATTGTTTTTGATGCTATTGTAAATACATTTGGGGGGATAATTTTCTTTTAGGATTGTTCATTGTTAGCAACTGATTTTTGTCTTCAATTTTGTATCCTGCTACCTTGCTGAATTCATTTATTAGTTGTAACAGTATTTTAGTGGAACCAAAAGAAACTCTGGTGCTGATATTTTTCCTCCCTCTAGAGGGAGCTCCTCATCAGCCAAAATACAACACTTTGGAAAATGCTTTTAAAATACCTGTTTTGAAATGTTTTCTTCTTCATGTGATTTGGTTGCAAAAAGGAAAGTTGTTCACTCATAAAAATTCTTACAGTTTTAACACTTAAAACTTTGGAAATATAATTTCCTCTCCTACTTGTCACTTACTTATCCTCCCCTCCCCCCACCAAATTGTATTGGTTTTGGATCTATTTGTTAAAAATATTAAAGTGCAACACCTTCTGATTTGTTTGTAGAATAGCTGTTTGTCATTAGGAAATATAGACATTTTAAAGCCAATAAAACCTTTGCATAATTGCTGGATACAACTGGAAAGTGTATTGAATTAGGAGGCAGAAATAAGAATGCCAACTTCCCTCCAAGCGTCAGGGCTTTGTGATGGTCTTTTCCAGTTTCAGCAGCCACTAAAATCAACATCAGAGGGAAGTGAGCTTAAATTCCAGACCAGCATATCACTGCAGGACAAAAGGTTAAACCAGGACTTCGCCCAAATAAGAAGAAAAACCAATCACCCGGCAAAGGACATGAACAGACAGTTCATAGAAAAAGAAACAGTGGGGCGGCGGGGGGTGGGGGGGGCAGATTCTGAACATATGCAAAGATGCTCAACTCACACATAAAAAAGAAATAAAAAGTTGATTGGTGATGACAGGTCCTCCAGGTTGGTAAGGGTGAAGAGAAACTATTATATGTTGTTGGTTAGAATGTAAACTGGCAAAACCTCTCTTTGTGTAACAATTTAACAAAATCCATCAAAACAAAAAATGCACAGACCCCTTGATCCAGCAATTCTACTCTGGGAATTTTTTTCTACAGAAATACTCCCAAAAGTTAGCATCCACCTGACATCAAAATCAGATTAGGGGGCTTCCCTGGTGGCGCAGTGGTTGAGAATCTGCCTGCCAATGCGGGGGACCTGGGTTCGAGCCCTGGTCTGGGAGGATCCCGCGTGCCGTGGAGCGACTGGGCCCGTGAGCCACAATTGCTGAGCCTGCGCGTCTGGAGCCTGTGCTCCGCAGCAAGAGAGGCTGCGATGGTGAGGGGCCCGCACACCACGATGAAGAGTGGCCCCCGCTTGCCACAACTAGAGAGGGCCCTCGCACAGAAACGAAGACCCAACACAGCCATAAATAAATAAATAAACAAATACTTTAAAAAAAAAAAATCAGATTAGGTCAGCACAGGATGAGAAAACTATAGGCCAATCTGACTGGTGAACCCACATGGCAAATATTAAAAAACTGAATCCAGTGATGATTTCAAATAATACTTAAATGAGTAGAATTTATCTCATGAATGCAAGTGTATTGATCATTGTTCTTTTTTTAAAAATTTATTTATTTTACTTATTTATTTTTGGCTGCATTGGGTCTTTGCTGCTGCGCGCGAGCCCTCTCTAGTTGCCACCAGCAGGGGCCACTCTTTGCCACAGTGCGTGGGCTTCTCATTGCGGGGGCTTCTCTTGTTGCGGAGCACAGGCTCTAGGCACGAGGGCTTCAGTAGTTATGGTTTGTGGGCTCCAGAGGGCAGGCTCAGCAGTTGTGGCACACGGGCTTAGTTGCTCTGCGGAATGTGGGATCCTCCCAGACCAGGGCTCGAATCCGTGTCCCCCCTGCACTGGCAGGTGGACTCTTAGCCACTGCACCACCAAGGCAGCCCGATCACTGTCCTTAACTACAAACAACACAAGCTGATTCATATTCATTGAAGCAGAAAATAAAGGTACTGAAACAATACTTATTAGCTCACCAGATTTTCAGGAAGCCTGAACAGTAGGCTCAGAAACAGACAGAGCAAAGAAAAGCTACATATCCAGAACCACAGAAAACGCCTCACCCTAGAACCAGCCTGATGAAGATTCCACCATGGGCACAAAAGATGCTCTCTTGGTTTTCTGGATCCCAAGCCGCAAGTTGAAAATCCCTAGTGGGTACATTTGACTGGCCAAACCTGTCACTTGTCTGCCCAGCAGCCAGGGAAGCTGGGAAAGCAAGAAATTGGCATTTACAGCTCTATAATTAGAAGCAAGCTGTTTCCCACCAAGAGAGATAAGAAGGGTAGTCCCCAAACACAGGGAAGGGGCTCAGGTGCCAGGTAGTCTTAAATATGGCCAAGGCCCACCACTGTGAGGAAATTTCCACAGTAAAAAAAAAATCTATTGATGTAATTTACAATATTAACAGATATAAGAGGAAAACCATGTAATCCTCTCTACAGTTGCAAAAAGAAAAACATTTAATAAAATTCTTCATTAAAAAAAAAATTAGGCACTTCCCTGGTGGTCCAGTGGCTAAGACTCCACGCTCCCAATGCATGTGGCCCAGGTTCAATCCCTGGTCGGGGAACTAGATCCCGCATGCATGCCGCAACTAAGAAGTCTGCGTGCTGCAACTAAAAGATCCCATGTGGCACAACAAAGATCTTGCATGCCGCAACTAAGACCCAGTGCAGCCAAAATAAATAAATAAATAATTTTAAAAAATCATTTGTAATTCTATACAATAGCAATGGAGATTTTAAAAATGAAATTAAGAAAACAATTCTATAATAGCATCAAAAAGAATTACTTAGGGAAAAAATTAACCAAGCAGGTACAAGACTTGGACACTTAAAACTATAAAACACTGTTGAAATAAATTAAAGGAGACCTAAATATATGGAAAGATATTTTATGTTCCTGTGTCAGAAGACTTAATACTCCCCCAGTTGACCTACAGATTCAATGCAACCCTATTAAAATTCCCACTGCCTCCCCTATTTTTTTCAGAAATGGACAAGCTAATCTTGACGTTCATATGGAATTGCAAGGGTCCCAGAATAAAACAGTCTTGAAAAAGATAAAGTTGGAGGATAGATATATAAATCAATGGATTAGAATTGAGAGACCAGAAGTAAACCTACAGATCTATGTTCAATTGATTTCAACAAGGGTACCAAGACAAGGGAAAGAATAATCTCTTTAACAAATGGTGCTGGGACAACTGGAAAAGCCCATGCAAAAGAATGAAGGTGAACTCTTACCTCACAACATTTACAAATATTAATGCATAATCGACTGAAGTCCTAAGTGTAAGAGATAAAACTAAAAAACTCTTAGAATAAAAAACACAGGGGTAAATCTTTATAACCTTGGATTTGGCAATGGATTCTTAGCTATGACACCAAAGCACAAGCAACAAAAGAAAAATAGATAAATTGGACTTCATCAAAATTTAAAACTTTTGTGCATCAAAGAACATTACAAAGAAAGTGAAAAGACAACCAGAAGGATGGGAGAAAATATTTTCAAATCATATATCTGGTAAGGATATAGTGTCCAGAATATATAAAAGACTCACAATTCAACAACAAAAAAGACAAGTAAGCCAATTAAAAATAAGCCAATTAAAAAGTGGAAAATGGTTTGAATAGATTTTTCTCCAAAGAAACATATATAAATACCCAAGAAGCACATGAAAAGATGCTCAACATCATTAGTCTTAGAGAAATGCAAATCAGAACCACAATGAAACACCACTTCACACTAGCATGGCTATAATAAAAAATAAATGGAAAACAACAAGTGGAGATGTAGAGATTGGTAGGAATGTAAAATGGTATAGCTGCTGTGGAAAACAGTTTGGTGGTTCCTCAAAAGTTAAACAGAGAATTACCAGGTGACCCAGCAATTCCACTCCTAGGTATATACCTAAAAGAATTGAAAACAGGTGTTCAAACAAATACCTGTACACAAATGCTCACAACAGTACGATTCACAATCACCAAAGAGTGAAAACAATTCAAATATCTGTCAATTTACAAATATATAAACAAAATGTATCTATACAATGGAATATTATTTAGCCATAAAAAAGAAGGAAGTTACTGATACATTCTACAACATGGATGAACCTTGAAAACATGCTAAGTGAAAGAAGCCAGACACAAAAGGCCATATAATATATGATTCTATTTATACGAAATGTCCAGGATAGGCAAATCCATAGAGACTAAAAGCAGGCTAGTGGCTGCAAGGGTGTGGGGCAAGGGAAAGAAAATGGCAAGTGACTACTTAATGGGTACAGGGTTTCTTTTGGGGATGATGAAATTAGAATTAAAATTAGATGAAATTAGAAACTGGACTTAGATAGTAGTGATGGTAGTACAACATTGTGAATGCACTAAAAGCAACCGAATTGTACACTTTAAAATAGTTAAAATGGTTAATTTTACATTATATGATTTTTACCTCAATTAATTTAAAAAGATACACAGGGGCTTCCCTGGTGGCACAGCGGTTGAGAATCTGCCTGCCAATGCAGGGGACACGGGTTCGAGCCCTGGTCTGGGAAGATCCCACATGCCGCGGAGCAACTAGGCCCGTGAGCCGCAACTACTGAGCCTGCGCGTCTGGAGCTTGTGCTCCGCAACAGGACAGGCCGCGACAGTGAGAGGCCCACGCACCGTGATGAAGAGTGGCCCCCGCTTGCCGCAACTAGAGAAAGCCCTCGCACAGAAACGAACACCCAACACAGCCAAAAATAAATATAAATAAATAAAGAAATTGACAATTTACTTTTTAAAAAAAAATTTAAAAAATTAAAAAATTAAAAAATAAAAAGACACACAGAAATATACACAGTTTTCTATTTCTTTAGGTACATAGATGTTCTGTGTCCATAAACGCACAGCTAATTGTCCAGGATACCCTCCAAGCTGGGAGTGGTAATAATGTAAGGCAGAAAACACTGATTGACAAGCAAAATTTATTTTGAAATGTATGAATTAAAAATAAATTATATAAACTATAATGGAAAAGAATCTAGAAAGAATATATATATGGATAAAACTGAATCGATTTGCTACACACCAAAAACTAACACAACATTGTAAATCAACTATACTTCAATAAAAAAATAAATAATTTTTAATAAAAAATTTAAGTCTGTGCATGGCATAAGGTCTGAAAGAATAGCTCTGGGGGTAAATTTCAAGGGAAATTCCCTTTCCACCTTATATGTCTCTGCATTTTTTGAAATTTTAGAAACAGACATACTATATTTATAATTAGGGGAAAAAATTAAGCAAGAAAAAGAGAAGCAGAAGCTGGAGAGGGGAGCAGTGAGGAAATAGAGACCAAGGAGTGTCGTCTGTGAATGCTTAGTAGGATTCAGGAAATGCATCTTCCCCTTTGGCCCCATATGCTGCCACTTTGTGAATAACTACAGAAGCTTGAACATAAAAGGGGCTGGCAGGTTTTTTCAGGGACTTTTAAGAAGGAGACAAAGCCAGGATATTCTGGCAACAAACAGCCAGGCCAGAGTGGGGCAGGGGAGAGATCCACAAGGAACAGTGGGATCTAGTGTTCTGACCATGGCAACCCAGCCTGGATGGACTGAGCCTCATTGTGCTGGCCACAACCACAGCCCCCTTCTAAGTGATCCCTTCTTCGGAATCCAGCAGATTGGGCTGGAAGTAGACATCTGACACCAGGACCAAAGGTTCAATGCAGTGATAGAGGCCTTTGAGATGGCTGATACCAGCACTCCGCTCATCCAGATTGCAGACGTTAAAGGAAGCAACAGGGTCCACTCTTGAGGACTTTTAATGTGATGCAAAGAGGTTGCTTGCTTGACAATAGGGCCAGAACCTGTAAGACATGCCAATGGACAGTGCCATGGCAACTAGTATGAGTCATGGTAAGAGGGCTCGAATACACATGAACAGGAGCCACAGCGCGTGGCCCCACGAGCAGTGGGCACCCAGCAAATCCTCATGCAGAAAAATGAGCAATACCATACATGCTAAAGGCAGAGCCAGAATGGCCTCCCAAATTCCAAAGGACTCACAGCATCTCTGCATCACCTGCGTCTGCAGTTCCAGTCCTAACTCTGAATCCTAGAAACACAGCTCTCTGTGAGCTCCCATGGGCCCTTGCCACACAGTTGCATTCTTACAGCACAGCAGGGCAGACCCAGGTTTTGTGGGAACTGAAGCTTATATAATTTGGAAGGCCTACTTTAAGAAAAAGAATACAAAATTACAGACTTAAAATTAGGCAAGTGAATATTTAGGACAAGTAAAGAAATCACATCAAATTACACATTTTAAAAAGTTGGCAAATATCACAAACGTAACAATGTATATATTACTTAAGTGTCCTACCTCTATAATATTTTTCCTACATTTTTTGCTGCATAACCTTTGATTACTTCTTCGTATGATGATTTTACAATATGATTTTCTATAGAAACTTGCTTATTATTGACATTCGAGATATATAAAATGTGATTTCTTGTGCCAACATATGCACCATTCACAGCGGTTCTGGTTGGTTCCCTATAATCGCTGGAATTCTGATAAATTCTACTTCAGAAAATGTATACCAAAAAAAGAAAAGAAAGCTTAGAATGTTTATAACTGTGCCACTGCATTATCAAATATATTCCTGACAAGACAAAACTTCAATTTTAATCAGGCATCAATGAGAACAGAATCTACCTCTTACGGTTTAACGTGCCTGATAAAAGGAAGAATTTTCTACAGACTGGTTTTTGTCTCCATACTTTTCAAATCTTGCTTGTCCTCCCCTGTACGTATACTTCTGCTGCCGGGCACAGTAGGGAGTCTCCATATCACCATAGCAGCACTTCTGTCCCAGTATCCTCATACCAACAGGTGAATGGATGACGTAACTGGAGGGAGAACTCCTGGAAGCCATTGCTAGCAGAATCACTAGCAAGAATTTACCTATTCCCAGGGGTGACTGTGAACCACATAAATCTATCACATTAACCCAAACTAAGTACATTCCAACTCAGCTTCCCCTTAGTCACATTCCAAAAGAAACTGCAGCCATTCCATGGCACCCGACAAGAAAAGGGTGACAGAGGGGGTCAGAGAGGTGAAGACAGAGGCCCCCTCCAATTGCAGCTAAAATATCTTGCTTTCACAAATTTAACAAAAAATATACTAGCCCATGAACACACTGCTTGGATCCCTCCCAAAGGCTCTGACACTTAAGTTTCCATAAATCCACACTGGTGATGAGTAGTCCTAAGTAAAATCCCTTACTTGAAGGCAAGCCGCATGAATCTCTCTCTTCACTGCCACCAGCAGGAACAGACATAAGTGACTGGAAGGTGTAGAAGGAGCAAGACTTAAGACACCAGTTAAGTCTGAGAAATAAACTGAAAGCAAGAGATAACGGCAGGCCCCCCAAAATGATGGGAATCAATAAATAAGGTGACTGGTCAATCCCTAAGGAGATACAAACAAAAGAAGAGGAGAAAGAGATGTGGGCAAAATGTGGATGGACAGGACCCGATGAGGGGAGCCTTGTGTGCAGGTGGGCGGAGTCTAGTGATGGGGGTGCCTAACAGTTGAGGGCGGGGCTAAAGACTAGGGTGGCCTAACTGATAGATGAGTGGACCCTAAAGACCAGGGCCATGGACACACAAAATGTGAGTGAGGCCCACATAGAAGGGATCTGCCCAGCGGATAATGAGCAGTGTCTAAAGGTGAGTAGGGGTTTGGAAATAAGATGGATGGGGCCCAGAAATGAGAGGCCAGGGCTACCTGGGCCAGGCCCCCTTTCCTCCAGCACCAGAGGTGGGTCTAGGAGTGGGAGGGTACCCCACTGAGCATCTCCATGTTCTTCCTTCCCCCGATCAGTTAGAGAAGGCAGCCATAAAGATTCAGTCATGGTGGCGTGGCAACGTGGTACGCTGGACGTTACTGCATGCAGCACTCAGGGCCTGGGTCATCCAGTGCTGGTGGAGGTCGATGCAGGCTAAGATGCTGGAGCAAAGACGGCGCCTGGCACTAAGACTCTACACCTGCCAGGAGTGGGCAGTGGTGAAGGTGCAGGCACAGGTTCGAATGTGGCAAGCCCGCAGACGGTTTCTCCAGGCACACCAAGCGGCCTGCATCATCCAGTCTCACTGGCGCTGGCATGCCAGCCAAACCCGAGGCCTGATCCAGGGCCGCTATGAGGTCAGAGCCAGCCGGCTGGAGCTCGACATTGAAATCCTCATGACCTAGGGTGCTGGCAGAGCCAAGGAGACTGGATCTCTCTTCCAATAAAGACATTTACTGACCATGGTCTTGCCCTTTGGAAATCAGACCCATAGATGAGGGATCAGCCCCTTATCTTCCTGCCTTTCACCCAAAAAAAAAGATTTCCTGGCATCGTCTTAAAGCCCATGCCAGGGCAACTCACACTAGGCCCTTGTTCCTAATGCAAACCTGACCAATCCTGCACCCAAAAGAAACCTCAGGGCCCAGGTCAGTCTCTGACACCTCAGCCAGCCTGACCAGAGCTCCCTCCACAAGTTGGGGTAGGCATTGGGCTTTATTTTTCTGCAGCCTCTGCCTAGCCATCTCCATTCAGGGTAGGACTGGCTGCAGTCAGAGCCAGCTGGGAAGGCCAGGATTCCACAGGTCTGTGATTGGCAGGGCCCTCAGGGCCAGCACAGAGCTTAGCAGGGAGCCAGGAGGACAGGGTACCCCAGCTGAGCAACAGCAGGACAGGCACTGTGCCTCAATGGGGGATGGCCAGCCAAAGCCAGCCCCTGGGGAAGGCCAGCACAGAAGCTGAGATGCTGCAGCTGTGCCTGCTGCCTCCCTCGCCAGGGGCTGAGAGACAAGGCTTCCCTCCCCTGTGTTGGCGACTCCCTGGGAGAACCAAGCATGGGGTTGGGGAGGGGAAAGAGAGCCTGGGGATTGGAGTGGGTAAACAAGCAGAGGAGGATTAGGGGTGGGCAGGGGGCATGGCTGTCCCTCTGCCATTGGAGGTCATTAGCTTGGGGACGCAGCCTCTAAATCCTACCACATCTTCAGAAGCAGCTGTGCCAGCCTCCCCTCAAGATTCCCTCTCTTCCCCAACCCTCCCACAAACTACCACACCCTCTGCTGGGCCTGCCTCAAGTGGGTACTGATGGATCTCTGCTTTGCTGAGTCTCTCGTTATCTCTAGGCATTTATGTCTCAACTGTCTCTGAACATGATATCTCAGTCTCTGCTTTGTCATCCATGCCCAAGATCCCTCACTCTCACCCTGTGTCAGATATGATGTTTGTCTGAACCTGCATCCCGGAAGTCTGAGGTCCACGGCCCTCCCCAGAATTTTGCGATGGGTGGCCTTGCAAGGGATGGGAGGACCAGCTGGGGAGGTGTACAGAAGTCAGAGGTCTTCATGGGCCTTGCAGCTGGGTAAGGTTTTCCCTCACCACAGGGCCCATTGTGTGTGTGTGTGTGTGTGTGTGTGTGTGTGTGTGTGTGTGTGTGTGTGTGTGTGTGTGTGTGTTTGGGATTCAGGGCAGGATGTCCCTAGAAGCGCTGTGACAGATGTGAGAATTCAGAGTTCAGTTCAACATCCATCACCTCCAGTAGCTGCAGGTGACAATGATGCAGCTAGGTTCCTCACTCTTCCAAGGGACCCCTTTTAGGAGCTTCGGACACAGCTCTCTCCTCCCATACTGGCAGCAGTGAGTGGCAGGAAACTGGTTAGGTCTGCAAACTGAACACGACAGGAATTCTGGGTGACTAGCCCATTAGGCGCCCACCCCTGCAGTGAGAGATGTTTAAAACCTGTGCTGACAAGAATTTAACTCTCTGATTCACAACCTACATTGGGCATTGGAATCCCCTAAAACACACAAAAAAATACTGATGCCTGGGCCCACCCAGAGATTCTGCTTTAATTGGCTGGGAAGTGGCCTGGGCACTGAAATTCAATGTGCAGCCACAATTTGAAAACCGCTGAGTTAAGTCCTTCCCAGCCTGAGTTATATGCCCGCCAATCAGCCTGTGTGGTCCCACCTGGGGACCGTCGTGCAGAATTCCAAGCTGAACACTCAGTGGGCTCAAGGTAATCAAGGCTTTCTGCTCTCTGATGAGCTAAGAATGCAAAGTAAAATGGGGATCTAGAGGCAGAGCTGCTTTGGGTCAAAAACCTTTGGAAGCAGGAAGATGCAGCCCCTCCTGAGAGCTGGGGCCTGAGATGGGGAGAGGCTGTTAGGGGGAAAGTAGGCTGGGCCTCTTGTCCCAGGTAGAGGGGATCCCAGGAAGACGGCACCACACAGGTGTGAATAATGGACACTCTGGGGCAGCCCAAGAAAGCCAAGTTTCATCCAAAGTCTTCACCACCACCTGCAAGAGTCCCTTCAAAGATCAGGGGTCTTGAGAAGCCAGGGATGGTCTAACCCCATGGATGTTGGGCATCAGAGAGCCCCAGGCAGAGGAATGAAGCATAGAACAGGAGTCAGGAGAGAAGCTCTTTTAGCAGCAAGGTCTGTGGCTAGTTGCCTAGATTTGTGGAGCCATCCTCTCCTCAGCAGGGATGAGGCCACAGGTGGGACTTCTTAGAGGTAGACCTCTCAGAACCTCATAGATCCTCTCTTCTCTTCCCCACCATCACTGAGAACTGAGCTACATAATGAACTCTTCCTGAGAATACACTGAAACACTGAAGTGGGGATGGGAGGAGCACGCTTGCAGCTTTGAGTCAGGAGTGAGCCTAAGAGCACTCTGGGGGACTTGGTATCCCCATTCATGCTCCTCCCCCAGGTGACATCGTGGCCCCAAGAGATATGTGACCCAGGCCTGTTCAACAAAGAAATAAACTGACCCTCAGATGGGCCTAGCCTCCCGGGTCCCTAAGAAGGTAGTTCAGTAAGTGAAGGCTCATCTCCTACAGGTCCCCTTCAGCCCTGGAAAAGGTCCCCAGGTTACATCTAGTCTCCTTGCCACAAGACGCCCACCCCATGCTCTATAGCCCCTTACCTCATGCATCACCAACCTCAGCTCTGATCCCACTGCTCCAGGGTCTCCATCCTGCCTTGTCTTCTTTCTCTTTCCCACATGCCAAACCCTAAATGAGATGCCCACAGCCACTGCCATGCATGTCTGGCAGCTTGAGTGGGCTGACCAACATCCCGCTGATCACTCACACACATTCACACACATTACTGAAGGACACTGGTTCTGACCACTACCCCACCCACTCCCATTTTGCCGGGTGGATGTTGCTGGTGTAAAGAGGTCTTTGTTCAGCTTTGTTTCTAAAAATCAAGTTTGTTCAGGTCCATCATAAATTAGTAGTCTGGAAATAAGCGCTTATTATGTAGAAGGGCTGGACTGAGTTGAGAAGAAAATGTTTTCTGGGCACTCCCAAACTGGGCTTTCATATCTTCAGAACAAAGAACTTAGGATAGAGTGTGACCTTAAAGAGGATGACCACAGATTCTGACAGCAAAAGGGGGTAGGGCACAGGGCAGGTAGAGAAAGTTCCAGACACACAGGAAGAGACAAAAGCCCATTCACTGCCCTGAGACAGAGGAGTGTGAGGGGGTTTAGGTACTGCTGCAGCCTGCTGCCAGATCCTGTCCTTAGCCCCTCCCCTCAGGTCACCCCAGTAGGCACAGGGGAATCTGGGGGAGGCTGCATGGTTCAGAGGCAAAAAGTAGTAAAAGCCAAGGAAGGGGGAGTTCCTTGGTGGCCTAGTGTTTAGGATTCTGGGCTTTCACTGCCATGGCCCGGGTTCAATCCCTGGTCAGGGAACTGAGATCCTGCAAGCCGTGTGGTGCTGCCAAAAACAAAACAAAACAAACAAAAAAGCCAAGGAAGGTACCAAAGTAGTGGGTCTGAGGGCTGCCCTCATTGAGCCCTGTATACTCCCTATGGGGCTGGGAAGTAGCCAAGAGTCCCTGGACCTCCAAGATGGGAGAGGTAAGACATGCCAAAAGGACTGGTGGTCCCAAAGAGGCCTAGGACAGAGACAAGAAGCCACAGACTGTGGGGACCTCACCACCTGAGGCCAAGGCAGGGACCATGGGCATCATAGAAGGTGGATTTAGGTCTGTGGGTGGGGGACACAGATTATCTTTTGGGGGCAGGCTAAAGACAACATGGTTTCCAGGAGAGCAGGCAGGACCACCCACAAGACCCAACCCAGGAGGGGAAAGTGGGAGATATCAATGAAAGCTGTTTGGCTATGAGTTGATAATTGCTAAAGCTGGAATGATGTCTACTCTGTTTCATTTTGGATGTGTTTGAACATTTCCACAATAAAAACATAAAAAAAAACTTTAGTATAAATAATAGAAGAATGAAAATTACTTAAATAACTTCCATAACAGTTGGGAATTGTATTGGGCTCTTAGGAACAGAAACCTGAAAACCAGTGGCTTAAACAAAACAAAAGTTTGTTTTCTTCTCCCATAAATAAAGCCCAGCAGTGGGAAGGCCAAAGTACAGCAGCTGCATAATATCAAGAGGTCCCATCTTCTCTGTTTCCACCCTGCACTCCTAGGATGGGACTAGTCCTCTTACTCTAGGATGACTCCTAGAGTTCCAGCCATCATGTCTGCATTTCAGGAGAGTAGATGTAGTGCAAAAAGAGAAACACTTCCGCCAGCTGACTTCATTTCTTTTAAAAACCTTTCCCAGAAGGCTCACTCACCCAGCCCCCTCCACTTGTATTTCATCGGCTAGAACTGCTACCAGACCTCCCCTTCTACAAGGACACGCATTGCCGCCAGGTGTAACCAAAGAGGCTAGACTCTGCTGTGATGCAAACTTCCAAATCTCAATGGCTTAACTGAAATGTATTTCTCACTCACACAAATCTGCGGGGCTCCTGGCAATTCTCCATGAGGTGTCCCTCTGGATGCTTGCTCAGCCTTCCAGGCTGCTCCATGCTTACACCACCTCCATGTGGATATGAGCTCCTGTGATTGCGCTCCTCGAAGTAGGGGAAGGAAGGGCTGGAGAGAAGAGCACCAGCGTTGTAGTTTTCCACTTGGAAGTGTCTTATTTCACTTCTGCTCCCTTTTTATTGGCTCAACAGCCACGCAGCTGTGTCTAACTTCAAGGAGAAGGAAAATACAATCTTCCAACTTGCCTGAAAGGAGAGGGAACAAGAATGTTGGTGAACGAATCAATGTGCCCCACATCAGGGTGCCGTTTACAAGATAGAAGAGAGAGTAGGTATGGGGGGCGGGGGGCGGGCAACCAGCAGCCTCAGCCACGACCCCTAAAACATTAGAGAAAAAATATGAAGAAGAAATCTCCATCAATTCAACGGAAGTATGAAATGGAAAAAAATAAGAAAGCAGGATAGAAAACCCAAAGATGGGAATAAGTCTGTACTAAATGGAAATGGGTACAATTCATCTATTAACAGAATCTGATATTAGGTTTTTGAAAATACCCAACCATATGTTTTATAATGGACACATCTAAAATAAAAGAAAGCTGGAGACTGAAACTAAAACAACAGAAAAACATAAAGCAGAAGAGAACGTTTAGCTGTTTAAAAACACATTCACTCTCCTCTTTCCTAAGATCTAAGGAAAATGAAAAGAAAGCAATTAACTTCACCAAAAAAGCTCACAATTGGAAACAAGGGCCGTCAGAGGATAAAGAGGACCACAATTCTGGAAAAGGGAAAGTAAGAGGAGATGGGTACCAGATGAAGCAGGAAGGAGGAAGCTGAAGAACAAATGCTCAGAGGGCCAAAAGGATGAGGAGTCGGACTCAAACACAGGCACCTGACTCCAGGACCCAGGCTCTTAACCATTCTCCCAACTGCCTCCTCCAGGAGATTTGTGGCTCTGGCTGTAAAAAAAAGTCCTGATAGGGAACTCCCTGGTGGCCCAGTAGTTAGGACTCCGTGCTTCCACTGCAGGGGGCACGGGTTCAGATCGGAGAACTAAGATCCTCCAAGCAGCACAGCGAGGCCAAAAAAAAAAACAAGTCCTGATGGAATGAAAGAATATGGAGCTCACACTCCTACATTTAAAGGATAAAATGAGTATTGAGGGCAATGGGCAGTCTTGCCACCATGAAGTTCTGCAAAATATAAAACAGCAGATCATTCCAAGTAATATAAACTATTCCAAAGTATAGAAAGAGCAGAAAGTTATCCAACTATCTTTATGATGCTGGCATAGCACTGTTATCAAAACCAGACAAGTATTCTGAGGATCTAATACTGTACTGTACTGTGTAATTGAAATTTGCTGAGAGAGTAGAATCTAAATGTTCTCACCACATATATAGATATGTTAACTAACTAGATGGGAAGAATCCTTTCATAATGTATTTATATATCAAATTATTAAAATGTATAATTTTATTTCTCAATTACATTTTAACAAAGTTGAAAAAACTCCTAAAAAACCCCCAGAGAGGTTGCGGAGAAGATGGCGGAAGAGTAAGACACGGAGATCACCTTCCTCCCCACAGATACATCAGAAATACATCTACACGTGGAACTGCTCCTGTAGAACACCCACTGAACGCTGGCAGAAGACCTCAGACCTCTCAAAAGGCAAGAAACTCCCCACGTACCTGGGTAGGGCAAAAGAAAAAAGAAAAAACAGATGAAAGAATAGGGACGGGACCTGCACCAGTGGGAGGGAGCTGTGAAGGAGGAAAGGTTTCCACACACAAGGAAGCCCCTTCGCGGGCGGAGACTGCAGGTGGCGGAGGGGGGAAGCTTCGGAGCCACGGAGGAGAGCGCAGCAACAGGGGTGCGGAGGGCAAAGCGGAGATATTCCCGCACAGAGGATCGGTGCCGACCAGCACTCACCAGCCCGAGAGGCTTGTCTGCTCACCCGCCGGGGCGGGCGGGGACTGGGAGCTGAGGCTCCAGCTTCGGTCGGATCCCAGGGAGAGGACTGGGGTTGGCGGCGTGAACACAGCCTAAAGGGGTTAGTGCACCACAGCTAGCCAGGAGGGAGTCCGGGAAAAAGTCTGGACCTGCTGAAGAGGCAAGACTTTTTCTTCCCTCTTTGTTTTCTGGTGCGCGAGAAGAGGGGATTAAGAGCGCTGCTTAAAGGAGATCCAGAGACGGGCACGAACCGCGGCTATCAGTGCAGACGCCAGAGACGGGCATGAGACGCTAAGGCTGCTGCTGCCGCCACCAAAAAGCCTGTGTGCAAGCACAGGTCACTCTCCACACCTCCCCTCCCGGGAGCCTGTGCAGCCCTCCACTGCCAGGGTCCCGTGATCCAGGGACAACTTCCCCGGGAGAACGCACGGCGCGCATCAGGCTGGTGCAACTTTACGCTGGCCTCTGCTACCGCAGGCTCGCCCCGCATTCCGTACCCCTCCCTTCCCCCGGCCTGAGTGAGCCAGAACCCCTGAATCAGCTGCTCCTTTAACCCCGTCCTGTCTGAAGAACAGACACCCTCAGGCGACCTACACGCAGAGGCGGGTCCAAATCCAAAGCTGAACCCCGGGAGCTGTGCGAACAAAGAAGAGAAAGGGAAATCTCTCCCAGCAGCCTCAGGAGCAGTGGATTAAAGCTCCACAATCAACTTGATGTACCCTGCATCTGTGGAATACCTGAATAGACAACGAATCATCCCAAATTGAGGAGGTGGACTTTGGGAGCAGGATATATTATTTTTTCCCCTTTTCCTCTTTTTGTGAGTGTGTATGTGTATGCTTCTGTGTGAGATTTTGTCTGTATAGCTTTGCTTTCACAATTTGTTCTAGGGTTCTGTCTGTCCGTTTTTTTGTTTTGTTTTTTTTTTACTTAAAAAAATTTTTTTTCTTAATAATTATTTTTTATTTTACTAACTTTTTTTTTTAAAGGAAAGGGAATTTTTTAAAAGTTTTTATTTATTTACTTATTTATGGCTGAGTTAGGTCTTTGTTTCTGTGCGAGGGCTTTCTCTAGTTGCGGCAAGTGGGGGCCACTCTTCATCGCGGTGCGCGGGCCTCTCATTATCGCAGCCTCTCTTGTTGCGGAGCGCAGGCTCAGTAATTGTGGCTCACAGGCCTAGTTGCTCCACGGCATGTGGGATCTTCCCAGACCAGGGCTCGAACCCATGTCCCCTGCATTGGCAGGCAGATTGTCAACCACTGCGCCACCAGGGAAGCCCTATTTTACTAACTTTATTTTATCTTACTTTATTTTATTTTATTTTACCCTCTTTCTTTCTATTTTTTCTCCCTTTTATTCTGAGCCATGTGGATGAAAGGCTCTTGGTACTCCAGCCAGGCATCAGGGCTGTGCCTATGAGGTGGGAGAGCCAACTTCAGGACACTGGTCCACAAGAGACCTCCCAGCTCCACGTAATACCAAACGGCGGAAATCTCCCAGAGATCTCCATCTCAATACCAAGACCCAGCTTCACTCAACGACCAGCAAGCTACATTGCTGGACACCCTATGCCAAACAATTAGCAAGACAGGAACACAGCCCCATCCATTAGCAGAGAGGCTGCCTAAAATCATAATAAGGCCACAGACACCCCAAAACACACCACCAGACGTGGACCTGCCCACCAGAAAGACAAGATCCAGCCTCATCCACCAGCACACAGGTACTAATCCCCTCCACCAGGAAGCCTACACAACCCACTGAACCAACCTTAGCCACTGGGGACAGACACCAAAAACAACGGGAACTACGAACCTGCAGCCTGCGAAAAGGAGACCCCAAACACAGTAAGATAAGCAAAATGAGAAAACAGAAAAACACACAGCAGATGAAGGAGCAAGGTAAAAACACACCAGACCTAACAAATGAAGAGGAAATAGGCAGTCTACCTGAAAAAGAATTCAGAATAATGATAGTAAAGATGATCCAAAATCTTGGAAATAGAATAGACAAAATGCAAGAAACATTTAACAAGGACCTAGAAGAACTAAAGAGGAAACAAGCAACGATGAAAAACACAATAAATGAAATTAAAAATACTCTAGAAGGGATCAATAGCAGAATAACTGAGGCAGAAGAACGGGTAAGTGACCTGGAAGATAAAATAGTGGAAATAACTACTGCAGAGCAGAATAAAGAAAAAAGAATGAAAAGAACCGAGGACAGTCTCAGAGAACTCTGGGACAACATTAAACGCACCAACATTCGGATTATAGGGGTCCCAGAAGAAGAAGAGAAAAAGAAAGGGACTGAGAAAATATTTGAAGAGATTATAGTTGAAAACTTCCCTAATATGGGAAAGGAAATAGTTAATCAAGTCCTGGAAGTGCAGAGAGTCCCATACAGGATAAATCCAAGGAGAAACATGCCAAGACACATATTAATCAAGCCATCAAAAATTAAATATAAAGAAAACCTATTAAAAGCAGCAAGGGAAAAACAACAAATAACACACAAGGGAATCCCCATAAGGTTAACAGCTGATCGTTCAGCAGAAACTCTGCAAGCCAGAAGGGAGTGGCAGGATATACTTAAAGTGATGAAGGAGAAAAACCTACAACCAAGATTACTCTACCCAGCAAGGATCTCATTCAGATTTGATGGAGAAATTAAAACCTTTACAGACAAGCAAAAGCTGAGAGAGTTCAGCACCACCAAACCAGCTTTACAACAAATGCTAAAGGAACTTTTCTAGGCAAGACACACAAGAGAAGGAAAACACCTGCAATAACAAACCCAAAACATTTAAGAAAATGGGAATAGGAACATACATATCGATAATTACCTTAAATGTAAATGGATTAAATGCTCCCACCAAAAGACACAGACTGGCTGAATGGATACAAAAACAAGACCTGTATATATGCTGTCTATAAGAGACCCACTTCAGACCTAGGGACACATACAGACTGAAAGTGAGGGGATGGAAAAAGATATTCCATGCAAATGGAAATCAAAAGAAAGTTGGAGTAGCAATTCTCATATCAGACAAAATAGACTTTAAAACAAAGACTATTACAAGAGACAAAGAAGGACACTATATAATGATCAAGGGATCAATCCAAGAAGAAGGTAAAACAATTGTAAATATTTATGCACCCAACATAGGAGCACCTCAATACATAAGGCAAATACTAACAGCCATAAAAGGGGAAATCGACAGTAACACAATCATAGTAGGGGACTTTAACACCCCACTTTCACCAATGGACAGATCATCCAAAATGAAAATAAATAAGGAAACACAAGCTTTAAAAGATACATTAAACAAGATGGACTTAATTGATATTTATAGGACATTCCACCCAAAAACAACAGAATACACATTTTTCTCAAGTGCTCATGGAACATTCTCCAGGATAGATCATATCTTGGGTCACAAATCAAGCCTTGGTAAATTTAAGAAAATTGAAATCATATCAAGTATCTTTTCCAACCACAACGCTATGAGACTAGATATCAATTACAGGAAAAGATCTGTAAAAAATAAAAACACATGGAGGCTACACAATACACTACTTAATAACGAAGTGATCACTGAAGAAATCAAAGGAGAAATAAAAAAATACCTAGAAACAAATGACAATGGAGACATGATGACCCAAAACCTATGGGATGCAGCAAAAGCAGTTCTAAGAGGGAAGTTTATAGCAATACAAGCCTACCTCAAGAAACAGGAAACATCTCGAATAAGCAACCTAACCTTGCACCTAAAGCAATTAGAGAAAGAAGAACAAAAAACCCCCAAAGTTAGCAGAAGGAAAGAAATCATAAAGATCAGATCAGAAATAAACGAAAAAGAAATGAAGGAAACAATAGCAAAGATCAATAAAACTAAAAGCTGGTTCTTTGAGAAGATAAAAAAAATTGATAAGCCATTAGCCAGACTCATCAAGAAAAAAAGGGAGAAGACTCAAATCAATAGAATTAGAAATGAAAAAGGAGAAGTAACAACTGACACTGCAGAAATACAAACAATCATGAGAGATTACTACAAGCAACTCTATGCCAATAAAATGGACAACCTGGAAGAAATGGACAAATTCTTAGAAATGCACAACCTGCCGAGACTGAGCCAGGAAGAAATAGAAAATATGAACAGACCAATCACAAGCACTGAAATTGAAACTGTGATTAAAAATCTTCCAACAGACAAAAGCCCAGAACCAGATGGCTTCACAGGTGAATTCTATCAAACATTTAGAGAAGAGCTAACACCTATCCTTCTCAAACTCTTCCAAAATATTGCAGAGGGAGGAACACTCCCCAACTCATTCTACGAGGCCACCATCACCCTGATACCAAAACCAGGCAAAGATGTCACAAAGAAAGAAAACTACAGGCCAATATCACTGATGAATATAGATGCAAAAATCCTCAACAAAATACTAGCAAACAGAATCCAACAGCACATTAAAAGGATTATACACCATGATCAAGCGGGGTTTATCCCAGGAATGCAAGGATTCTTCAATATATGCAAATCAATCAACGTGATACACCATATTAACAAATTGAAGGAGAAAAACCATATGATCATCTCAATAGATGCAAAGAAAGCTTTCGACAAAATTCAACACCCATTTATGATAAAAACCCTCCAGAAAGTAGGCATAGAGGGAACTTTCCTCAACATAATAAAGGCCATATATGACAAACCCACAGCCAACATCGTCCTCAATGGTGAAAAACTGAAACCATTTCCACTAAGATCAGGAACAAGACAAGGTTGCCCACTCTCACCACTATTATTCAACATAGTTTTGGAAGTTTTAGCCACAGCAATCAGAGAAGAAAAAGAAATAAAAGGAATCCAAATTGGAAAAGAAGAAGTAAAGCTGTCACTGTTTGCAGATGACATGATACTATAGATAGAGAATCCTAAAGATGCTACCAGAAAACTACTAGAGCTAATCAATGAATTTGGTAAAGTAGCAGGATACAAAATTAATGCACAGAAATCTCTTGCATTCCTATACACTAATGATGAAAAATCTGAAAGTGAAATTAAGAAAACACTCCCATTTACCATTGCAACAAAAAGAATAAAATATCTAGGAATAAACCTACCTAAGGAGATAAAAGACCTGTATGCAGAAAACTATAAGACACTGATGAAAGAAATTAAAGATGATACATATAGATGGAGAGATATACCATGTTCTTGGATTGGAAGAATCAACATTGTGAAAATGACTCTACTACCCAAAGCAATCTACAGATTCAATGCAATCCTTATCAAACTACCGCTGGCATTTTTCACAGAGCTAGAACAAAAAATTTCACAATTTGTATGGAAACACAAAAGACCCCAAATAGCCAAAGCAATCTTAAGAACGAAAAATGGAGCTGGAGGAATCAGGCTCCCTGACTTCAGACTATACTACAAAGCTACAGTAATCAAGACAGTATGGTACTGGCACAAAAACAGAAATATAGATCAATGGAACAGGATAGAAAGCCCAGAGATAAACCCACGCACATATGGTCACCTTATCTTTGATAAAGGAGGCAAGCATATATAGTGGAGAAAAGACAGCCTCTTCAATAAGTGGTGCTGGGAAAACTGGACAGGTACATGTAAAAGGATGAAATTAGAACACTCTCTAATACCATACACAAAAATAAACTCAAAATGGATTAAAGACCTAAATGTAAGGCCAGACACTATCAAACTCTTAGAGGAAAACATAGGCAGAACACTCTATGACATAAATCACAGCAAGATCCTTTTTGACCCAGCTTCTAGAGAAATGGAAATAAAAACAAAAATAAACAAATGGGACCTAATGAAACTTAAAAGCTTTTGCACAGCAAAGGAAATCATAAACAAGACGAAAAGACAACCCTCAGAATGGGAGAAAATATTTGCAAATGAAGCAACTGACAAAGGATTAATCTCCAAGATTTACAAGCAGCTCATGCAGCTCAATAACAAAAAAACAAACAACCCAATCCAAAAATGGGCAGAAGACCTAAACAGACATTTCTCCAAAGAAGATATACAGATTGCCAACAAACACATGAAAGAATGCTCAACATCACTAATCATTAGAGAAATGCAAATCAAAACTACAATGAGGTATCACCTCACACCGGTCAGAATGGCCATGATCAGAAAATCTGCAAACAATAAATGCTGGAGAGGGTGTGGAGAAAAGGGAACACTCTTGCACTGTTGGTGGGAATGTAAATTGATACAGCCACTATGGAGAACAGTATGGAGGTTCCTTAAAAAACTAAAAATAGAACTACCATACGACCCAGCAATCCCACTACTGGGCATATACCCTGAGAAAACCATAATTCAAAAAGAGTCATGTACCAAAATGTTCATTGCAGCTCTATTTAGCCAGGACATGGAAGCAACCTAAGTGTCCATCATCGGATGAATGGATAAAGAAGATGTGGCACATATATACAATGGAATATTACTCAGCCATAAAAAAGAAATGAAATGGAGTTATTTGTAGTGAGGTGGATGGAGTCAGAGTCTGTCACACAGAGTGAAGTAAGTCAGAAAGAGAAAAAAAAACAAATACAATATGCTAACACATATATATGGAATCTAAGGAAAAGAAAAAAAAAAAAGGTCATGAAGAACCTAGTGGTAAGACGGGAATAAAGACACTGACCTACTAGAGAATGGACTTGAGGATAGGGGGAGGGGGAAGGGTAAGCTGTGACAAAGTGAGAGAGTGGCATGGACATATATACACTACCAAACGTAAAATAAATAGCTAGTGGGAAGCAACTGCATAGCACAGGGAGATCAGCTCGGTGCTTTGTGACCACCTAGAGGGGTGGGATGGGGAGGGTGGGAGGGAGGGAGATGCAAGAGGGAAGAGATATGGGAACATATATATATGTATAACTGATTCACTTTGTTATAAAGCAGAAACTAACACACCATTGTAAAGCAATTATACTCCAATAAAGATGTTAAAAAAAAAAACCAAGAAGGTAAGCATGATGTATAAAACATTGCTTTAATAATAAAGTTATAATGGAAAATATGATGAGAATTTACTCAAAAAAAAAAAAAAAACCCCAGAGAGGTAAATTAAGACCACTGTCCATAATGGTGGACTGTTAAAACCCTAAATAGAATATTAGCAAATTACAAACATCAATTTTTTTTTTCTTCATTTGTTTGTCTGTGTTTGTGTTTGTATTTTTTGGCCACACCATGTGGATTGTGGGATCTTAGTTCCCCAACCAGGGATTGAACCCTGGCCCTCGGCAGTGAAAGCAGAGTCCTAACCACAGGACCACCAGGGAATTCCCCAAACATCAATATTTAAATGTATATACATAATGACAAAATAGGCCAGGAAACCAATGATGGTTCAACACTGAAAAATCCATCATTGTAACTGATTAATTCAAAGAAGAAAAAGATCATATGATTAAAATTAAGCACTCATTCTCATTTTTAAAAAAATTACTAGTAAAGTGTAAAGAAAAGAAACTATACTAAGGATCCAAACAATAAAAAATATATAAGGATCTCAGATAACTCAATAGCGTAAAAACCAAGCAACCTGATTTAAAAATGGACCAAGGGCTTAATAGACAATTTTTTCAAAGAAAACATACAAATGGCCATCAGGTCCATGAAGAGGTGCTCAACATCACTAGTCATCAGGGCAAATCAAAACCACAGTGAGATACCATCTCAAAACTATTAGAATGCCTATTATCAAAAAGACAAGAAATAACAAGCGTTGGTGAGGATGTGGAAAAAAGGGAACCCTTGTGCACTGTTAGTGGGAATGTAAATTGTTACAGCCACAATGGAAAACAGTATGGAGTTTCCTCAAAAAATTAAAAAGAGAACTACTGTATGATCCAGCAATCCCACTTTTGGATATATTTGGGAAGGAAATAAAATCATCATCTCAAAGAGATATCTGCACTCCCATATTCATTGCAGCATTATTCACAACAGCCAAGACATGGAAACCACCGAAGTGTCCATTGACAGATGAATGAATAAAAACAATATTGTTTTGGCTATTTTGGGCCTTTCGACTCTCCATACAAACTTAAAATCAGTTTGTGGATGTCCACAAAACAACTTTCTGGGATTTTGTTTGGAATTGTGTTGAATCTGTAGATCAAGCTGGGAAGAACTAACATCTTGCAATATCGTGTCTTTCTATTCATATACATATTCTCTCTATTTATTTAGTTATTATAGTTTATATCTTCATCAGGGATTTATAGTTTTCCTCATATAGAGCTTGTACATATTTGGTTAGAGTTATATCAAGTATTTCACTTTGGAGGATGCTGTGTAAATGGTAATGTCCTTTTAATGTCAAATCCCCGCTTTTTATTGCTTTTACGTAGGAAAACAATTGACCTTTGTATATTAACTTTGTATTCGTCAACCTTCCTATAATCACTTAGTTCCAGGAGCTTTTGTATTCGTTCTTTCAGATTTTCTACATAGATGATCATGTCATCTGAGAACAAAAATGGTTTTATTTCTTCCTTCCCAGTTTGTATACCTTTTCTTTCCTTTTCTTGTCCTGTTGCTTTAGCTAATGGTGTTGAAAAGCAGTGATCTTGGTCCTGATCTTAGCAGAAAAGCTTTGAGTTTGATTAAGTATGATGTTAGCTGTGGTTCTTTTGTAGCTGTTCTTTATCTAGTTGAAGAAGTTTCCTTCTATTTATATTTTGCTGAGAGTTTTTCATCATGTATGTTGGGTTTTGTCAAAGTATTTTTCTACATCTTGATATGATCACGTGATTTTTTTCCTTAGCCTGTTGAAGTTATGAATTACATTAACTGATTTTAAAATTTGAACCAACCTTACATAGCTGAAATACATTCCACTTAATTGTGGTACAATTCTTTTTACACACTGTGAGATTTTTTTAAATTAATTAATTAATTAATTAATTTTTGGCTGTGTTGGGTCTTCATTGCTGCGCACGGGCTTTCTCTAGTTGCGGCGAGCAGGGGCTACTCTTCGTTGCAGTGCACAGGCTTCTCATTGTTGTGGCTTCTCTTGTTGCGGAGCACAGGCTCTAGGCACGTGGGTTTCAGTAGCTGTGGCACGCAGGCTCAGTAGTTGTGGCTTGTGGGCTCTAGAGAACAGGCTCGGTAGTTGTGGCGCATGGGCTTAGATGCTCCGTGGCATGTGGGATCTCCCCGGACCAGGGCTTGAACCCATGTCCCCTGCATTGGCAGGTGGATTCTTAATCACTGCACCACCAGGGAAGCCCCTACACTGTGAGATTTGATTTTGTTAATATTTTGTTGCGAATTTTTACATCTATGTTTGGGAAAAATGTTGGTCTATACTTTTCATTTCTTATAATGTCTTTGGCTTTGGTATTAGGGTAATGCTGGTCTCACAGAATGAGTTAGGAAGTATTCCATCTGTTTCTATCTGAAGAAATTATAGAGTATTGATATAATTTCTTTTTTAAATGTTTGGTAGAACTCACCAGTGAACCCATTTGAGCCTAGTACTTTATATTTAGAAAGTTATTAATTATTGACTCAATTTAAATAATAGATATGGACCTACCAGATTATCTATTTCTTCCTCTGTGTGTTTTGGCAGATTGTGTCTTTTAAGGAATTGGTTTGTTTCATCTAGGTTCAAATTTGGGAGCACAGAGTTGTTCAAAGTATTCCTTTATTGTGTTTTTAATGACCATAGTATCTGTAATGATGACATTAATGTGGTATCTGACATTAGTTTGGGGCAATTATCAGACATTATTGCTTCAAATATGGCTTCTGTTCCTTCTCCTTCTGGCATTCCCATTATGCGTATTTTACACCTTTTGTAGTTGTCCCACCATTCTTGAATTTTCTGGTTTTTTTCTTTTCAGACTTTTTCTCTTTGCTTTTTAGTTTGGAAAGTCTATTATCATATCCTAAGCTCAGAGACTCTTTCCTCAGCCATGTCTATTCTACTAATGAATCCATCAAAGCCATTCATTTGTTACAATTTTTTTTTAATGTGTAGAATTTTTCTTTCTTTTTTTTTTTTACTTATTAGATTACTGCTTTATTATAAAAGGATATAATTCAGGAAGAGATGGAAGAGATGCACAGGGTAAGGTAGGGGGATGGGGGGTGGAGCTTTCTCTTCAGGTACCACTCTCCCAGAATCTTCATGTGTTCACCAGCCCAGAAGCCTAGAATTTCTTTTTTTAATTTTTTCTTAGAATTTCCATCTTTCTGTTTACATTATCCATCTGTCTTGGATGTTTTTTCATTAAAGCCAACAGCATATTAATAATATATTTTTTTAAATTCTTGGTCTGATAATTCCAACATTCCTGCCATATCTGGCTCTGGTTCTGATGCTTGTTTAGGCTCTTCAAACTGTTTTTTGTTGTTGTTTCTTTGGGGGTTTTTTTTGTTTGTTTTTGCCTTTTAGCATGCCTTGTAATTTTTTTTGTTGAAAGACAGATGTGATGTATTGGGTAAAAGGAATTGCAGTAAATAGGCCTTTAGTAATGTAGTGGTAAGGTGTGGAGGGAGGTAAAGCATTCTATAGTTCTGTGATTATGTCCCAGTCTTTTGGTGATGCTGTGTCCCTGGACTGTAAAGTTCACCAGTGCTTCTAAGTTTTTTCCTCCTTGCATGGAACAGATTGGCTGGAGGGACTGGAGTTGTGTATTTCTCTTCCCACATGTGTTAGCAGAGCCAACCAGAGTTGAGTGTTTCTCTTCCCCCTTGTAGGTTAGACTGTGAGGTAATGCCAGCAGGTTAGGCTCTGGTAAAAACAGTTTCTCCCGAGGACAGGCCTTGTTAAGGAAACAGAATGCTCTTACATACTTCAAAATGATTTATTTCCCCTCCCCTGTCAGAAGCACAAGGGTATATTTCTCTGATATTCACTGTGAGGGCCTGGTAGAGTTTCTGGAGATTAAACTCACAAAATGTGAGAGCTCCACTATGGCTAGGCCCCTCTGGTGTTTTTATCTCTCATGCTTGTCCACAATGAACCTCCAGCAATTCCTCAATTATAGTTCAGGTTTTCCTACACTCACACTGGTTCCCATGGAGGCTTCTGCTCTGATAAGTTATGATTCTCTGTATCTATCTATCTGTATCTTCAATTTGGGGGGCAATGGTTTGCCCTGTGACCTTACTTCTCTGACAGAATAAGAAGAGATTTTGATTTTTTAGTTTGTTCAGTTTTTTACTTGTTGTTAGGATGGAGTGAAGACTTCTAAAGTCCTCACATGATGTACTGGAAACCATAAATCCTATCATTAATTTTTTATTCTAGTTATTGTATTTCATTTCTATAAGTTTTATTTGGCTTGTTTCTAAATTTGTTTGATTATTATGCATAGTTTCTTGTTTCCTGATGAATTTTTTATATTTGTCTTTCACTTATCTCAAAATATTGCAATAGTTACTTCATTTCTGGGCTTGACCATATCAATATCTTAAGTCTCTGCAGATCCATTCCTGCTAATTCTCACTCTCATGGTGCCTTCTTTCCTTTTGTGTTTGGTAGGGTTTTTAAAATGTGATCTGCTCATTTTACCTGTGAGAATTACTTGATTCCTGGGATGAATATAGGTTCCTACAGAGAGGATTTTGGTTTTCCTCTCAGATGGTTGGGCAGACAATTAGTCCAGAAGGACTGCAAACTGAAATCTCAGCTTGCATGTTTTTGGATAATCTATGTAGTGTGAATTTTGGCTGAAAACCTGCAAGAGGTTGGCTGAAAACCTGCAAGAGGGATGTCTTTGGTTTTAAATCCTCAGGAGCTATTTTTCTTCCTCTATACAGTCCCAAAAATCTACTCAAGAAATGTTCTCTGCCATGTTCAAGGGTTGGAGAGGGGGGGATGGTATTTGGGGGGTCCCAGATATAGGGAGAGGATCTCCTATTTGACTTCCCACCTTGGGCATGTCTTCTTGTCCCCTGATCCCTGTAATGCTGTGACAACCAGAGCTCAAAATCACATACTTTAGCAAATGTCCTCAAGACAAAAAGGAAACTTTAGAACTCCAGTTACTCTCTGAACTCCCATCTTGATTTGGTTTTGAGTTTCAGTATTCGTTTCCATCTTGCCATACTATCAATGCTTTTAAAATATAGTTTTTAAATTTTATTCAACATTTTAAATTGTTTTCAGCATGGAGACTGGTCAGGATTCCTAGGCCACTAGATTGCTGGAAACCTAATAGCCTAATGTACATCATTTTTAAACCCAATTTGGCCAGATCCATAACTGTTTTTAATAGATATATCTTGGTCAATAGACCCTGCAGATAGAAATATCCCACAGCATCTACATTCTGTGCTATATTTCTCATGTCAATCAGAGCACATAAAACCTGATCCATTACGAGATGGCATGGCATGAAAAACCTCTGCCCAACAAGGAAGATCTGAATCAATCAAAGTCTCATGAGCTAGAATTTGACAGTAAATAGGGAGCAAATCATTGAACGTGTGCTGAGGCTTCACATGTCTTAGAGTCCATCAGATAGAGAACAGAACATGAACATTTGGAGAAAACAAAAGGTATGAAATAGAGAAGGCCCATAGAGAGAAGATGAGGACACTAGTTAGTTGACAGGAGGAGAAGGTAACAGAAGCAGAGAAACCCACAGGAACCCAAGAGGTCAGGTCCACAAAGTCTTGAGTTCTGGAGAAGCATCCCATCCAGTTCAGGTTTCTGGGATGCCGGTCTTTCTACAATTCCATTACTTTGATCCCCAGGACTTATCTACCCTCTCCTTGATCCCTGGAATGGTCTCTCATCATGCATGCTACCTTTTGTGACACTCCTTGAAGCTAATGGAAACAGTAAAAACCTCCTATGACTACTTCATCACTGCCATGATGTAATACCACTTTTATGTTGAGCACATAAAAGTCCAGGAGAACATGGTAAGCAAGGAAGTCCTTGCAGGACTTGTCCCTCCACCTGAACTAGCTGAGTTACATATAATCTTGGTATGATTTCACTTCCTCTGGAAGGCAATGGAAGCACCATCCATAAGGTGATTAAACAAGCAAGTAGAAGTCTTAGGTCCTGCTACTATATCAAGGGGACTAATAACCCAAAGTCTTGGGATATATGCTATATGAACACTATATGTTTGACATGTCCCCTAGGTTGCTATCTTTTTATTCCCAGTTGTGAAGAAGAGTTAACATAGCAGCCCTGAGAATCTTATCCTTAGGAAGGCATGCTTGAAAAGTCAGCCATTCACTGGTGTCAAGGAATTCAGATTTTGACAGTATTCCCACAATTCCCTGATAAGGTCATTTACTTCATCTAAACTGTTTGTACAAGCAATGTAGTTTATGCTGAATACCCGCTTTTCTTATGGGGCTCTGGAATTTTGGTATATGCTATCCAGAGGGTGCCTATGTGTCTGAACCCCAATAAAACCCTAGGCTCCTAGATTCAAGTTATCCTCCCTGGCATACGTGTTGTCATAAGTCATTGTTGGAGGAATCAAGCACTTCCTGTGTTGACTCTAATAGGAGAGCACTCTTAGAAGCTTACAACTGGTTTCCTCTAGACTTCACCTACTTTGTCTTTTTCCTTTGCTGATTTTGCCTATATCATTTTACTGGAATAAATCTTAGCCACAGTTACATCTATATGTGGAATCCTATGAATCCTAGGGAACCACTAAACCTGGGGATGCTCCTGAGGACCCCCAACACAGCAGTGTACAAAATCCAGAAAACAAAAAGTCATTAATTTATTGTACAAATATAAGGACACAGACTTAGAGGGTGCTGGTAGCCACAGAAGGAGGAAGGAACAGATGCAAGTTGTGAAACCCAGAGCAAGAGGAGACAGAAAAGGCCTGAGCCTAATAAGGCCTGAGAGAGGATATGTGGCACCAATATCCCTGCTCTTCTAAGTAGCTGGTAACAGGGAAGGATTATAGATGGGCTACAAAAGAAGAGAATCCTGGTGTGGATGGGACTCAGAGACCCTATATTTCCATCCTGGGCTCTGCTCTATCTCTGATGGATGTGGAGTGGACAGCTGTCACAACCTGCTCCATGGCACTTGTTATAGAAGACACAGCTGTGTGGTAGGTATAAAACCCCCTATGTCACAGTTATGATTATGATCTTGTAACTCACCTCTCCCTTCCTACCAGTGCCAGGACTCTCAGCAACCACATGAGTGTTGGCTGTCATCCAGAGCCATGGCCAGATCCACTCTGGTGGTTTCCACAAGACTTGGGGTATCATGTGCCTTCATAAGTCCTGAGATAGGATAGGAAGCCACATGGAATAAAACACCACATCTTCTACTCATCCATGTAATAAGAACAGAAAAGTGGCCAACGTATTAGAATTGAAGACATCAAAGACACAATCCTATGGCAGCAGGAGTAGGTAAGCGTATTTATTAAAACAGAAGCAAAAGATACATGGGAGCTCCACAGGAATAAATAGAATCTTAACTATTTAAATATGAACCCTTGGTATCCCAGGGCAGAGAATCTGGTCTTTTTGTTGGATACAGAGTCTTCCATATCCAGAGCTTGACATTGTTCTCTTGCTCCCTCTTATCTTCCCCTTTCCAGACTAGGGGGAGAGTAGTTTCTGGATGAGAGATGGAGAATGAATGGTGGGAAGAAGAATCAGCAAAGTGTGAACAAGGAGTGGGAGGGGAGGACAAGACTAGGGATTAGAAGGAGCTGTATATGGAAAACCTGGACTAGAAATACATGGTTAGGGAATAAGAGTAAACGGGTGAGGACCAAGAAAAGAGAAGCTGGAGAAAAGATAAGAAAGGCCCAAAGTCTTCTGGGTGAAGAGGTGGCAGCATATAGGAAGCCACAAGCCTTGGGCTGGGACTGGCAGGGTTAGCCATAAAAGAGCAGGAGGGTCACTACATGGGTGGAATCTAGAGGGAAGGGATGTGACCTTAAATTATGAAGGCTGGCACAAGGAAATTCCTGAAATTCATATGGCATCCTCCAGATGTAACATGCAAAAAATAAAAAGAACAGGAAGCCCAAATTCAAAGAACAAGGTGATATGCCCTTAGGGGGAGAGGGGTTACCACTCAGGTGTCCTGGCTTCAAGTCAGTGTCCTGCTAACTTTCCTTAACTTTGAGCAAGGACTGATTGTTAAAAAGAAGAATCCAGGCTGTTCCAGAGAGAGACCCTGGGGCTGAGAAGGGTGGCAAGAAATTCTGTCTCTGTCTAGAAAAAAACACAAAAAGAGCAAGAGCATCCATGAAGGCAACAAGCCCAGTGATGAAGTACACTGATGTGCTGGACATTGCTGCATATGGCTCTCAGGGAAATTCAAGTCAAAACCATGATGAGATAGCACCTCACATCTGTTGGAGTGGCTATTATCAAAAACACAAGATAATAAATTCTGGCAAAGATGTAAGAAAAGGGAACCCCTGTGCACCACTGGTGGGAATGTAAATTGGTGCAGCCACTATGGAAAACACTATGAAGTTTCCTCAAAGAATTAAAACTAGAATTACCATTTGATCCAGAAATCTCACTTCTGGGTATATAATCTAAAGGAATTGAAGCCAGGGTCTCAAAGAGATATCTGCACTCCCGTGTTCATTGCAGCATTTTTCACAGTAACCGAGATATACACACAACCTAAATATCCATCAACAGATGAATGGATAAAGAAAATTATATATACACGTATGATATCACTTACATGTAGAATCTAAAAAGAAAGGATACAAATGAACTTATTTACAAAACGAAACAGACTCACAGACTTAGAGACAGAACTTGTGGTTACCAAGGGGGAAGGATGCAGGAAGGGATAGTTATGCAGTTGGGATCGACATGTACACACTGCTATATTAGATAACCAGAGACTTCCCTGGTGGTGCAGTGGTTAAGAATCTGCCTGCCAATGCAGGGGACACGAGTTCGATCCCTGGTCCGGGAAGATCCCACATGCCGCAGAGCAACTAAGCCCCTGCGCCACAACTACTGAGCCTGTTCTCTAGAGCCGGCAAGCCACAACTACTGAGCCTGCATGCTGCAACTACTGAAGCCCGCATGCCTAGAAGCCCGTGCTCTGCAACAAGAGAAGCCACCGCAATGAGAAGCCTGCACACCGCAACAAAGAGTAGCCCCCACTCTGCCGCAACTAGAGAAAGTCCGCATACAGCAACGAAGACCCAACACAGCCAATAAATAAATAAATAAATAAATAAAAATAGAAACAATAAACTGGTTTCTAAAATAAATAAATAAATAAAATAAAATAGATAACCAACAAGGACCTACTGTACAGCACAGGGAACTCTGCTCAATGTTATGTGGCAGCCTGGATGGGAGGGGAGTCTAGGGGAGAATGGATACATGTATATGTATGGTTGAGTCCCTTTGCTGTGCACCTGAAACTATCACAACATTGTCAGTCAGCTATGCTCCAATATAAAATTTAAAAATAAAAAAAAAAAAGAAAATGATATATATAAAGAAAATGTGTGCACACACACACACATATATATACATTGGAATATTATTCAGTCATGAAAAAGAGTGAAATCCTTCCACTTGCAACAACATGGATGGACCTGGAGGACATTACACCACATGAAATAAGCAAGACATAGAAGGACAAATACTGCATGATCCCACCTTTATGAGGAATCTAAACCAGTCGAACTCACAGAGAGTAGAATAATGATTACCAGGGCTGGGAGGAGAGAGAAATGGAGAAGTGTCTGAGTAAATTCTGGAGGTCTACTGTAAACATAGAGCCTATGTTAATTAAACAATACTGTATTGTATACTTAAAATTTGCTAATAAGGTATATCTTATGTTAAGAGCCCTTACCACAAAAGAAAAAATTATTTAACTTAATAAATAAATAAAGGGATGGAAGGAATCTTTTGGATCTGATGAATACCTTCATGGTCTTGATTCTGGTGATCTTATGGGAGTATACTTATCTCCAAACTCATCAAGTTGTATATGTTAAATATGTACAGCTTTTTGTATGTCAATCATGTCTCAATATAGTGGTTTTTTAAAGAATTATAAGAGAATACTAGGAACGACTGTACCCTAATGAAATGGATAACATAGATGAAATGGACAAATTCCTAGAAACACACAAATTATGAAACTTGACCCAAGAAGAAACAGGAAATCTGAACAGACCTATAACAAAGAGACTGAATCACTAATCAAAAACTTCCCAACCAAAAAAGTTTAGGATCAGGTGGCATTGCTATTGAATTCTAAATGAATATTTAAAGAAGAATTAATATCAATCCTTTTCAAACTCTTCCAGAAAATAGGAGAGAACACTTCTTAGTCATTCTATGAGGCCACCGTCATAGCAAAGCCAGAGAGGGACATTACAGGAAAAGAAAACTGCGTATCAATATCCCTTATGAATGTAGATGCAAAAATCCTCAACAAAATATTAATAAAGAAGATCCTACAGCATGTTAAAAGGATTGTACACCATGACCAAGTGGGGTTTTCCCCCAGGATTTAAGGTTCGACATACAAAACCATCCAAAGTAATACAACACATCAATAGAACAAAGGGGGGAAATTCACATGATCCTCTCAATTGATGCAGTGAAAGTTTTTGACAAAATCCAACATCCTTTCAGGATAAAAACACTCAGAAAACAAACACACAAACAAAATATGAAAGATCCTCAACATGACAAAGAGCATTTATGAAAAAAACCCCAGCTAACATCAAACTCAAAGGTGAAAGACTGAGGGTTTCCTCCCCACCAAGATTAGGAACAGACAAGAATGCCCACTTCACTGTTTTTCAACACTGTATTGAAATTCTAACCAGCAATTAGGTAAGAAAAAAGAAATTAAATGCATCCAAATTGGAAAGGAAAGAGTAAAGTTATCTTTGTTCACAGATGACATGATCCTACATATAGAACATCCCAAATAGGGAATTCCCTGGTGGTCCAATGGTTAGAACTCCACGCTTCCACTGAAGGGGGCATGGGTTCAATCCCTGGTCAGGGAACTAAGATCTGGCATGTCATGTGGCGTGGCCAAAAAAAGGAACATCCCAAATAATTCTTTTAACTATTAGAGCTAATAAATGAATTCAGCAAAGTTGTAGATACCAAATCCATGCACAAAAACCAGCTGTGTTATTGTACATCAGCAATGAACAATCTGAAAAGGAAATTAAGAAAACAATTCCACAATTCACAATACTATCAAAAACAATAATACATCTAGGAATAAATTTACTCAAGGAGGTGAAAGACTTGTACGTGGAAACTACAAAACATTGCTGAAAGAAATTATAGAAGACCCAAACAAATGGGAAAACATCTTGTGTTCATGGATTTGAGGACTTAATCATTTTTGTTAAGATGGCGATACAGTTGGCCCTCCCTATCCACAGTTTCGACATCCATGGATACAGAGGATATATCCATGGATACACTACATATCCACTATACTTTGCCATCTTATATAAGGGACCTGAGCATCTGTGGATTTTGGTATACAAGGGAGGTCCTGGAACCAATCACCCGCAGATACCAAGGGACAATTGTACTCCACAAAGTGATCTACACTTCCAATGCAATTCCTATCAAAATTCCAATAATCTTATTTACAGAAATGAAAAAGCAGATCTTCAAATTATTATGGAATTGCAATGAATCTTGAATAGCCAAAACAATCTTTAAAAAAATAAGAACAAATTTGGAAGGCTCACATTTTCTGGTTTCAAAATTTACTACAAAACTACAGTAATAAAAACAGTGTGGTACTACCATGCACAAAAATAAACTCAAAATGGCTTAAAGACTTAAACATAAGACATGACACCATAAAACTCCTAGAAGAGAGCATAGGCAAAACATTCTCTGACGTAAATCGTACCAACGTTTTCTTAGGTCAGTCTCCCAAGGCAATAGAAATAAAAACAAAAATAAACAAATGGGACCTAACCAAACTTACAAGCTTTTGCACAGCAAAGGAAACCATAAAAAAAAAACCGAAAAGACAATCTATGGAATGGGAGAAAATACTTGCAAATGATGTGACAGACAAGGGCTTAATCTCCAAAATATACAAACAGCTCATACAACTCAACAACAACAAAAATAAACAACCCAATCAAAAAATGGGCAGAAGACCTTAATAGACATTTCTCCAAAGAAGACATACAGATGACCAGTAGGCACATGAAAAGATGCTCAACATCACTAATTATTAGAGAGATGCAAATCAAAACTACAATGAGGTACCACCTCACACCGGTCAGAATGGCCATCATTAAAAAGTTTACAGGACTTCCCTGGTGATGCAGTGGTTAAGAATCCACCTGCCAATGCAGGGGACACAGGTTCGAGCCCTGGTCCCGGAAGATCCCACATGCCACAGAGAAATTAAGCCCATGCACCACAACTACTGAGCCCACGTGCTACAACCACTGAGCCCACATGATGTAACTACTGAAGCCCATACGCCTAGAGCCTGTGCTCTGCAACAAGAGAAGCCACCACAGTGAGAAGCCCGTGCACTGCAACAAACAGTAGCCCCTGCTTGCTGCATCTAGAGAAAGCCCGTGCACAGCAACGAAGACCCAACGCAGCCAAAAATAAATAAATAAAGATCCTGCATGCTGCAACTAAGACCCGGTGCAGCCAAAATAAATAAATAAATAATAAAATAAATGTAAAAAAAAAAAAACTTTCGGGAGGGAGGGAGGCAAAAAAACAAACAAAGAAACAAAAAAGTAAATCAAAACTTGAGGCTCAGGGGCTTCCCTGGTGGCGCAGTGGTTGAGAATCTGCCTGCTAATGCAGGGGACACGGGTTCGAGCCCTGGTCTGGGAGGATCCCACATGCCGCAGAGCAACTGGGCCCGTAAGCCACAGCTACTGAGCCTGCGCGTCTGGAGCCTGTGCTCCGCAACGGGAGAGGCCGCGATGGTGAGAGGCCCGCACACCGCGATGAAGAGCGGCCCCCGCTTGCCGCAACTAGAGAAAGCCCTGGCACAGAAACGAAGACCCAACATAGCAATCAATCAATCAATCAATAAATAAATAAATCTTTAAAAAACAAAACAAAACAAAACTTTAAGCTCAGGAATGAAAAAGCTGACATAAAAGGACTGGTGGTGTCTTGTGCATGCATTAGATATGGAATGAATATTAAATAACTAAGTAAATTAATGTTACAGAACAGAATTTAAACATGATTAAATTGATGAAATTGGACAGTGTAAAACTATTAATCAATGCTCTAATTACCATTTTAATGCAGTGTAAAAATACTAATTAATGAGAAACGTTCTCAATTTCTCAACAAGGAATTAATCAATCAATATGGTCTAAAATGAAAATATGGTTAATTAAAAAAAGCATAATGCTGCAAGACCACCAGTGTGAGTTTTACGTTTTGTGAATCAAACTTACGAGACCCAAGAGGCTGTCCCAGCACCAAAGTTATTTTGCTTGGAGAAAGGATCCAGAACAGGGAGCCCAGTGTCCCAGGGCCTGTGAGACCCAGACGCAGTCTGTCAAGCCGCCATCCCTGAGGAATGGGAACCGACATGAGTGCAGACCACATCACCACAGAGAAGCTGCAGCGCCTGGGCTCCCTCCCCTGAAATACCTCGCTAGCCCCCTAGCACCTGTGGGTGTCTGCCTCGCACCCATCCGTGCATTGGCAGTGCATCAATGACGCGTTAGTCAGCAACCCCCAGACCAGGTGCAGTGTGCTTCAGGAAGAGGTAGCATCAGCTCACCCTCCTCTTGTTCATGTTGTAAGAAGGTAGACCACAGGTCAAACTCTCCTCCCATTCCCTGAGACTAAAGGAATGTTTACCTCTAAATGTCACTGTCTCTTTTTTTAAATGTACAGGGATCTTTCAGGGGGAAAAAATATCTTTAGTGGTGAAGAAATGTATGTGAAGTTCTAAGTTTCTTCAGTTTCACTTCATATTCATTTTCTTCAATTAGAATCAAGTAAAATTAAATCTTAACTAAAAACAATAAACATATGGCATGATCCCATTTTTATGAGAGTATTTCTATCTCCCATTCTTTCTGTAAAAACGCATAGAAATATGTCTAGGATGCTATACCAGAAATGTCAATGATGGTTATATTTGAATGATGAAACTTGAGGTTATTTATTTCTTTTTGGCTGCATTGTCTCTTCGTTGCTGCGCGCGGGCTTTCTCTAGTTGTGGTGAGCGAGGCCTACTCTTCATTGTGGTGCGCGGTCTTCTCACTGCAGTGGCTTCTCTTGTTGCAGAGCACAGGCTCTAGGCATGGGGGCTTCAGTAGTTGTGGCACGCGGGATCAGCAGTTGTGGCGCATGGCACGGGCTTAGTTGCTCCGGGGCATGTGGGATCTTCCAGGACCAGGGATAGAACCGGTGTCCCCTGCATTGGCAGGCAGATTCTTAACCACTGCGCCACCAGGGAAGTCCAAGAGGTAATTTATTTTCTTTTTGTACTTTTCTGCTTAAACTGTTCATGGGGAGCATGTACTGTTTTCACAGGAAGAATAAAGCGATTTTTCTTAAAAACAAACAAACCCTGATATCTTGGCAAGAGTCCTCAGGTATAAAACTTCTCTGTTTTACTCTCTTCCTCTTCCCCCCTCCCCCACCCCAAGTCTCCTCCATTTCCCTCCTCCCTCCCTTTTCACTTCCCTTTAACCCCCCACCTCTCTCCTTCCCTTGCTTTCCCCAGTTCTAGCCCCTCTTCCCCAGACTGCGAAAACTGCATCTTTCGTGCTGATGCCCCGCTGGCCCACAGGGGTGGCAATGGTAGGCTCCTTCCCTTTTTCTGCAGGAGGCTGGGGTGGGCACATTTTTTCAGACCCTCAGCGACCCCCCAACCTCTCAGGACCCCCCACACCAGGAGAGGAGGTGAGAGCAGCCACAGTGGGTCGGGAGGAACGGAGAGAGAGCGCTCTGGCTGAATAGAGCTCTGGGGCAAGGCTCTCCACACGATTCTGCCCTGTGGACGAGCTTGAATCTTCTTCCCGTCTCTGTGTCATCCCCTCAGCTCCATTTTTTGCCCCCAATACCTTTGCTTAATACATCCCAACTTCTTGGGTTGCGATATTCTCTCAAGGGTCTGCCTCTGCAGAGGGCTCACTATCCCCTGCGCAGCGCCAGGAGGATCAGTGAGCAGAGTGGCCGGAATCACCTGCGCCCAAGCCCAGGGACCCCCTGTTGAGAGGGAGCACCAGGACCACCCAGACAGGCTGAGGGCTACCTGCAGTTTACCACAAGAAATCTCCCTCCAGAGGACGACTGGGTCGTGGACCGGACTAGAGAGACGATAGGTCTGCCCACCCACCTCAAGGAAACTTCCACGCAAAGTTTTAGGCGCACAGTTAAAAGGATAACACCGCCCCCACCTCCACCCCCGGCTTCCCTTACAGATTTACTGGTGCATCTATGCCTCACTATCCTTGTCTCCTCTCTTCGTCCCTACCTCACTCTTACTTTCGCGCCTTACTGCGCTGGAAATGGGGGAAAAGAACTCTGCCAGACATTTTCCAACCTCGCCGCTCCCGCTTGGAACTTCTCATTGCGCAGGGCACGTCAGGAAAAGTTTCCAGCCCTTCTCAGAGGCAGCTACAGACCGCAACTACAGGAGCTTTGCCCTCAGGGGTTTGCCTTATCCACCACTTAATTAACAGTCATCACCTACAGCCGTGTGGAAATATAAAATGTAGCCTTACTTAAACAAATTGTAAGAGACTTCGTGCTGTGGTCTTGCCGCGGTCCCTTCGCGAGTTCCCTCGTGCCACAAGCGGTCTGCGTGTTGGGAGGGGGGGGCGTCCCGCGCCCCTCAGTCAGGGCCCACGGTGGTGGGACCGCGCCCAGGCCGCCATCATTAGTTGCGCACCACCTCACTGAGCTGCCTCTTGGCGGGGGTCCGCCCCCGCCCCCGCCTCCGCCTCCGCCTCGCCTTAAAGGCAAGGGAGCTCGGGCGGGGCTGCGTTGCCCTTGGGGCCACGCCCCCGGCGTACGTGCCCCAGAGGTAACCTGCGTCTGCTGGTGCCATTGGCTCACCAGGGTTGCGGGATTGGGAGGCTCCGGGACTCTCCGTCTGCTTAAGTGCAGACAGGGTGCCTCCGCCTGGCGCCGCGGTATCCCCTCCCTGCCCGGCCCGCCGCCTGCCGCCCGCCGCCTGCCGGTGCGAGCCCGCGGCGGGGAGGGGAGGGCAGCCTGGCGATGGGGGCGCCGCCCACAATAAGGAAGGGAAAAGAGAAGCTTTTTCACAAACCACCTCCCTTAATAGCCAATGCCTGTTTTCAGAAACTTATCACGCTTTTTGAGAAAGGGTGGTTCCCCGACCAAATACGTCCTAGAACTATGAGGATGTCCGTTCCAGGGGAGCAAACCCGGGAACACAGGAATTAATCATTGGTCATAGAAGCTACAGAGAAGCCTTCAGGGAGGTTGCTCATCCAGGGTGCCATGGACGCCAGGTTAGGACACGGCCTCAGGACGCTGGGGCCAGCAGGACCACCATATGGGAGAGGAGATAACCCCTACTTTGGCTAGGGTCCAGGGGACTAGGTGAACGGGGACCTCTGGAACCAATCCTGTCTTAGGGAGCCCCCACAGGACCTCCTAACGCTAGTGCTCCTCTCTTGTTACAGGAGCACTCTCTCCCTGAAAGAACAATGGGAAACATCTCCTCCATCCCCAAGGCCTAACCCCTTGGGATCATTCTGAGTCAATGGAACAAGTTTTCTCTAGATTTCTTTTATTATTATTACAAATATTGAAGATGATATCGGTATCAGACAACATCAATTGCTTAAATGCAAACGTTTTTTTTTTTTGAAATTAACATTACTTTCTTTTTTAAAATTAATTAGTTAATTAATTAATTAGGCTGCCTCCGGTCTTAGTTGCAGCAGGCGGAATCCTTGCTGCAGCATGCATAATCTCTCCCAGCGCGCACGGGCTTCTCTCCAGCTGCAGCACTCTGGCTCCAGAGCTCGTGGGCTCTCTAGTCGGAGCACATGGGCTCAGTAGTTGCAGCACTCGGGCCTAGTTGCCCAACCAGGGATCAAACCCACATCCCCCACATTGGAAGGCGGATTCTCAACCACTGGACCACCAGGGAAGTCCCTCTATATTCTTTAAAACGAAGAAATCTCGTTTTCTTTTGTAAAACAGCCTGACACCAATATAAACTTGAGGACCATCAGGCCTGGTCAGAGATTGAAATCCTCAACTATAATACCATCCTACAGTTAGACACTTTTGCAGAAGGCAGGGAAGATGGACAGAAGTTCCTTATGTTCAGGCTTTTATGACCCTAAGAGAAAACCCGGAGCTATGCAAGTCCTATGTAAGGGAACCTTGCTGGCTGGGACCCCTTCAGGCTACACAAAAGCCCTCTCTATTGGCATTCCTGGAGGAACCCAAGCCCCCAGGCAGAAGACCCTAGCCCCGGGGCTTCCCTGGTGGCGCAGTGGTTGAGAATCTGCCTGCCAATGCAGGGGACACGGGTTCGAGCCCTGGTCTGGGAGGATCCCACATGCCGTGGAGCAACTAGGCCTGTGAGCCACAACTACTGAGCCTGCGCGTCTGGAGCCTGTGTTCCGCAACGAGAGGCCGCGATAGTGAGAGGCCCACGCACCGCGATGAAGAGTGGCCCCCGCTTGCCACAACTAGAGAAAGCCCTCGCACAGAAACGAAGACCCAACACAGCCAAAAATAAATAAATTAATTAAAAAAAAAAAAAGAAGACCCTAGCCCCAACACTCACCATCGTCAGCCCCTCCCCCGACCTAAAAACCTCTTTACCCTTCTGTACCAAAAGCACAGCCAGAGCATCTTTGCCCCCTTCAGGAAGTAGTAGGTGGGCCTCAGGAAATTACCAGAGTCCACCTTCCTTTTTCTTTGTCTGACCTCAACCAGTGCCACACTCCCTTGGGTGGATTCTGGGAGGACTCTAGCCGGTTCACCCAAGAATTCCAGGGACTGACTCTCTCCCCTGACTTTACCTGGAAGGACCTAAATATTGTTCTTTCCCACTGCTGCACCACTGAGAAAAAGACCTGTATTTGGGCACAGCATCAAACATATGCTGATGGATTACACGTTGCCCAACCTCATCAATACCCTGTGGGCATGACAACAGTGCCCCTAATGGATCCCAATTGGGACTATCAGCCAGGCCAGCTTGGTATCACTAGAGGGGGCCACATGAGCCTTTGCCTCATTGAAGGGATGCATAATTAAATCTGTTAACTATAAGGTTAAAGAGATCACCCAAGGCCAAGATGGAAATCCAGCCCTATTTCAGGCCCAATTGGCAGTTGCCCTCAGAAAGTATACGAATGTAGACCCAAACACTTTTGAGGGACACATTGTGTTTGCAACCCACTTCACTAGGCAATCAGCCCCTGACATCCGTCGGAAGCTTCAAAGCTTGCCATGGGGCCCCAAAATCCTCTCAACCTTCTTGTTGATACAGGATTTTCAGTGTCTTTAATAGAGGAAGAAAGGAAGGAACAGCATGACTTAAGAAATGGCAAGCCAGGGAATTCCCTGGTGGCACAGTGGTTAAGAATCCATCTGCCAATGCAGGGAATGAGGGTTCGAGTCCTGGTCTGGGAAGATCCCACATGCCACGGAGCAACTAAGCCCGTGTGCCACAACTACTGAGCCCACGTGCCGCAAATACTGAAGCCTGCACGCCTAGAGCCCGTGCTCCGCAACAAAGAGAAGCCATCGCAATGAGAAGCCCGCGCACCACAACGAAGAGTAGCCCCCGCTCGCCACAACCAGAGAAAGCCCACGTGCAGCAACGAAGACCCAACGCAGCCATAAATAAATAAAAGTAACAATTAAAAAAAAATCCATCTTTAAAAAAAAAAAAGAAATGGCAAGCCAGGCTTTTGGCAGTTGTCATGACAAGATCTAATCCACCTCCTGGTCACCCCAAAAGTACTCTCAGAAGACCCCTGCCAGGAAAGGGAGCCTGTTTTACCTGTGGGAGCTCCAAACACTGGAGCAAGGAATGGCCAGGAAACAGGTCCCAACCTCTACCCAGACGCCATGCCCAATCTGTAAGAAGATGGGCCACTGGAGAAGGGAATGCCCCCAGCTCTGAAGGGAGTGAGGAAATTGCCCCATGCCAGTCATGGCAGTGATTGATTGATGGGATCTGGGACCTCCCAAGGCTTCCTAGAAGACAGTCATCACATGGGAGGAACCGCGGGTGACCACTGATGTGGCAGGTAAGCTTGTCCAGTTTCTAGTGAACACGGGAGCCGCGTATTCTGTCCTGACTTCTCACACTGGGCCCCTTGCCCTTGAAACCTGCTCTATTGTTGGGGTAGAAGGAATGCCTAAGCTAAAACATTTCACCACCCCTCTCACTTGCACCCAGGGAAAGACCCGTATAACTCACAAGTTTCTTTTCATGCCTAAATACCCCAGTCCATTTACTGGGAAGGGATTTTCTCTCAGCCTTGGGGGCAACTCTTACTCTCCCTGAAAACCAAAAGCAAGGCCTACTTTTGGCTGGATTATGCATTATGGACAGTCCAGCCCCAAATATTCCCCCCAAATTAAAAACAAACAAAAAAAACCTATAGATCCACAGGTCTCGAATCAGGGAATCCCAGGGAAAACAAAGTTTGTCACTCCTTTAAAAAATCACCTTAAAGGAGGCTAATGGCTTCCCTTCCAGGTGTCAATACTCTCCCTTTCCAGTAAACTCCCTGCATCTCTGCTCTTTTGCTTCTCATGAAGTCATGTCTCCTTTAACCACACCCATCCTAATGGTCCTCCTTTTTTTTTTTTAAAAAACATCCCCTCACATCTTTCTAGCAACTTCCAACCATGAGGTCTGACAGACCCAGCGTCACTTTTTTTAAAAAATATTTATTTATTTGGTTGCACCGGGTCTTAGTTGTGGCAGGTGGGCTCCTTAGTTGTGGCATGTGAACTCTTAGTTGCGGCATGCATGTGGGATCTAGTTCCCTGATCAGGATCAAACCCAGGCCCCCTGCATTGGGAGCCCAGAGTCTTATCCACTGCACCACCAGGGAAGTCCCTTGTTATTCACATAGTCACAGCTCCAGCTTACAAACATCCGCTATCCGACACCTTGAATGCCATTGCTAAAGTTACTAACTCTTCTGACTGTTGGATCTGCCCCCACAGCTGTACCTCCCCAGAGGACCTACATCTTTTAGGACTCCCTACCTCCTTGAGGGACTTGATGGGGCTAACAGCAAGATATTTTGGGTTCTCATTTATCACCCAGTGCAGTAAGGAAGGAAGGACTGGGGCAGGAACCAATTGGAGGCCAAACTCTCTGGAACAGACACCCTCCTCCAAATCAGAGGGAAGGGTATTTCAGCTTTTAGACAAAGTTAGCCTCTGTTTTACTGGTATTAGCATCTGGAGACAAGAATTACGATGGCTCAATGAAACATACTACAATCACACTCTAATGTTTAGTAATCACAGTTAGGTGACAGACACCAACCAGACTGCCAATATCTAATATGTGGGGAGCGTCACTATCTGGTGGAAGAACCTAGTGACTGGAATAAATAAATCTAAAACTCACAATAAAAGCATAATAATAGTTAACAATACACAAGAGAAGGCCAGCAGAGGGATTGGACAATATTCCGGACTAATGTTTAATATAATGAATACACTCAGATATACTCCAGTTTCTCCCTGTTAGCTGCTATATCAAAACCTGAGGTGCCAAGGGAAAAGATCCCACAGCTTCAGAAAACTCCAGCTTCAAATGATGATACGTCAGCGATTTCAAACCATCCCACTTGAAGATGAGAACTATCAAAATCCACTGGATAAGCATGCTGCCTCCTACTCCCCACTCTCCATATCCGCCACTGTAAACAACCCCCAAACCCCTATCTCTGACAGATAGCAAGGAGACCTGGACCCATAGGTAGGGACAACACCCATGCTCAGCTTGAAGCAGTTACAGGAGATGGACCATCAACCCTTTGCCCCTTGAAAGACTTTAAGGGTCCAGATTCCTTGAAGGGGGAATGTTAGAGCAGGTAGATAGCTAGATGTGAACAGAGAAAGGCGGACACAGGCCAAATGGCAGGAAACCATACATCTTGTAAACAGTGGGGGTCCTTGGGCAGACGAAGAAAAGCAGGAACTTCCGGACTGACAGGAAACCACACATTTGGGGTGATAAGTGTCCTGAAGCCAGACAAAGAAAGGTGGGAAAAGGCGTGACTCTCTGGAGTCTGAAGGTAACATTTTGCTCATTATGCTCTCATTACAATAAAATTAGCCTTGCAGATAAGAAGTTCCCATCATGCACCGACACCATGACACTTCTGATCAAGACTAAAGGACAAAAATCCCTCCTCCCCTCGGGAATGTGGAGCTGGGATGAAAATCAGGGAATCCTCCCCAATGAATATTCCGTTCCTTCATTTCTATACCCCACATAACTGGCTTGCCAAAGAAGCTCAGCCCAGCTACTCACTTGAGCCTGCTCACTCTCAGAGCGTTCTGTTGCTTAAGTAAATCCTGGCTTTGCTTTCTTGACCTCCCTGTCTTGTCTTCGAATTCTTTCTGCCATGAGACAAGAACCTACTCTCCAGTAATATCCGGAAAGGGCAGGGACCTCTGAGCCCCCATCCCTTTCAGGGCTTTGTGGACATGAATGTGGCATTGGAGAAGAGAGCAGGGACATAAACCCAAAACACTCAGGATTGGGAGGAGAACTGGGGGCTTGGTCTTAGTAATGTGTGATAAGGACTGAGAGCTAAGGAGTGAAGGACAAGAGATTCTCCACCTTCAACACTGTCGGGGAGTGGGGATGGCGAGGGAGGGGGGAAAGGGATGTGGTCCACAGACTTGAGGACTGACCTTTAGGAAGTCTTCACCCACCTCCTGCCCTCCTCCCCAGCTCTCAGGCCTCTGGGCCCTCTCCTTGGATGGGTGGCAGGGATAGAAGGAGAGTCTTCACTGAATACACTTTGTAACTTTTTAGCTGTGAACCATGTTAATTACTACCTTTTAAAACTTATTATTATTATTATTACATTTTAAGGAAAATACACTTGAGCCATGCGAAGGAGGGTTGCTTTTCAGTTGCAAGAGGAGTTGCAGAATTGCTCAGTTGCAGAGCCCTGTCTTGGCCTGCCCAGGGCCTGGGAGGGTGGGCAAATGTTCCTTGGATCCAGTTTAGCATGAAGACCCAGAAAAGGCCACACTGGAAGCAGGGAACAGCACCACAGGTCCCATGGGGCGCAGCGCCCTGATGCCTGGTCACTAGGGGCTGCACCCAGGCCTGGGTCCTTCAGGGCAGGGATCTGGGGCAGAGACACCCCAGTAGTGTTGCCAAAATGAGCAAATGAAAATACAGGCTGCCCAGTTAAATTGGAATGTCACATAAACAATAAAAATGTTTAGTGTAACTATGTCCCAAACATCGCATGAGATATACTTATACCAAAAAGGTTTCCATTGTTCATATGACATTCAAACTTGACTGGGCATTCTGTATTTTATTTGGCATCCCTACACCCCAAATATTGGCTGGAGAGGAAAAGCCACTCTTGCAATTTTCTTTTTTCAGTTTTCTGTTTTCATTTCTTAAATTGTTAACCCAAATTTCCACAGCCTTACCAGACTATAGATGCAAATGAATTCACTTAAAAATAACAAATGTCGGGACTTCCCTGGTGGTCCAGTGGGTAAGACTCCGCGTTTCCAATGCAGGGGGCTCGGTGGGAACTAGATCCCACGTGCATGCCGCAACTAAAAGATCCCGCATGCCACAAAGAAGAGCCCACGTGCCGTAACTAAGACCCGGCGCTGCCAAAGTAAAAATAAATTTAAAAAACAAAAAACAAATGTCCCTGGTCTGCCTGTCTCCCAGTGTAGGACCTCGTCCCTCTAAGATACCGCAGTCTGGGGCCTCGCCCAAAAAGTCAGGTTCCTCTGCTCCTGTGGTAGCTGGGTGCCCACTGCCCGCTAGGCCACAGGAGGGCAGCGGTTGCTTGGCTGAGTCGTGTCCGAGCCTGTGCCTCGGCGCCCTCTGCTGGTGAGTCCCAGACTGCAAACGCGGGGGCTGCTGGAGGGCGCCGGGCTCCACAATCCCACAGCGGGGCGAGCGCCTCCAGGGATGGGAAAAAGGCCCCCTTCTCCCACCTCTCACCGGGTCCGACAGCAGATGGTCTCTCCAACTGCCCTCCCTACCTCACCTCCTCCCTCCTCACACCCTCTTCCTGGCTTTGTTCGCGCCACGTGAACAGGCGATGCTCCAGCCTGTGCCTCCTCTTGGCTCCCTCCACCCCAAACGCTCAGCCTGGCTCTGAGCTGACCAAAGGCTCCTCCAAGTGCCAGGCAGGGCAGACAATGGAAAAGCCCACAGTTCCCAAGGTCACAGTCAGCTGCCTCGCCTGCTCCATCACCCACATCGTCCATGTCCTCCCCCAGACTGCCAGGTGAGCTTGTGTCCATTTAAATCTCCCATCCTCACCCCAGTAGTGCCTTGGCCTGTCTGTAGCAGCTCCTTTCAAGGAAGGATGGCTTACTCATTTTCTGTGTCTCCACCAGGCGGGACTGTGTCTGTCTTGTGGCCACCAGATCCTCCTAGCATAGGCACAGAGCAGAGTGAACAAATACTAGCAAAATGAAGGTTGAGAGGCTGTGGTGGGGGTGAGGGGCCTCCCTGGATCAGAGGCAAAGAGTGATTTTTTTTTTTAATAAAGACACTTTATTTACAGATAATACAAAATAAACCACAGGACAAACTACTGTGCAGGGGGAGCGACAGCCCCCATTTTGACCCCCCTCCCCATCCCAGAATAACTTATATAAAAAATTTAAAAGGTTCTAGAAGGAGGGAGGGGCAGGGCTGGAAGCACCTTTGCTGATTGGGGATTGGGGCCTTCAGTCCTCAGCCAGCCGGTTCCAGTGCAGAGTGGACCCTGGCTTGCTCCCTTCCAAGTCCTGGGCCAGGCAAGGAGGGGACACAGCTGCAAGGGCAGTTGGTGGTTGTTATAGAGGCTCCCAGACCAAGGACCCTGACTTCTGACTCTGAAGGGTTGGAGTGAATAGGTTGGTAAGTGGCGCTGGGGGTGGGCATGGGGTTGGCATTATTGCAGTGCTCCAGCCATCTTCCTCCTGGCCCTGGACACGGGTCTGCACCGGCTTCTGGGGAGCAGCCGTGTCGGGGCAGGAGTGTGGGGATCCTCAAAGCGATGATGTTGTTGAGTCCACCACCTCGCGGCCGTTGCAAACAGTGGGGACAAACTGGGAGCCAGACCCTAGGGAAAGGAAGCTGGAGGTTGGGGCCAGTCCCAAGGTCCCTTATACAGTAGGGCAGGCAGCAGGGAAGCAGGGCTGCGGAGAGCAGCTCACCATCACCCCCCCCCCACCCTCTCCTGTCCAGCCTCATCTAGGGGGCACTTTACCCCCAGCCAAGGAATCTCAGCAACCCAGGGAGTTGCCCCCATGATGAGGAACTAAGGTGGGGAGAGGGGGCACAGGTGGAGAGGGGTCTTAGAAATAGATGGACGCTGACCTTGGCCGAGGCTGGAGCTGGCTCTGGCAGCTGCACTGCTGAAGCGGCTGGTGGGTGCGCGGTGGCTAACCACGTTCTTCTGTGGCTGGAACAGGATGATGTGCAGCTTGGGCGCGAACAGACAGCCGAGCACCACAGAGCCGCTGAGGCTGACCGACACGCACATGGTGGTGGTCTGCACCTGTGATGGGAGAGGTCAAGGATGAGTCTGTCCCACAGGCCTGGGCCTGGACCCAGGAACCCTGCCCAGGAGGTGGGGTAAGGAGCAGGGGAGACCGTAAGCATCCAACACTGGACCTTGGTCCATCTGCCAAGCTCCAAAGAATTTTTAGGAAGGTTGGGCACAGTCCCAGCATCAGCCCCAGTGCACTGTCTTCCAGGACGACCAGAGTTCTAGCTGTGGGGGTGAACATGCAGGGTGCATGTGGGAGTGCATGTGCAGGCATGTGTGTGTGTGCGGGTGTGTGTAGGGGTGCAGGTATGGAGTGCATGCATGTAAGGGCATGAATATCTGTACGGGGGGTGTGTATGTAGGGGGTGGTGAGAGTGTGCAGTTGTGTGTGCAAGTATAGGATGCATGTATATGGATGTGTGGGAAGATGTGGATGTTTGCCAGGTGTGCTGGTATGTGCACGTGTGTGAGTGTAGGGATACGTGTGTGCGCGCATGTGTGTGTGGGTACTGTGTGTGTACATGCCAGGTAAGTCCTTAGCCACCTATGATTGGCATGCAAATGCAAATCATATGCAAATGCAGGCTGAGTCAGAGCAGATTCCCTCCCCAGCTCTGGCCTCCACTGCCCAGGCTGGTGGCCCAGCAGGTGCAAGAGCAGCCAAGCCCAGCCGTCCCTGGTCACCGGCACTGCCCACCATACCTCTGTCCTGAGGGAAAGGGCTTTTGCAGGGGCTCTTGCCTCGATTTTCCTGTTCCTTTAATTGTTAAAATTGTCAGCTCAGACCCTGCTCTATACTCCCAAGCTGAGCGACCTTAGGCAAAGAATTGAACCTCCCTGAGTCTCCATTTCTTCATCTGTAAAATGGGGAGAGCCACAGAATTTACTCCAGAGTTGTAAGGATTACCCAAGATTATCCTCTGATTGTTCAGAGCTCAGCTCACCTGTCACCTCCTTGGGGAGGCCTGCCCTGACCACTCCATCTGAAGCAGCCATTGCCCCTTGAAGCTGAGGAGACCCACTGAGCACTCAGTGCCAGTTGGAATTTTGCTAGGAAGCCACCAACTGGGGTACAGTTTTCACCTGCTTTGACCTTCCTGAACCCTACACCCCAGATCTCCTCCCCCTCTTTGCTTCACCTTTCCTGACCTCCCTGGTTTCATCTCTCAACCCCAGAGTCACACAGCTCTGGGGGCACCACGCCACACTGCACAGCTCCAAGGGGCATCAAAGCATTGTACCCTCTGGGGCTGCTGGTTTAATAGCCCTGCCATTCCCATTCCTGCTTCACTCTCACCTCTGCCTACCTTTCCACCATGTACACCCCACCACCTCAACTCCAGGTGAGGGGGAGGGCAATGCAGACCCTCTGCTCCAATCAGCTTCCGTATTGGCTGCCCTCCCCACCTCCTCCACCCTACCTATTCCCACCTGCCTGTGCTGCAGAGTCCAGTTCAAGGACCCATCTTCCAAAAAGCCCTCTCTGACTTCCTACACACTCATACACACACCACCACCACCACCACCACACACACACCTCCCTCTTCTGTATTCTCACTGGGGCCTTTTGTCAACCTAAACCAGTCAGCTGCTCTTTGGTCAATCACCCTGCTAGCCCGGAGCTCCACAAGAGCAGAGACCAGGGCTGCCCTTCTGCAGCCAACCCCTCAGTGGAGCAGGGTAGAGCCTCTGCTCATTTGGACATATTTCGGCACCTCCACCTCCACCCAGGTTAGGAGATAAATCTGAGTCCTGAAATCTCTTCTCAGCTCTAATTCCTCCACCTCCATGGCCATTTCCCCAGGCCCCACTCAGCCTTCCCACCTTCCCCTGGGGTCCACTCCTAACTGGGCCACCACAAGCTGTGTGCTCCTGGGTGAGGATTTAACCTGTTGGAGCCTCAGAGTTACCAGAAGATTAAATGAGATATCAGGAAATAGAAGGTCCTGTGTCCCACTCCACCCTGCCCCCCACCCCCCCAGCCTCAGCCCACCCTGGAGCAGGTAGCTCACCCGGTAGTCACTGGAGGTGACATAGAAGATGGGCAGGAAGGCCAGCCAGATGATGCAGGTGGTGTACATGGTGAAGCCGATGAACTTGGCCTCATTGAAGTTTTCAGGGCACTTGCGGGTCTTGAAGGCATAGAGTGTGCAGAGCGCAATGAGGAGCACATTGTAGGCCAGCGAGCCCAGCATGCTTGCATCACGGTGGTTGCAGCGCAATGTCACTACCTCCCGCCGCTCAGGAGCTGTCTCCTTGCCCGTGCCTGGTGCCTCCACCACCAGCCAGGCAGCCACGATGAGCAGCTGGCCCGAGATAAGGGCCAGACAGATGGCCACCTGCGAGGCAGGGCTGATGAAGCGTGGCCGCTGGGCTCCCTCCCGGGCCCCACCGAAGATGCGTGCAATGCGGTTGGTCTTGGTGAGCAGGGCCGAGTAGCAGATGGAGAAGGCAGTGCCCAAACCGAGGCGCCGTAAGGTGCACACCACTGTGGATGGCTTGGCAATGAAGACGAAGGTCATGCAGTAGCAGAGGAAGACACCACCCAGCAGGATGTAGCAGAGCTCCCGGCCAGAGGCCTTGACCACTGGGGTGGCATTGTGCCGCACGAAGACGCCCAGTACAAAGAGGGTGACCAGGGCGCCTAGGCAGGCGATGGTGACAGGTCCCACGGCCCAGGCATCGCCCCAGCGGATGTACTCCTGGGGCAGCTCAAAGCAGCCAGTCAGGCTGGCATTGGGCCAGTAGCCCAGGCCACAGTCAGCACAGGTGAACTCATCCAGCCGGTACTCATAGGGCTGGCAGGGGATGCAGAGCCAGCAGCAGACCTCCCCCGGCTGCATGCTTTTCACCTCATTCTGGAGGCAGGGCTCACTGCAGCGAGAGGCGGGCAGGGGCCCGGCTGAGAGGGAGGCCCATGGGATGAGGCTGGTGTCCAGGGTCAGGCCTTCTGCCCAGTAGCCCACCTTCTGGTAGCGATAGCGCCCACTGCCTGCCCGCAGATAGGTGAAGATATTGTAGCGACCAATACCGTCCCCAAAGCGGTCGAAGCGGACCTCACTGTGGGTGTCAGCTGGGCGGAAGGGGGCTGGGGTCGGGGAGGGAAGGAAGAGAGGGTTGGATTGGTGGGTCATCCTGATGTGACCTCAACCCTAACATAGAACTCAAACCCCAAAGCTTAGGTCAGTCCTCATCCTTCTGATCCTCATCCCAGCACTAAAGCCAGCCTAACCCCAGCCATTTTTCTAAATGAGAGGCTACAACAAACCCCAACCCTAAGCCCCAAATAGAACCCCAACCTTAAAATCCAGGCACCTCCACAAACCTAATGTCCACACCAATCCCCAACCATGACTCCCAAAACCCAGCCTTAGACCTTCCAACCCAGACCCCAGACCCCAACTTTATCCCAACACACACCACAGCCCTTTCCCCAAACCTACCATGGAGACTCCCTAAGGCTAAACTCGACCTTAGGTCTAGTCTGGTCCTACTTTTAATCCCATCAATGACATCCCCAGCTCCAGCCCCGGGCAATCCTAACACGGATCCCAGTGCAAGCTGAATCCCAACCTCAGTGGTCACCTGGGACCACCAATGTTCACCAGAATATGCTTGGCAGGCAGCTCATAAATCACTCTACTCCCCATCCCCATTCCCCTGTGAACCTCACATCTCTCAGCCAGGCTCAGAAGGCAGGTACCCCTGTCATCCCAGGTCCCAGTGAGAAATGGTGTTCAAGTTAGCAGATCATGTACTTAAGGCCCCGTGGTGAATGGTGCAGCCTGGTGTTGAATGCAGGTCCCCCGCAGCCCCTACCCTTTCTACCCAAAAAAGTCCTCAAAATCCAACTTGAGCCCTACCGTAAATTCCACTTAGCCCAGCGGGCTAAATTTAGCCTTGTTCTAATGTCAACCCAATCAGACCCAAATGCAACACTAACCCCCACTCTGATTCTCCCATAACTCTGAATGTCAGTCTTATTGGAATTACTATTCCTCTTGATCCTGGTCCAGTACTCCAAGCTTTGTCAGCACTGGCACCCTCTCTCACTGTTCCCACAGTGATTCTTCCTGAAGCACAACGATGATTCTGAGGCATTTATTTTTCTTGAAGCTGGAACTTCTATTAAAATAACTTTTGGTTTGAAGAGACTGTGGCCACCTTGAGTGGAAAACCAAGATTAGGGAGAGAAATTTTCCTGGAAAATAGAGTGTCATTCTGATGCACCTTTCTTCTGACTCTCACTGATATTTTGCTGCCTGACAATAGGCTTGAGGTCTCCTGATCCCTACTCCCTGCATGATAAAGAGACAGGAGATAAAGGGCAAGGCCCAAGCAGGAACCAGAGATCCTCACAGTGAAGGACCAGGCCAGACGTCTACTCTTTGGAAGGAACTCAGAAAGTGAAACCTTAGTCCTGGCTCCTGTTGGAGTCCTCTCTGCCTAGCTGTCCTTGTCCTGGCTCTGACACCAGCCCCTTGGGTAATGCCCTTATTTGCTATGGGCTATGTTTTCTTAGCCATGTACTAGAACCTGAGGGCCTGTTCCCTTTCACCCTCCGAGGGCAAGCTGCCTGGTGGACACTGGCCAGCACCATTACCATCGAACTTGACGTTGAGCACGAAGTCTTTGTAGAGGCGGCGCCCGTTGACAGGCCGCATTGCATCACAGAGGCGGGTGGTGTTGGGGCAGAGGGCACGATGCATGTTGTGCAGTGCGTGGGCCATGGCATACACCGCATTGACCACAAACATGATCTTGGACTCTTGCTCAAAGGGCACAGCCTGCAGGGAGTGGGCTGCACAGTCTCTCTGCCGGAAGCTGCAGCGGAACCTCTGCTCCCAGAACTCGCGGAACCAGGGGTTCCGGCTGTTATTCCACGGGTCCAGGCTCCGGAAGTAGGAGGCAAAGTCGCTGATGGGGTAGGAAGCCAGCTCTATGGTGATGGCACCTTCAGCAGCGCCCTCGCTACCTGCCACCACGCTCTCCAGGGCCCCCCAGCCATCGCTGGCCACCCAGGTGAAGCTGGCATTGAGACGCTGGGTGGCAGCGAGGAGCTCACGGGCATCCTCGGAACGGGTGAACAGGACAGCCACGCGGGCACTGGGTTTCTGCAGCAGGGCTCGCACCACGCCCTCGAAGGCTGTGCGGCTCATAGCACGGCCCACCTTCTCCGAGGTGGCCACACAGATGTTGCGGGCACGGGCCTCTAGCTCAAAGGCTTCGATGCCTGTCTCGCCATAGTCGCCCTCGGATGCCACAGTGGACACATAGGTCCAGTTGAAGAAGCGGAGAATCTCAGCCATGGCTTTGGCTTGGAAGAAGTCAGGGGGCACCGTGCGGGCAAAGTAGTCATAGCGGGACTTGTCACTCAGCTTGGCACTGGTGGATGCATAGCTGATCTGAGGGATCTGAAATAGCCGCAGGAGGTTGGCCACCTGGGGGAGGGGTAGAGAGGGCGAAGATAGAGACCAAGTCAAATGCTGGAGACAGATGTGCCCCCACAGCTATCGGACCTTGGGAACAAGTGCCCATGTGGTTGGCCCTGAGGTCTCCCTCTCCCAAAAGACCTATATCTTGTCTTGATGTGTCTTCCCCCTGGTGGCAGGGAGTTTTCTATCCCTTCCCAAGGGCTGAGAAAGACCCAGGGCCAAGGCACCAGGGTCCTGAGCCACACCTGAACCCCTTTGCTGTCTCCCTTCAGACTCATGGCAGTAACAAAAAGAGAGAGCTAAGGGAAGGCCCAAGTCCTGGGTGGAGAGAGGTTGGCCACTGGCTGCACAGGGAAAAGGAGGCCCTAGATGGCAAGTGGGACGCTCAGGGCTCTTAAGCTCTCTACCCCGGAGTCAATTCTGATGGGATGATGGAGAAAGAAGGAAAAGACTCCCCCAGGAAGACCCAGATTTGAGGGCTCCATAGCCCTGAGAGCCCAAGAGTTGGTCTCCACTGGATGCCTGAGCCAGAAATAAACAAGGCGTCCTGCCTACCACTGCCTGCCTGGCAGCCGATCTCCCACACCCAGATCCCTGGGACCTGCCCCTAAGAGTGGGGTCCAGCCAAGGACCAGGTGGGATGGTGGGTAGGTGAGAGCAGGGCATGGCCCAGGTTCCACAAGCGGGAGTTAGGTCCTGTATTTGCAAGTGGGACACAGGTTTTTACTCTGACAGTGTCAATGCCTTCCCTGTACTTTCTAACTCTGTGCCCCTGGGCAAGTTAGCAAACCTCCCTGAGCCTCAGTTTCTCATACCTGCCTTACAAGGTTGATGAGCAGATAAAAATGATGTATGTGAAGCCACAATGCCTGGAAGATGATAGGGGTTTTGGCAAGAGAGAAGGGGCCAGAATATGGAGGAATCATTAACAGGCAGGTGCAGCCTATGGATAAAGGACTGAGCTCTGCTTTGACCCAGACAAGGAAAAAGCAGACTGATGTTGAGGTGTGGGCCCTGCTGCAGGAGGCAGGCAACTTGGGGTTGGAGAGAGGTAATTGGGCTCCTGGAGATGAATACATGGGGCCCTGAAGAGAATTGTGAAGAGCGGGTGCTGGGAAAGCACCCCAGAGGCCCCTGCAGACATCAGCAGGTGGGAGGCTGCCTACCCATCCTTGCCCCCACCCCAGGGCTGCAGATGTAGGTGCTGGTACAGCCACACCTGTCCAAGCTACTGCTGGCCACTTCCAGTAGCTGGGACTAGCAGGACCGGTAATTCATTCCCTGCAATAGGGGTATGAGCAGGCCTCCCCAACCCCAGGACAGAAGCTGCCTTCATGGTTTAGACTCCTGCTTCCTTTCTCCTAAACAAGCCTTCCAGGTCAGGGGTCCTGGCCCTGCTTCTGATGGCAATGCCCTCTGCTGGCCTCCTAAAGGAAGCTGAGGCCCCAGACAAGGCCCTCCTTGCAACTCCCAACCCCAGTCCCAGCTCTGGCCTCACCTTCCAGCAGCCTATGTCAGGCACCAGGAAGGTAAGGGTCCAAGCAAGAGGAGGAACCCAGTCAGGGACAGGGAGGATCCCACCTGGGCTAAAGCAGCCAGGTGTGGCAAGGGACATTAGCTGAGCCAGTACCCTCTGCTGACCCCTTGTGGGAGAACAGGAGGAGGGAGGACCTGGTTCCCTCCCCTTCCCACCCCTTCAAATCCTACACCCACTGAAGACCCTTGGGTACCCTCCTCCTCACCTCCACACACATCCTGCTTCTCTTCCTTCTGGGCCCCCAACCCCTGTTTCTCTTCTCTGGTTTGCTCTTGGCTTCTATCTTCCACCCCTTTCCAATCCAAAGAGAGATGATCTGACAGTCCCGGAAGTCCTTGGCTGAGAGCCCTAGGTTCACGTCTCCACTTTGTGAGCACCTGGACTTGTGTCTTGCCTCTCTCCAAGCCTCAGTTTCCTCATCTATGAAATGGCTTAATAACAATAGCAGCTAATGTTGATTATGCCATTACGATCTGCCAGGCCCCGATTCATGCTTTGCATGTATTACCTCATTAAATTTCCACCACACCCCTAAGAGTGGTAAGTATTATGAGTCCCATTTTATAAGGATGAAACTGAGGCACAGAAGAGAGAAATAATGTCCAGAGTCACACAGTAAGTGGGAGAGCCAGGATTCAAAACTAGAGTTCTGACACAAAACGCCTATTAAGTTTCTTAGGGCTGTATAACATCAGACGTGTGTGTGCATGTGTGTATGTGTTGGAAGTGGGATGCTTTCCTTGCACAGTCTCTAAAATTCTACTCCCATTTTGCCGCAGGGGCACTTTCTTAGTCTTCTGTAAAAAGCTACTCAAAGGAAGCTTCTAGTCCCTCTTCTAATGCATGGTAGCCCAGAGCCCCTGCTCAGCAGGAATTCCAGGTCCCCACCTCTGGCCTCCCTCCCCAGCCCCCATTTAAACAGCCCCCATGTACCTGGATGGAGACATCGCTGTAGGAGCCGCCAATGACACCAGTGATGGCAGTGGGAGCATCACCATGGGTGGCATAAGAACCATCGGGGCAAACGTGGCGTGAGCCATCGGCACCATGGCTGAGTGATGCACGCACGAAGTCAAGTGCCTGCTCCAGGGCATGTGTGTCCTTGGAGCAACTGTCGAGTATGTGCGCACCCAGGCGCACGCCCGGCAGCAGGCTCGGGTCATGGTTGATACGATCCAGTGCAAAAAGCATGGCCTCCAGGCGCTGGATGCCACGATGTTCATTGACAGGACCACACTCCTCTGCTGGGCCGCCCTTCTGGTGTACCGGAAACAGCCCACCCAGAATCAGGTCCCCCTCCAGGGTCAGCACCTTCTTGGCTGGGCCCTCAGCCACAGCGCCCCACAGCAGCAGCAGAGCCAGGAACCCAAGCAGTGATCCCATGGCCCCAAAGGGGATGGATGGGTCCAGCAGACCTGGGCCTCCAGGGGGTGAGGGCAGAAGCAGCAAAGGCAAAGAGAGGTGTAAATAGACCAGGAAAGGACAGACAGGAAAAGGATGAGGAGGGACCCAGCTCCTGCAGAGAGAGAGAGAGAGAGACAGACAGACAGAGACAAACAGGTAGGGAACAGTGGAACCTGAGAGTGGCTACCCCTTCTGACTCTGCCTCCCGCAAACTCCTTTCCCAGGGACTGAGGAGCCAGGGAGAGGTGGTGCCCCTAACTAGGATGAGAAACTCCTGGGACACTCCTTTGGCCTGTCTCTCAGCCCTGCCCAGATCTGGGGCTGGAGATGGGCTCTGTGCTCATCCCAAATTTAGCAGAGATGGAGGATTACAGAGAGTAGAGGCTCAAACAGAAAACAGAAGACCCAGAAGAATGTCCAACACCCTGCACAAACCTCCCGGGACTCCAAAGTCAACAGCTTTGCAGCAGAAGGTCACAGTTACAAACTTGGGAGTCCAGTCCCTATCCTGAGCCTTGGATTTCCAGAGAGGAGCCATTGCTGGCTGAGAACCCACCAGGGAAGAGGGAAGGAAGAGTCTCTAAAGGGTAGTTAGTCTCCAACCTCTAGGGAAACTGAAGCCCAGGTGAGCACCCAAGGTTCCCAGCCTCTCGTTCTTAAAAAGCCATCCCCAACGCCCCCTGACTGGGGAAGTAATAGACTCTAGGCTTTGGAAGTTAGATAGCAAGGTAGAGAGGCTGGCCCTAGGGAGGGACACCGAAGTGACCACAGGTCCTGAAGTCAACAGAGAAAGTAGATGTGAGTGTATGTGTGTGTCAGGGGTGGGGGGGGGCAGTCCATCTGGGTCAAAATCTCAAAACAGGGCTCAAGGTGAGATTTTGGACATCCTAGCACTGTGTAGACTGCCGTTTGGGACTTTTTGCTTTCGTTTTCTCTTCAGCTCAGAACCAAGCAGAGAAAGTCACCATCTCCAGTCTCCCCATCCTTGGTCTCAGGGCCCTGTCCATCCTGGCCCTGGCCCTCAGAGACCCTGCCTCCCTCTTCCACTCTGCACCCTGTATTTGTGCCCCAGCTGCCCTCCCAGACACCCATCCCACACAGGCTCTCACAATCACACAGGCTTGGGAAGGCTAGCAGAGGGAAACTGAGCCTGAAGAAGGGCAGAACTAGTTGAAGGACCCCATATCCTGGCCACAGAGACTGGGGCTCTTCACTTTGCCCCCTCAGCTCCCCAGGGTTAATCTGCCACTGGGGCTAGGCCAGAAGAACTGCGATCCTGTGCATACCCAGAAAGAAGCAGCTCAAGCAGGCAAACAGGAGAGAGAGGTAAGCATGAAGACCAACACAGATGGGGACACGGACCCAGACGGGGGCTGAGGCCCAAACTGGTCAAGACCACGATACTCCCACAGGGGTGGCTGGGACCAAAGCTCCAACAAGGGACAGAACCCTGAAGGGAGAGAGAACCCTAGAAGGGGGCAACCTGGGGGCCTGGGCCACAAAATTCAGGGAGGGAGCGATGGAGCCTGAGAGGCTGAGACAAAGACAGAGGCACAGACAGAAAGACTGACCGAAGGACGGAGGAGCAGGAAGAACGAGGGATCGAGATGCAGGGCGTGCGTTCTTTGGGGAGGAAAGGCGGGACGCCTAGGGCTGTCTTCCCGCTTCCCGGAGCTCCTGGCAAGCGTTGTCTGGATGCCCTGGCCAGTCCCAGCCCCAGGAGCCCCAGAACTCGAGGGCCCGTGGGACCCCAGGACGTGGGGTCAGGATCGATAAGGTCGGTGGCGGCCGCGGCACCACCAGGCTTACCCTACCTTGCGCGCCCGGCTCTGGTGCGGAGAAAAACGGAGAGGAGCCGGGGGCGCGGGGTTCCAGCTCCCGCTAGCGCGCTCGCTCGCTCGCTGGCTGGCTCGGCAGCTCTGCGCTCTCTGCCCGCCCGCTCAACCTGCAGCTTTCAATCGCGGCCCGCCCCGCCCCCGGCCCCGGCCCCGGCCCGCCCTCAGCCCCTCCTCCATTCCTCCCCATTCCCGATCTCCCGCGCCCAACCGGGCCTCCGCCTCCCTCCAGACTCCTCCAACGCTCCCCTCTTCAGGCGCACCGGCTCGGCGCTGTCCGCCGCGTGGTGCTGAATCCTCGGGCTCTCCCGCCCTGTGCTGGAGCAGGTGCCTCTTGGCCCCCTCCGCCCCAAGTCAGACTGCGTCCCAGAGAGCAGCGGGCATGAGGCACTGGGCTGGGAAGGTCACTGAGCCCCGGGAGGTGCGCACAGTGCTATGGGTTCCCATCTACGAGAGCGGGAGGGCTGGCCCTAGGGTAGTGGGGTCCACTGGGCGATAGGTAAAGGGGCACGTAGGAGATAGGTGGAGCGCTTAGCCTGCTGCATCCCTGTCCTCACTCTGATTCTCCCTATCCATGAACTGCAGTTCCATCCACATGCCAGGCCTGGGGTGGGGGAACGTGTCTTCAGCCCCAAGTGCGAGCTGGGGCCTGAGTCACTAGAAGGAAGAGATGGAGTGGGGGGGAGGGAGAAGGATCAGAGGAGGATGGGACATTCTCTTCCTTCCTGCAGATGACCTTTAAAGCCACTACACCCCCCACACATCCAGACCTGACCTCCCCCCACCCCTCCACTAATCTCCACTCTCATGTGCAAAGGGCATTAATGGCAAAGAGATACCAATCTGGGGTGGGGGGTGGGGTTGCAGGACCAGGGACTCAGGGTCAACCCTGAGGGACAGGCTGGGGCTGGCAGGGGGATCTGGGAGGGAGGGGGCTGGGGAAGAGGCTCCTGAAACTGGCTGCTGCGTAGGAGGGAGCGGGAGCTGGAGCCCCAGCAGAGGGAGGACAGCTCTGAGAAGATATTCTTGAGTCTTCTTCCCTCCTGCAGCAGAGTGGGGAAGGATACCCCTGGGTAGGGGTGGTGGATAATCTGCATCGCCACACTGTACTGAGGGATTTGGAGAGGGAGGCTGCACCCAGATTTAGCCCCAGAGCCACAACGCACACACTAACATGTACTAAGGGGCACAGCATCTCTACACGTTCCCCTGGTGCTGCCCTTTCTTCCACAGGTGTCAGTAGAGGTAAGGCTAGCTCAGACGCATGCCAATGAGCACATGCTAATCCCAGGTCCCTCTGGTACACACACCTACATGTGGGCTTGGCGTTGGGGGTTGGGGAGCAGGGGGTTGCCACCAAGGAAGGACAGGCTTTTTCCCCAGACACAGAAACTGGACGCTCCACTGCTCTGGAAAGAGCACAGCTGTACAACAGACCAAGACATCAAACACAAACAAACTCCATCACTAATGTGAGGCAAGGTGGCAGCAGGATGAGGGTTAAGAGCTGTCAGACAAGGCTGGAGAGACAGACATGCTGTCTTCCAGCTCCTGCTGTTCCCACCCTCTCCGATGTCTCAGAGCAACTGCTCCCTGGGATAGGTGAGTGATGGGCTGGGCCCCTGGAGCAGAGGGGCTGACAGTAGCAGGGTTCTGAGGTGAGAGGAGCTGCACAGCAGTCCCAGCCCACTCACCAAGGCAGCCTCACAAAAGACAAGGGGCTTTAAACACAGCACAAGCCCAAGTGGCCATTATATGGCCGGCAGCAAGTGAGCTGCATGGTCCCGCCACAGCACATGGACATGCAGTTACACACCCAGCTATGCAGCCACCAATCCCAGCTATGCACAAACACACACCCAGCCTTACATGCAGAGCTGTACATGTGGACACAGCCACACACATAGCAGTACACATAAACACACAACTGCACACACAGCTGTACACACAGACATAGCCGTAATTCATAGCTCTACACGTGGACACACAGCTGTACACATGGACACATATACGTAGCTGTACAGGTGAACATGTCCACACATATATAGCTATACTCATGGACACACAGCTGCAAAGACCTATAGCTTTACATATGGACACAGAAAAACACACAGCTTTACACATGAACACATCCCGCCAAACATAGTTGTACACAGACACATAACTACACACAGACAGCTGTATATGGACAAAGCCCCCCGAGTGATGCTCCCAGATAGCCAGGCTCACACCCCTATAATACAACCAAAGTTAGACACTAAGCACAGCAACATGTGCACAGAGTCACACAGCCATCCACACAAATACAGCCACGCCCAGCCACAATCACATCCTGATGCCCACTTGGGCAAAGTCTCACCCAGGACCACCATGACCCAACCCATCCATGGTTACACATAAAAGACCAAAGGCATGCGTGTGTTCGCATGCACACACGCAGATACACAGCCACTGGCAGGCACAGCGGGGATGTCCTCACCGTCTGGACAGATAACAGTGTCAGCACAGGCACACTCTAGCCACAGACACAAAGGCATCCCTTGGAAGCAGACTGAGGCAGGCTGTGAGCTCCCCACTCCTGAGCCCCAGAGGGCACTCCATGCTCAGCTTTCACACCCCTTGTCCTGATCTGCCTGCTCTCCAGCAGCCTGGGGGAGCCTCTGGGGCTGCTGCAATGGAGGGGCAGCTGTCAAGTGGGGCCAAAGAACAGGGAGTGAAAGGCCTCCAATTCCCCCTACCCCACCCCACCCCAGGGTACCTGGCCAAGTTCCTTCCTCTCCTCAGGTTGGGGGTGCTCCTGCCCACTCTGGGTTCCCCAAGGTGGAACAAACAAATGCACAGTACAAATCCAGGTGAAACAAAGAAAAGCATTTGCTTTATTCTGGGTCCTGGAAACTCCAATGTGAATCTGAAAAAAAGATGTAACAGGGGTGGCAGGCCCGGGGGCTGGGTGCCGACAACAGTCCCAGCTCCTTTGGCTCTGGGAGCTGAGAGGGCAGTGAGGAGAAGGCCTAGCCAGAGGCCCAGGGCAGTAGAAGTCAGGTCCGCTTGAGACCCCTGGCCCCAGCCTGAGCCCAGGAGGTGGAGGAAGAAGAGGACTGAAGAGGCTGCTCAGTTCCTTAGCAACTGCACCACAGGAATGTGCAGGCTGCGGGTTACTCCTCGCCCTTCTCAGGGGTACTGGGCTCCCGGGGCCACTTGGCAACCCCCAGGGGTTCAGCCTCAGGGCCGACCCTTGGCTCCCCCAGGGGTCCCTCGCCCTCCAGGTCCACCTCCTCAAAGGAGGAGCCACTGGCACCTGACTCGCTGTAGCTGTGCTCACTGCGGGTGTCACCATCATCCCAGCCACGGCTGCTCACCCCAAGGGACAGTGTGGCAGCTGAAGTCTCCCGGCTGCCAGGACCCACCTCCAGGCTTACAGAACTCGTGTCACTCATTGTGTCAGTTCCTGGAGGAAGAGGGAGCACAGGTTAGCTACGGCCCCCACCCCCTCCTCCAGGGAGAGGACTGAGGCTCCCCCACCAGCCCAGCAACTCAGCATACACAGTGTGCTCATGAATAATAAAGCTGCCCCTGGCTCAAGAGGCTCATTCCAGCTGCCCTCTGCCCTGACTTGAGCTGCACTGGCAGGGCAGAGGGAGAGAACAGGGAGGGAGGGAGGATGACAACCTGCTGTATACTCCTCTCCCTACGCTGAATTAGCCTCAGCTCCCTGCACTCCCACAAAGCCTGCTGCCCCCCAGCCCCCAACAGTCCATTAGGGACCATTCAGCCCCAACCTGAGGAGCTGAGGGTAAGACAAAGAGATTTAAGTAGTGTTCCCTCCTCCATCCCCCATTTCAGGCTTGGAGAGAGGTTTCTCCAAGGCCAGAACACTGCCCATAAGGCCTGAGGACAGCAGAATTGACCAGGAGGACTGCTCTCCTGTGTCCCTCCCCCATGCAGGGCTCCCCAAGGGGCAGCCATATCCCTGCCTCTGGCCCACACTGAGCCTCAGTTTGAGAAGGAGGCTGGGGCAGGAGTGGGATGGAGAAGTCCTGAGAAATCCTCGACCAATTACACGGGAGGAGGGTGTTGGGACGAAGCATTTTAAGGACTTCCTTCCTCTATGCCTGGGTCACCCCAGAGGAGTCCTTACCCATCCCCAACCACTAGTGGCTCCTGAGCCACAAAGCAGCAGAAGGGACCATGGGAGCACTCTGCAAGTGGCTGGAGAGCCCTGAGATCTCTCCCAGCCTGCTCCTCCCACCCCCAACACGTCCTCCAGGGCAGGTTCATCTGCCCTGTTCAGGAGCAGCCCCTCAATTCAGCTCCTCAGGTCAGAGGCACTGACAGCAGTTGGGGGTGGCAAGGAGGAGCAAAGAGCTCAGGCCTACTGTGCGTAGGAATCCAGATTGGGAGAAGGTGGATATGCCTCCCTTCCTGTGTGAGAGGGAAGGGGGCAGCTATCAAACATCACAGAAAGTGATGGGTGGGCCAGCTTCCTCAGATCCTGTCTCCATGGTGATTGAGCCCCGAGCCCGGCACAGCTGGGGACTGCTTGGCATTTGGGACTTGGCCTGGAACTTTCACTGAACCTCAGCTGGAGCCCAGGGTGAGGGGTGGGGTGGGGTGGGGTGGGGTGGGATCTGCCTCCTTGGCCCCAAGATTACCTCTGGGACCTACTGACAGAGGTGAGATGAGCCCTGTAAGTGCCAGGTTGCTGGCCCAGGGCCCTCTTCTTGCTGGGGCCTCAGTCATGGCTCCCAGAGTGGAGGTATTCAAGAGTGAGCCAGGACTACTCTCTGAATTATAGGTGGTTCCCTCTGACCCTGGGGCAGGACTCCAACCCCTCTTTCTTACCTTAAATAATGATTGGTGCCCCAGAGGCTACAGGCCTGAAAGGAGCTAAGGAAGGGGATAATTTCTCCCTGGCCCCATTAAGTTCAATCCTCCCACCCACCCAAATGGCTCTCTTGGGACCCAGGTATGGGAACCTGCCTGCTTGCCAGCTAGCTGCCTCCTCCCTCTCCCAGTTCCTAGGCTAGGAATGATCAGAGGAAGGAGCCCAAGGGTGCCCCTTCAGGCCAGGGACCAGCATGCTGGGATGAGGACAGCCCCTGGGCACATGTGGACACTTCTGGCAAAGGAGTCCAAGGCAGGGAAGTGGCAACCCTCCAGCTCCATCAAGGTCTGCACAGGAGGAAGTCCAGAGTCCTGGGTCTGTGTCCCAGGGCAGAAGAGGCCAGGCAAGGTAGGGTAGCACCTAAATCTCGAAGGCTGCTGAGGCAGAGAATGAAGCTGCCACCTCACCCCAGTCCCTCCCTCCTCCACTGCCCACAGCCAGTGCAAGAAGATCAAATATTCATCGTCTCTCTGGAGCTAAATAATACATCAATGTAATAACAGGCGCAAGGCAGCTAATCACCCCCTTTCACCTCCCAGCCCAAGCCGGGGCCACAGCAGGGAGGCAGACAGGGACAGGCCAAGCCTTGGGCAGACAGGCATCCACCATACACCGCTGCGCAAGTGGCACGCACCTGGCAGGCAGACACCCAGAGTCCGCCCCAGGTGCCAGGGCAGACCCTATCAGAGGAGAGCAGACCCCTTGCCTCCACTCCAGGGAGTGGGTGGGCAGGCTGGTGGGTAGGACAGGCCAAGTTGCTGGGGGCATGGGAGCTAGGCTGCAGCCAGCTGTAGTGGGTGCCAAGCAGTCCTTCAACACCCTGGCAGGCGGTGTTTGGAAGGGGAGCTGGGTTGGGGGGGACAAGAAAGGGGGTGCAGGCAGCCAAGGGAGGTTGAAAGAAGGTCAAGGTGCTCCCCTCCTGTCCTGGGGACTGCCTTGGCCTGCTGACCTTGTAGCGTGTCCTGTGCCCACAGTAGGGGCACTGAAGAGTGTCTGCCAGGCACTACCAGGCTGGTGGAAGCAGTGCCCCATGGAGGTAATTAAGTGGCAGATGAAGTTAACTCTGTTGGACATGGCCCCTAGGGAGTGAAGGCTGCCTCCCAGTACCCGCCCCCTGCCCCTGCCAACACATGTCTCTCAGGGTGACCTTGGCTGTTGAAGATTGGATGGACAGAGGGAGTCTCCTAAAGCAAGAGGTGAAGAGGGACAGTCACTCTCCTCCCAGCCCTGTACCACTCCCACAGGTCATGGACCTCCAGAGTCACATGAGGCTCCAGAAGCATGGCCAAGCCTTAGACCCTCTAAGACCACTTGGGATGTTACCAGCAGGTCCCCTTGCCCCTGGGGACAGCTCAGGGTCACGAGAGGTCACGAAAGGCGGTGGGCTGAGAGCAGGCAAGCAACCTACTGGCCTGGACCTGGGGTAGGAAGGCTGGCTCTGATGGAAGGGGCAGGGCGCTGATCTCCTGGCTCCCCTCTGCATGCTCTCTGGTTCCTCTTTGACTGATTCATTGATTTATTTATTCTTGGCTGCGTTGGGTCTTAGCTGCTGCGTGTGGGCTTTCTCTGGTTGTTGCGAGCAGGGGCTGCTCTTCGTTGTGGTGTGCAGGTTTCTCATTGCGGTCGCTTCTCTTGTTGCAGAGCACGGGCTCTAGGCACATGGGCTTCAGTAGTTGTGGCTCGTGGGCTCTAGAGCGCAGGCTCAGTAGTTGTGGTGCATGGGCTTAGTTGTTCCGCAGCATGTGGGATCTTCCCGGACCAGGGCTCGAACCCATGTCCCCTGTATTGGCAGGTGGATTCTTAACCACTGGGCCACCAGGGAAGTCCCCCTGTTCCTCTTTGGAAGGAAGAAAGCAGCTGGCTCTGGGTGGGGCCCCATATTGGGGGACACCTTGTTCCTCTCCTTACCTTCCATATCCAGAGCCAATCTCACTTCCTGATGAGCCCACCCAAGTGATGCCTTTCCTGAGCAGCCTCAGCCCCCTCCCATGAGCATCCAGCTGTCTGTGATCTGTGTTTCCAAGGGTACTCCTGCTGCATCTGAAGGGAATCAGGCAGGGTCTTTGTATCTGCATTGCCAGGGGTAACGTGTGAAGCCACACCTACATGGATCTGCGTGTCTAAGAACAGGTAACTCAGCACGTGGGTAGATGGGTCCCTTCTTCCACCTCTGTCAAGCTTCGCCTGGACACCCACAGTGCCACCCAGCCAGGGAGGAGGCCCCACTCTCTTCCCCCTGCAACACCCCTGCCCCGTACCTGTGCCATCCACCTGGGCATCACTGGCCTCTGCAGGGCCCCGGAATTTCCGTTCTGTCTCCTTCACCTCAGGCACATAGAAGTCTCCCTGCCGTGCCAGTGGGCACATGAAATAGATCTGGTCTTGCTGGTAGATCTCCAGCCGTGGGTGGGCACACAACTTCCGCTCCTTGTGGGAGAGCGCGAAAGGCGGAATGAGCCCTACATGGCCTCTGACCCACATGTCCCTGAGTGGCCCCAGGAACTGTCTATTGTTTATTCCCTCCCAGGGGGCTGGCTCCTCTTCCTGCCCCAATCTCCCAGAGGCACCCACACAGCATCCTAAGGGCAGGGCCTCATACTCCAGGGGGCAGTGGTCTGAGGACCTGGGAGTCCTAGGACAGGTGCTAAAAGAACCCAGGAGCCTGGCACTGCTAATCCTGGGACCAAAAGGCTGTTCCAGAAAGCACTGGTCTCACAGAGCCACGAAGCTTAGTACCCCAGACTACCCTAGGACAGGGACCCCCCAGTCTTTGGCCCCAGGCACCCAAGCCAAGCCAAGGTCTGACCTGCCAGACTTGCCATCTCAGGATCCCATGGCCCTGACCTCCTCTCTGCCCTGGACAATGCTGACTGACCCACCAATATCAGGAGAGGCAGTGCCCTTGCCTCTCAGGCCTCTAGCCCCTGCCCTTGCAGACATGTTACTGACTAACCCTGAATAGGAGCTCCAGGCCAGCTAAACCTCTCTCTTACTCCCATTCCCCTGCTGGTTCAGGTCTATTCCAACCTCCGAGACTATCAGATGTGGTCGGTTCCCACCCCTTCTCAGACCTGGGTCCTGAGTTTCAGCCGAGGGGGAGGTGGCAGACTCTAGGCTGGAGGAACAGACAAGACAAGCAGATCTAATATTGGACACTGCCCAACTCCCCATGGGCTGAAGTGCCAGCTTATAGGGCCCCACGTGTAGACAGGCACTCCACTCCCTTCTGCCTGAACACAGAACCCAGTGCTCTGTAGCCCCCAGTGTGTGTGAAAGGGGCACAGACACATGCCAGAGCTGCCCTGAGACAGGCAGACAAACCAGAACAGGGGTCAAGTGCATCTTGCTCCTGAGCCTGCCCCTCTTCCTGCAATGGAGCACAATTATCCACTAAGATGACTGCAAGGACCTTGCCCTGTCACTGCTCACCCGCCAACCTTCACAACACGGCTATTTATAGCACCCGCCCGGCTCTCACCATGAGCTCTGAAATGAGCCTTCCACTTAGCGGTAATGAGAGACTTACTGCCTGGTGGGGAGAAGCCACTCCAGGACTCCACTTGTCTGCCTGCCTGGCCACGCTTAGGGTTGAGGAACCCCCCTCCAATTGAAGCAAGTGAAGAGAGAGAAAAATGAGCCCCCGGGAGAGAGAGGGAAGGAAGGTTTATTTTATCCAGCCAGGGCCCTCAGCAGCCGGCTGGAGGCCACATGGGGGTGGATGTCCTGGCCCAAGGTCTAGCTGCAGCTCGGCCTCTGACTCCACGGGTGACCCAGGCAGGGCCTTTCGTCCTAAGTCTCTGTGCGCTCGAACAGAGTGGGACACCCTAGCCCTGACACCTCCAGGGGCAGTAAAGGAAAGTCATTATTTTTGATAGTTTGAGTCTGACCTTCTTTGCTAACATGGGTACTCTTTTGGCCATCTAATGAGGCCATGCCCCCAGCTCTTCCCATCTCCAAACACATCAATGGCTGCCTCTGCTTTTCCACCTGCCCACACACCCACCCCAGCCCTGGTCTTCAGGAGGAGGGTGAACAAGAACACGACGTCAGGAATGAGTAGCTACCAGGCTCTGGGGCCCCTCTAATGCCAGCACCTGGGGGCGAGCATCTGCCAAACCTGAACCCCACTCAGTGAACTGGGTCATGAGGCCAGGGTCAGGGAGGCTCCCTGAAGAAGGTCCAGGTCATTCCCTGATAGCTAGAGGGAAAGGGCCCCCGAACCCAATCAGGGCATGGCCTTCACCAGCATTCCATGTTCTGGGCATTCAAAGGGTCCAAAAGAAAGCTGCTGAGAGGCGATCAGCTACCCGGAGGCCCATCTCTCAAGGGCTGAAGACAGTTGGCTTTTGGGGATGCTTCCAGGAATCAGAGCCTGTGCCCACCCAGAAATTCCAGGGACAACCCTCGCCAACACTCAAGCCACCTGCCTAGCTTTCCTTTTGGAAGTAACAGGGATAAGAGGGAGCAGTGCCCTTTCCACCCTCTCCTGGAGGCCAGGCATCAGGGTGGGTAGCACCAAGCAGCCACCCTTGCCAACTGCTCTGCCAGCCCCCTCATTGGCAGGCGGGAGGCAGCTCTCTGTGGCTGCTCTGTGCATCTGCCTCCTCCGGAGAGCCCGGTTCTGAAGTTGCCTGGCTGTGGACAGCCCCGTTGCCATGGAAACTGCATCCTCCATCCTTGCCGTCGCCTTCATCTCAAAGCCATCCGGGAGAACAGAGGAACAAGGGAGACAGAGGAGGGAGAGAAAACTGTGGCCTGGGGCTACCCAGCCCTTCCTTCCCTGCCCAGCCCTTCCTCCTCACAGCATCCCACACAGAGAATGCCAGCTGCCCAAGCCTGTCCCCAGGCCCCTGGAGGGGCAGCCTAATATCTGAGCCCAGCCCAGTCCTACCCAAGCCACCTGGGGGACCCTGGCCCTCCCTACTGGAGAGAGGCATGGAGCTAATTAAAATCTCATTGACGGCTCAGCCCAAATCATTTTAACACATGCCGGATCCTGTCAAAATTCAGACTCAGGGGCAGAGAAGGGGCAGGAAGAAGGCAAAGGCAGAAACTTCCAACCCAGGCCCATAGACAGGGGGAGGGGCTTATAACTGTCCCTGTAGCCTCTCCTTGAGATCCCTCTCCACGCTCTGTTTACTGACCAAGAATGAGTTCAGTGCGGGGCTGGGGATGGAGCGTGGGGGCAGGACTAGCCATATGCCCTGTCCCTAAGTGATCAGGCAGAGAGAACAAGCCCTTTCCCTCCCAGCCAGGTGCAGTCTCTGAGGGAAGAGAGGATAGCCATGGGCCAGCTCTCAGGTCCTCTCTGCACAGCAGGAGCTGTGGCCCGGGCAGCGTGTTGATGACCTGGTAAATATTGGAAAATCATCGAAGTAAGGCAAGGCCAGCTGCCTCTCCCTCAGCTAGCCTCAGGGAGCTCTTGGAGAACTGACTGCCAAGGACACCAGGCCAATGCCACACTGGGCTGGTACTGCTGGGGAAAGGGGACTGGATGGGCCTGGAGTCTTCCCAGCCCTGGGCACAACCCCTCCCACAGACCAGACAGCCAGAGGCTTGAGGAAGCATCACCAGGACAGGGGAACCTGCTCTGGCCACTGAAGCCATGGGCTATCTGATGAGGCCACAAGCCAGGGCAACTCATTCCCACACGCAGACTCAAGGGGATCACAAAGCCCTGCTCCAAGGTGGGAGAGATGCAGATGTCTATAATCCTCCCCGCCTAACAGGAAGAAGTTAGCTAATCATGCCAAGGTGCCACTAGGAACTGCTAGAAACTGGATTCCAGAGTTCCAGTCCCTCAGACACAGCTCCAAGGCCTCCCTCCCCCCGGGGCTTCCACAAACAGAAACAACAGTTGGACTTGGGACCCACCCATAATGCAGGGATTTCCAGGAGACCTCAGTCACCAGCACTCCCCCTACCACTCCTGCACCAACACCAGCTCACACCCCCCACAGGGGTGCTGGCAGACAAGGGAAGGAGCAGCACACAAAAGGCTGCCATGGTGTCACTGCCCTGGCTACCTTGGGAACACACCACACACTCCCTCCTCACCTCAGGCTGAGCTCATGTCCTGGGTGGGGTGCAGCTCAGGGCTCCTGCAAAGGCACCAGATTAGCATATGCCGAGCCAAGGTTTCCCCACAGGACCCACAGTGCCTCCCCTGGTAGTTCTTACTGAATTAGGAGAGGGGAGGAGGGAAGAAAGAGAGAGGACTTGAACTACTCTCATTTGGTGTTCTGCTCTCAAACCATCAACCTGTGCCCTGGCCTGGACTAGGGGTGGGGAGAGTGCGACGTGCAGAAGAGGTCAGGCCCAGGGCGGGAGACAGGGTGGATCCCATTCCCAGGCTGCCCAGATCCTGGGTTTGCTCAGAGCTATGTGGCCTCAAATCCCCAAAAGGACAAGGCAATGGGTGCAGGCCAAGGTCTGGGTCATGCATCTCCTAGATGAGCTCTAGGCCCAGAAAGGGATGAGGTCTGCTCTATCAATCTCCGCCCCATCACAGCCCTCTACTTCCTGTCTCACTGAAGTGAGGGACCCTGGGTCTTCCTGTTCACTCTGAGTGGCCCAGTCCTACCTGTCCCTCCACGCCAGGCTGGAGAGCTGGGCAGCCACACAGCCAGCAAACAGCTGTTGCATCCCACCCGAGGTGATGGCATCTCTTCACTGGGTGAAGTGAGGCATGTTCATTTTTAATTACACAGACACTGACGTGCACCCGCCTGCACATAGCAGTCCCTGCAAGTGGGGGCTCAGACCCTGGAGGCCCCTTAGGCAGCTGGTCTGCATCGAATGTGCAAAGTGATGGGGGAGGTGCAGCGGGGGCTGCTGCTGGAATGTGGCACATTGTTATTATTCTGCCCAGGAACTTCCGTCAACTTCCCTCTCCCAGACTCCCTCTCATACCCAATGGGCCTTTCAACAGCCTCTGGATCAAAACCTAAGCCTGTCTGTGGGGCAGGAAGTGACAGCAGGAGACAGCTCTGGGGATGCTGCAGTGCTAGCAAGGGAGAGCCTGCAGAAGGGATGGTGAGTATCCTTCCCCCTTGGAGCAGGACGGCCCAAAGCTCTGCAAATGAGAGGCAAAGGAGAAAAGGAATGAGATGGGGCTGCCAGGGACAGGACAGAGGGGGAAGGAAGTGGCAGAAAGAGCTCCAGGCAGGAGCCCAGAGCCTTGGCCTAGCTATTGACAAATGGGTGGCTTCTCCCTGGGTCTCAATCTCCCCAACTGTAAAATAAAGAGATTGGAATAGATGATCTTAAAATAAGTGAGGAATTGGAAAAGACGAATAAAACCCCCATTACTTAAAGATAAAACAATTGTACACTTGAAAAACCCAAACAGAATCAACGGAGAAACTACCAAAAATATTAAGCTCACAAAATTAACAAAAGCACAGCCCATTTTTCTGTGCACTGATCAGCCAGTTAGAAGATATAATGGAAGAAAGAGATGAAGGCCCTCTTGGGGTCAGGTCTAGCCCAGGGCCGAACTGGGAGCCCACCCCAACCCCAAATGGCAGCGGAGGGGATGGCAGAGAAGCAAGGCTTGGGTGGGAGTCTGGGGAAGACTGCAGAAGGGGGAAGGTGTGAGGGAGAGCAGGGCGCTGTGCCTGGCACCCCAGCTGCTGTGCCTGCTGCCGCCGCTGCCTGAAGACTTTTCATTTTCACCTCAGAGCCGGCAGCTTGCCATGCAATTTACACCTCTGCTCATATTCCTGCTCACCCAGGCCCTGGCTTCCTGGGCAGCCCAAGAGGGGGGCCTCAGCAGCAGTGGAGACCAGGGTGGGTTGGGGCACTGAGAAGGGGGGGGAGTAGTTCCCTCTAAGCAGGCACAGGCCCTTAAGCATCCTAATACCTGGGTGGGCCGGGCAGGTCCTGATCTGCAGCCATGCCCAGCCTTTCCCCAGGGTCCAGAAGGCCAATACTCAACCCCAGCTCAGCCCTGCTCTGGCCTTCTGAGCCCTTGTGGAGCAAGAGCAGAGGGCTGGGGAGTGTGGGGGTGAGTACCCACACGGGGAGCTCGGGGGCTCAGACCAGGGATCCTAACACTCTCCCTTCCAAATCTGGAAGGGGAGCCACAGCCTCCCAGACGACACTGCTGCCATGGCAGGCTCCACAGCCCATCCCTCTCTGAGATCCTGCCGCTGTCTGCAGCATCTGTGCAGTCAAGGACCTTGAGCCCAGTCCGGCTTATAAGCCAACGAAAATGTTGCTGATTGATTATCCAGCAGCAGGAAGGCTGCTTGGTGCAGATGGAGCCATGAAGTCAAGCACCTGGGAGCCAGAGGAATCAGGAAGTGCCAGAGGGAAGGACAGCTGGGCAAGTGGGGACGGAGAGGTGGGGAGAAAGACAGAAGGTAGGGGAGGAGGAGAAGGCCCTGAACTTCTCATCTCTGACTGGTACCTCCACTTGCTGCTCAGGAAAGACCTTCCCTCTGGAGCCTTAGGTTTCCTGTCTGCATAACCAGACAGACAGCCTCTCCCGATCTGAGGGCTCCACTAAAAGGCAGAGTTGTTCTGCTCTGGAGGGATCTCCCTCCTCAGAATCTCTCCTCCTTCCTTGTTCCTGAAATCCCAAGCTCTCTGGAAAAGAGCAAAAGAATCCTTCCTTGGTAAGGCCCATCTGCCTGGGGAAAAAGGCTCTCTCTGGATTGGTGATGGCCCAAGCCCACAGCACCATCCAGACAAGCCTCAGCCCCCAGGGTCCTGCAGGGCTGCCAAGCTACCATATCTGAGCTGGTATTTCGAGAGTGGTGGCTCCCACGCCCGCCCCAGCAAAGGCTGGCTTTGTGCTTTCATTACTGGGATAGGGGAGTGGGGAGGGGTGAAGCCTGAGAGGCTGAGGAACAAGATCCAGGGCCCCAGGCCAGCAGAGGGGAGAGCCTTAGCCTCCTGTGTGGGTCCCCACACCTCAACATCCAGGGGCAACTTCCTAAGGGGAGTCAGGGAAGCCAAGCCTTGGTGTGTGTTTGTGGAGTTGGGGTGGGGGGGTCTCCTCCTGGCCCAGGGAAATCTGGGAATGGAGAGTCACTGCTACTCTCTGCTAACTTCTGTTACTCTCGTTCAGAGTTTGACTGTGGCCTCTGGCTCTTCCTCTCCATCCCCCAGTGCTCAAGTCCTGTTCCAAAGCCAGCCTGGATGCTGTCACTCATCTGATCACATACCATTAGTGGCTCCCTAAAACCTGCAGGACCCAGCCTCATCTCTTGGGCCCAAATTCTTGCTCCTCCCCTGCACTCCAGCCACAATGGATACACAAAGCCATGCCCACGTCAGGGCCTCTGCCTGACCTGCCTTCCTACTTGGAGAACACTATCCATCCTTCAAGGCTCAGCCCAAATTTCCCCACCCCCAAAGGCTGCTTTGCCTTTCCCAGTGAATCCATCTCTCCCCTCCCCACCCCACTCCCCCTAGGCTAAGCCCTGTGGCTGGGAGAGATGGTGGGAGGAAAGAGTTCTGGGGGCTTATCATTCAGCCCTAGGTCCTGGTGCTACTGAGCACACCCTCCTCCCTGAACTGGGGCAGGCCAATTAGCAGGTCGCAGCCCTGGCAGGTAAGCTGGCCCTGGAGCCGTCTCTACCTCACTGAGGGTAAGGACATGAGGACCAATAAGGCACCTGCAGCAGCTGTTTCCTGTGCCCAGAACAGCTGCCAAGGTAAACCTTAATGAGTCCCTGCTGGGAAAATGGGCAGCCAGGCTCTTCCTGCCCTTTGCTTCTGGCTCCCCCAGCAGGCTCCCAAATCGACAGCCTCAGCCCCTGACTCTGCCCAGCAGGGCTGGAAACAGAGGGTCAAGTGGGTGTTAGGACACAGTGCTGCTATCCCAAGCCCACTCTGGGTACCACTCCCAGTGCATCCCAAGTTCATGACAGTCCTCAGCCTCTTGGGCCCAGCCCCAATCATGGACAGGGCAGAGTGGCAAAAGGCATGTAGCCATCAGTGATTCTCTGCCCAGGGGATCCAGTCTGGACTTGGCCACTGCTTCAACCCTTGACCTTGGGTAACCTCCCCTCCCTAGGTCTCACTGTCCTTACTGGTAAAACAATGGGGATGCTGGCTTTGATTAGGACCCTATGCCTGCCTCCTAGCTGGTTCCTCCATGCCCCAAACAATGCCACACAAAAGAGGGCCCAGTAAATAACTGCAGAGTAAGTGACTGAGCTGAGATACCAGGAAAGCCTTCCTTATTAAAAATAAAGCTCAGGGGGCTTCCCTGGTAGCGCAGTGGTTAAGAATCCGCCTGCCAATGCAGGGGACATGGGTTCGAGCCCTGGTCCGGGAAGATCCCACATGCCGCGGAGCAACTAAGCCCGTGCGCCGCAACTACTGAGCCTGCGCTCTAGAGTCCACGAGCCACAACTGCTGAGCCTGCGTGCCACAACTACTGAAGCCCGTGCGCCCTAGAGCCCGTGCTCTGCAACAACAGAAGCCACCGCGATGAGTAGCCCACGCACCGCAACAAAGAGTAGCCCCCGCTCGCCGCAACTAGAGAAAGCCCGCGCAGCAATGAAGACCCAACGCAGCCAAAAATAAATAAAATAAATAAATTTAAAAAAATAAAAAATAAAGCTCAGGAACTCTCCCACATTAGCTCAGCAAAGGTGATGGGCAGGGAAAGAGATGACCCCAAATTTCATATCCCATGGGGGCTTCCTTACCTGGATTCCCACTGCCAGGACCATCCTGCTCCCTACTGGTGTTTTGGCCTCAGTGTGGACTCAAACCACCCCCATCACTGACTCCCTCAAAGTCACCCAGACAGGTTGAGGGAAAACAAACACAGGAGATTGTGAGGCACTGGGCAGGACCCAGACTCTGACCATGTTACTGGGAGCTTCCTCCCCGCTCACGCTCAACAGGATGACCCACTTCTGCAGGCACCCTGCTGAGGCAGCTGAGGCCCCCGCTCCTTAGTTTCCAGCTGGCTGTCCCTTGACACTGCCAGCCTATCACCCACCACTCGGGAATTCAGTCACATCCACTCCAGGGAAATCTCCACCGTGACACTCCCCAGGGCTTCCTCCAGGTCCAGCTTGCAGCTCCCCCAGAAAGTGCCTCTTCTGGGAACCCCTCCTGCCCCTGCCTACACAAGGGATGAGCCCTGGCACCTCCCAGCTCCACTCACACTGCAACTGCCACGGCGTCCTCAGCATCTAGAACAGACATACAGTTGGCCAGGGGTGGAGGAGGCATCTGCCCAATGGTGTACCCCTCTTAGGACAGAGGTTTTCAAACCAGTTAAGTCTCAAACACCCTCCTCCAAACAAAAGCTCAGGAGGTCATCTGATGTGTAAAACCCAGAGGCAGAGCTACTCCAGCTGAGGCAGGTAAAGGTCTGAGTGCAGCCCCCTATCCCTGGCTGCCAGCCACGGGGGCACCTTAGCACAGCCCCTAGGCTCCGGCCCCCAGAGCAGTCTGAGAACTAAGGTCTGGGGTCCCTGCTCACAGCTGTCCCTAGTAGAACAGCCCTATCAACCCAGCTATCCCTGAACTCTACCACCAAGGTTCCCCCACTGGCTCACTGTACCTGCTTTGCCTACCACACCTCTCCAATTCTATGGAGAAAGAGCCACTATCTGACCTCCAGGGTCTGCCTGCATTTACCCAGCCAACCACCCTCCACACAGACAATGCCCTGTGTCTCCCTAAACTCAGGAGATGCCCAAACATCACAAGGAGACCTCCGTTGAAAACTTGGGGAAAGCAGAGACCCTGGGGAAGGGGGTTTATGGAAAAGATCATAGATCCTGTTGGAAGGAAGTCAGGCACGGGGGTCTTGGCTGGCCAGTCTAACACTCTCAGTGATCTCCTCGCCAACTGCAGACAGATATGAGCCAAGTACCGAGCTCAGGGACCTCACACACAATCTCACATGTGGGACCCCAGGCCTCGCACTCGGCTCTGGTCTGCTCCATGTGCCCCAAGACTTCCCTGGCTGCTCATTAAGACTGGTCTCACCTTGTGGTGAATTTTGAGGCCTTTGCCTATTGTTCTGGGCTGACATCTGGGTCCCACCTCCTCTGTGGCCTTCCAATTTCAAGGAAGCTCAGATCCCTCCTTCAGCTGCCAGAAGAACCCCCTTCCTGGGGCTCAGGGAGTGGTCTCCTCTTGCCCTGGAGGCTAACTCCTTGGACCCTGGTGGAGCGGCCTGACAAAGCTGGGGCATCTTCCACATAGACGAACAGTCACACAGAACGCAGGGACCCCTCACACACCTGCTGTCCCAGAGTGCTTGGCCTGGGGCCCCCAGTGGTTTACGTGGAGAAAGGCAGAGTTCCAGCCCCTATAGCTTGCCAGGCTGCCAAGCTGGAGAAGCCTGGCCAGAGAGCCAGGGGCTGCCGCACAGACCACAAAGCTGGGATCCAGCCATCCTTCCAGAATCCCCACAAGAGCCCTGACAAATGCTTGTCTTTGGTTCCTCACAGAGAGCCCCCAGGACCTTGCTGTCCCGTGAGACCAATCCTGTCCCAGTCTCAGACATCTGCCACTGCCGGAACAGCAGCTGCTCTCCACCTCCCTCATCCAAAGCTCTGAGATCATTCACCTCCACCCCTCGCCCCAGCCTCTGGGGAAGCAGGTGAGCCTGCCAAGTCCTCCCTCCCCTCCTCTTGGCTACTGCCTCCCTCACCCCTCCTGAAATAGAAAGCCGACGGGCTGCTGTCACTGCGTTTGAAGCAACTCCACAGCAGACCCAGCCTCAGATCCAGAGAGAAGCCAGTGGGGTGGAGAAAAAAGACACGCGCACATGTACGTAACATGTACATACACGCACGCACACACGGTTAAAGGCAGCCAGCTGTCAGGGTTGGGAGAGTCAGGAGCACCCAGAGTCTCATTAGCAGCCTCTTTTCTCTGGTCTCAGGGCAGTGAGGAAGAGGGCAGGTGTGAGAGCGAGCCTTACATTCTCTTCTCTCTGTCACCTAGGCCAAGAGAGGCACAGGGCCACCCCCTGTCCACTGCAGGCTGAGACCAACAAAGAGAGCCGGCCCCTTCCTCGTCTTTCACCTGGGTTTGTTCCCCACCCCCAAAACCAGCAGAGCACCTGGGCCGTGCCTCCACTGAGGGCAGCCCGGCATCTGTCTCACTCTCCCAGCTGGTGGTCAAGCCCACACAGCACGCCTCGCAGACATCCCTGAGAAGCCCCTTGCATTGCCCCGCACCTGTGGCTTCCTCATCACAGGCAGGAGAGAGGATGGTACGCCCCCTGCTGCAACCCCAACTCCACGAAAATCAAGCCCAGAGCACAGCTGACAGGCTCCCACGGGAGGAGGAGGTAGGAGGAAGGGCTTTCATCAAAGAGGTGACGTCAAAACCAGGCAACTTGTGAAGCTGTCAGGGGCCAGGAAATTTGGACAAAGGTGTCTAAAAATAAACCCCTGAAGCCAAGAAAAGGCTGTGGTGGCTGAGTTGCTCGCCACCACACCACATGTCCTGTTCTGAGGTCTGGAACCCAGAAAGTCTCTTCCCAGGGCTGCTCCTCCAGACTGGCCCTTGAAGCTGAGGATGACACAGACAGGACCAGAGATACCACACACCAGCCCTTCCTTGGGTGAAATGATGAGCAGGCCTTAGGCACTGATGTCTCTCTTCCTGCCCTCAACACCAGCCAGCTCCCCCACCTCCTGCCTCACCCTGCCCCTTAGCCTCCGGCCCGACCCCACACCCAGCACCCTTCTGGCTGCCAACCTCCAGCTCACAAAGGAAATCCTCCTCCATCCTCCCCATGCCCCTTCCCTACCACAGCAGCCCTCCTGTTTCTTTTTCCTGTCTCTGCCCACAAAGGCCACAGATGGTGACCCAGGGCTCCATTTATTCATTCCCAAGCCCTGATACCAGACACTTAACCAGGACATGTCTGAGCTCCCATTTCCATCACCAAGGCCCTGTCCCTTTTCCCAAGCTGCTCTGGAGAACAAGCCACCAGGTTCTTCCAAAACCGCCAAGTTCACATTCTTGCTAACTTTTTTCTCCTGTTCCCTGATCCCAGCCACACTGGCCATGCCCTCTGTACACTCTGCTGCCTCAGCCATCCTCCAGGGCAAATACTGTCAATAGGCTCATGTCACCAAACATATTCACCAGCCCAATCCTCTCTGAGCTCCAGACTACACACATCACTGTGGACTCCACACCCCAACTAAGATGTCCCTCAGGCAGATCCCCCGACACAGCCCACAGAGCTGGCCCCCCAAACCAGTTCCTCCCTCCGCCCTCCATACCTCAGTAGAAAGCACCACTACATGCTCACCCACCTGCCCTGCCCAGAGGGGACTGCAACCTGTGACTCCTCCCACTCCTTCCCCCCATCATCCAACCCATCCATAAATCCATCAGTTCTACCTCCAAAACAAATTGTCAGTCTCCACCCTTGTCTGCATCTCTACAGCTACTGCCCCAGCCCAAGCTGCCGCCATACACGGCAGGATTCATAACAGCTTCAAAGCACCTCCACCCGGCCCCCATGAGCCACGGTCCAGCCTTACCCTGCCCAATGACAGCAGAGCCCATCTTGCACAGGCACAGCTCGGATCCTGGCTGGAACTCTGCAGTGACTTCCCACTGCCTTTAGATCAAACCCACGCTCCTCACCCTAGCTCTGCCTAGAACATTCTTACCGCCCCTCCAAGGGCTCTTCTAGGATTTTGCCTGAGAGGTTACCTCCTCCGAGAGGCTGTCCCTGACCACTCTGTGCACTTGGTTCCCTGCCTTTTCTCACCCTGTACTTTCCTAGCATGTGTCCCGTTTTTGTTTGACGTTATTACCTATCTCCACACCTCACTGTAAATGCCTATTTCATGCACCAATATCTCACACCACATCCAGCATAGAACCTAGCACAGACACTCAATAAATACAAGTTGAACAGATGAATAAACAATCACTTCCAAGCCCAAATTGGGGTCATTTCCCTAGCACCCAAGTTTACAAAATGTTTTAGAGGAGGAGTAATTTACAACAGGGAAAGTTTGTCTCAGGGCCCTTGCTCTGCAGGGCCCAGCAGGATAGGGACAGGGTGGGTCTGGAGTGGGGGCTGAGCACTAAGGATGTCTTTGTTCCAAGTCAGAGCTTAAATGACAGGACTGGGTTTCTGAACAAACTACCCGTACTCCTGGGAGATGCTTGGGGCCCAGGAGGTCTCGGGTGTATGGAAGAAATGCCAGCAGCCTCTGCCCATCTTCCTAGCTCCACAGGCACCTGCTCCACGACATGCTGCCCTCCCAAAATGGCCTTTTCCTCCCAGGCTAGGCAGGCCTCCCCAGAACCCACTCAAAGGACTGGCTGCCCCCTGACACACACACCAGACTTGTGTCTCACCTTGATGTAGGTGTCCAGGGCAGGATGGACACGGCGGGTAGCCAGCCAGATGGACAGGGGTGTGGTGTAGGGGAAGGTGGCCATCACCACATGGCTGGGTGCCGGGAAAGAGAACACCTTGAAGCCAAATTTCTGATAGAGTCGGATGAGCTCAGGGGAGGGTGACTTCTCACCTTCACTCAGAATGCTGCCCACCGCACAGCGGCACTTCTCAGGGGGCACCTGGGGAAGCAGAGCAGGGGTGTCAGGGTTGGGCAAAGGAAGGAGGCCCACAGACCTCCTGCTTCCTGCCTTCTTGCCAGCGTGGGCCTGGCAGAACCACTAGCTCCAACAAGCCACGTAGCTCCAGACACCATAATGGAGATGACAATTTCCTGCTGAAACCCGGCCTGTGGCATCCCGCTGCAGGACTCATCCATCCCTCCATTGCACAGGGCAGGCCCCTGCCGGCTGTGGAGGGGCCACAGAAAGGCTGGTCAGGAAGCAAAACTGAACTCTGGGTTGCTGATCAAACTGTGTGAGATCCTCTTCCCCAGGTTCTTAGGCAGGGCCAGCCATCATCAACAGGGCCTCAATACCTCCTCTCCAACCCACACCCTATCCTAAACCCTGCCCCACTTCCCAAGCCCCTTCTTGGCTGAGACTGCTGGTTCCCCCTAAGTCTCCCTGGACCCCTAGTACCTACACTTCACTTCACTCTGCTCCCCTCCCTCCCCTGGCTCCCACAAACCCCAGCCAGGTAAGGGCTCCTACATGAGTCTCCAACACTTCCTAGGCCTGACTCCAGGCCTGAAAGGGCCAGCACTTGCTTTTCCTTCTGGTATCAAGGGGTCCCAGTTTGTCTCACCTCCTGCCACCTGAATCTGTACCAGCCCCCAGGGGTATCTCTTCCTAAATCCAAGAGACTTACCACAGACCTTTTGCTCTCCATCCTGGGTTTTCCTCAATCTGAAGGCCCTACTCAGGGGCCACTGACCCCTAAATTTAAACTCCTTCTACCTCCACTTGCTCTTCTCCTCAGCCTACTTTCCCAGTACCGTGAAGTCATTTTTACCTGTCTCTGCCCTCCCATTGGCCTTTTCCAAGTCCTGTCAACAATCCCCCAGGGGTGTCTCAGCCCTGCTCTGCCTTTCTACTCTGGCCAATTCAGCCCTGTCCTTGGAGTCTCACTTTGCCTGAAACTTGGGAACTGACTCCCACCTCTGCGTAGTCCCTGGGGGTCACCTCCCACTCTCTGCAGCCCTGATCCCCTTGAATCCTATGTCATTAAGCATAACTCAGGGCTTTCGTGGCAGGCAATATGGTGCAGTGGTCAGGACCACAACTCTGGGAGAGGCAGGCCTGGGTGTGAATCTTGAGTCCTGTGCTTTGGATGAGTCCCTTGGTTTCCTGAAGCCCCAGTTCCTTGATATCAACTTACAGAATTGTAAGATGCTTCACATGAGGACTGAGCATGGTTCAGCAAGTGCTCCATATTTGTTGTCAGTTATTAGTAGCTATGACACCGGCCAAACAAGTAACCACTGGCCTAGGATGCCCATCTACCCAAACCTCTGAACATGTAGCTCCTCCCTGCCCATCCTTCAGGTCCAAACACCCTCTTGGAGAGCCTCTCAGGGTGGCTCAATGGCAACCCCCACAGACTCCAATACTGTGCTGTAAACTCTTACCCACATCAAGTCAACCTTGCAGCTCGGTCACTTCTCTCAACCTCACGCTCCTCCCACCCTACCCAGAGGTGCTGGAGAGCACTGCAGTACCACCTCTTGTCTCTAGATGGTGCAACTGCCCCATTCACACCCAAGACTTGAGGATGGCCAGAGAGGCAGGTGGTTCTGGCAGGCCTCCTGCTGACAGACCAAGGGACAGTGTCTGCGGCAAAGCCCATCTTCATGTTCCTAACTAACCCTAGCGACCTATGCTATACAAAACATCCAATACAGGTTAAACAGAGAAATGGATGGAAGGTCAATTGATAATCTCCTCTCCAACACCTGGCCTGCCCGGGTTTGGGTCCCAGGGTCTTGATCACCTCAGCAGCCCTCACAGACCTTCCAGCTCCACATCCTTCTCAGTCCCCCAAAGGCACCAGAACACCTGTGATCATCCTGCTTAGAACCTTTCAGTGGATCCCAATTCACCTCTATGACGAAACTCCCGAGGCCAGCATGCAAGGCTGTCTCAGGGTGGCCCACACAACACACTGCCTGGATTTGTCCACACACTCACCTAGCACTCCTTTTCTGCATCCCTAGGCCTGAGTAGGGGCCAAGACCCAGGTGGGCAGGCGCCCACTAATCATGTGAGTGGCAGAGGGAGAGACAAATCCGGGCTCTGGCAAGCCAGCCTTACCAGCCTCCTCTCCTACCACACCCCCACACAGAACTATTTGCAGCTCCCCAAACATGCCACATCCTCCCATGCTTCCTCCCGTTGCGTAGGCTACTTCCTCTGCCTGGAATGTCCTCGTAACCCTACCGCAGAGTCCTTTCTGCCTGGGAAACTCAACCATCCTTCAAGACTCAGCTCAACCCTCCTCCTGAAAGCCTCTGTTGCTCCTCACTAAGCAGCCCCTCCCCTCTGATCCCAAAATGCCCACCAGAGGGAGCAGTCTTGTGCTGCACTGTAAGGAGGTGGCCTCTCCTCCTCCCCTCCACTCCAGGCCTCTAGGGGGAAAGGTCCAGGATCCTGTGCACATAAGTTCTTCAGCGATAGTACAGGCATGCATGCATAAACCTGCTCGCACAGGCTCTGCATCATGAGCAAACCTCCTCTCCCTCTACCTTGAAAAAGGAGGAACTCTTGTCATGGGTGAGGGAAGCAGCTAATAAGGAGACAGGGCTCCTGAGATCTTGGGCACGGGGACTCCCTTCCTGCCTGAGCAACTTTTCAATTCCAGAAGTGAGAACACTTCCTGCCCCTTCCCTTGTCCAAGTGGCTAAGGGGCAGACTCGGAGGTTACCCAGCAAGCCCACCACCTGCTAAGCAGCCCCATACCAAGCGGGAGCTGGGAGACAGCTGAACCAGGCACCAGCAAGGAAGAGATGGGACAGGGCCTAAGACAGGCTGGGGAGTGGCAAGGCTGGTCTCAAGAGCAGGGGAAGGCTTTCCTGGGCTCCCAGGAGAGCCCAGGCCTACCTCCAGGGGAATGGCCCACTGAGACGGTGAAGGGCCCTGAAAGGAGGAGCGTCTTGATGGCTAGAAACCCCACCCACCTTGGTTCAATACAATGTCTTTATTTGGGCCTGACCTTCGAAGGGCAGGCTGGGCCTTCTAGTTCTAGCTGCCTTCTCCCTTTCTTCCCTGTATCAGTCATTTCTCTGGGTACCTATGACCAGAACAAGAGCTGGACCAGAACTAGCACCAGCAAGGAACCATACCAGGGAGACAGGGCAGTGGCCAGACCCACCAACAATTTCAGTAAGGTAGGCCCATCCAGAATCTGCCCTCAGAGCAAAAGTGCTAGGAAAGAGATACCAGAGTTATCTCCTTCAGGCTGTGAGGCCTCTTGAGCCCTAGCATTCTAAGAAGAGGACAATCTACTTGGAACCTACAGCTTCCGGGTACAAGCTGGCCCTACTGCCCCTTCCGGAGAGGCCTTGCAGTACCTTGCTGACCCTGCTGTGTGAGGTCATAGCGAAGAGAGGGTCTCTGCCTGGCCAAGACCTCACTGAATCTGGAAACTGGACAAGATCAATAAATTCCAGGGTCCAGGAAGAAAAAAATGGTGTCAGCTAGCCCAGACCAAACCCAGCCTTTGGGTTCACTAGAAATGGGCCACCCCAGGTCCATAACCTGCATAATCTGACTGGGACAGCTGCACTGTCTGCCAATCCCAGACCCAGAGGGATACCTTGACTCCTCCCTGGCCAGACTACCCAGCCCACCTTTCCACAGGGGCCCGCAGTTAACCTGCTGTGAGCAGAAACCTAGATTCCATCTAGCAGAAAATCATCATGGGGTACCTGGGGTAGGCGATGGCCTGGGCCTCCAGGAAGCATCAGCTCAGCTCACATTCCCATTGCCCTTGTTGAGGGCTCAATCCTGGGAAATCTTACTCCCTCACCCCACCCCTTCCCAGGCTCCATGTGACCTCAGTGCCTCCAGGGAGAGGAGGGGGCACCATCCCCACATATACTGAAGGGGAAGTACGGCACAGGCCTATGTCAGAAAACTCTTACTGGTCTCAGCCCCTGCAGACGTGGTGACCGTAAACCAATTCTCAGTGGACTAGGGGGAAAAAGAAACTTCAGTGTGGTCTAGTTCACTAAAGGCAGTACCCAACCGCCACCAGTCCCCTCCCCAAACCCCTCCATGCCTGGAGGCAGCACCCCCTCCTAGGCCTTGCCCAGGTGAGCTGAACAGGCTGCCATGCTCCACCGGCCTCAGCCAAGCTCCCCACAGGGGCAAGCAAGCAGGCAGGTTACTTAAGCCCCAAACACAGCAGCGGAGGCAGTGGCAGCAGAGGGTGGGGCAGAAGGAGGAGGGCCAGGCTGGCAGACAGGACACGCCCATGGGCACGGCAACAGCAGCCCAGCCACGAGGGCCTGTTCACAGGTCAGAACTGGTTAGGATCAAATAAGGTGCTCAGGGTCCTCTCCACCTCCTTCCCAACACCCAAGGCTCCCAGAGGAACTAGGCCCAGGAGGGGAGGCAAAAGTCACTGTCCAAGCAGGAGAGAGAGGGCAGAACTATACAAGGGCAGGACAGAACTGGGTCTCTGTGTGTGTGTGTGTGTGCGTGTGCGTGTGCTGAGGTAAGGGGGGTGGAGAGGTGGGGACAGATCCTTGACTGACTCTGGAATCACCCCCTTCCCTTGGCACTTAGAAGAGGAAATGATGAGACTTCCCTGGTGGTCCAGTGGTTAAGACCCAGCACTCCCAATGCAGGGGGCCCGGGTTCAATCCCTGGTCAGGGAACTAGATCCTGAATGCTGAGACTGGGAGCCTGTGTGCCCCAACTAAGACCTGGTGCAGCCAAACAAACAAACAAACAAATATTTTTTAAAAAATCATTGACTTAAAAAAAAAAAGAGGAAATGGCCACATTCCATGAAGGCGGTGTCCTGGAGAGGAGAGGGACACCTATGAGCCACATAGGTGGCTGTCAACTTCTTGCCACATGCTCCTTCCTTCCCCCCACCTCCACCAAGGTCCTCAGGGATGAAGAACGGAATCCTTCCTCCTGCACCACAAGAACCACTCGCCCAGATCTTACAGGCTTATCCCATGAGAACTCCAAAATATAGGGCTGGCTGGCTGACATACAGACATACATATGCATCTCCAGGATATATATGCTCAAGCAGCATCTCATATGAAATGGTCCACTGCAATCGCCACAATCTTGCCTTGTTGGTACCCTTTTCTGTGTCACTTCCTGAGCCCAGAGCCAGACCAGGGGAGCCTCACCAGGCCTTTCTCAGGAACCAGCCTCCTTCTGTCCAGCTGAGGCCTGGAAGGGGTGTGGCTGGGGAGCTGTCAGTCTTATATCTCACGGGGGTGGGCGGCACCCACAGCACATGGCCACCTCTCACCTGGTCACTCACTGCCCCACTCACAGAACCTGAAATAGCCTCACTTCCTCCCACACTCAGAGAAGCAGGTTCTGGCTCCTGTTGTGTTGTGCTGTGCTGGGGAGGGTGGAATGGGGATGGGACACTCCACAGCTCAGCCTATATCCTGTCCCTTCCTTCTGTGAACCATAATACGCAGGGCCCCATGCTGGACACCGCTGTAGGAGGCAGCTAGGGAGCAGAAAGCTTGGCTTCTTGGCCTTCCCCAGGACTGGATGAGGCCTGTCCTTCAGGCTTCCCTGACACCCCCCACCCCGACTGAGATGGCCTGAGGGCTGGGCCCCTTGGTCCCCACTGTGCAGCAGTGCCCAGGACAGAGTGGCACAGACAGGGTGCTCAAATATTTGCTAAATGAAATAAAAAAGCATGAGTAAACTCAGATAGTACCGCACCTCCTGCTAACTACTCCTTACTCTCCTCCTCTATAGTATCAGCAGTGTGGACCCAGAGGCTTCAGGTCCTTATGGACCAGATAGTCTGTGATAGCCATGAGCACCTGAAGCCTGGGGGTCCAGGGTTCCCTGAACCTTTTAGGATCTCTGCCAGGCAGGTGAGCCATCGCAGGTGTCAGGGTGTGACCCAGCTCTGAATAGGGACACAAGTTTCTTACAGAGTGACCCAGGACTGGGATGGACAGGATCAGAGGGGCCACTTTAACATATATATTCATTCTCTGTGCCAACCAGACGGTCACAGCCAGGCCTAGGGTCTAAGCCTGGGTTATGAGTGCCCAGCCTAACAACCCCTCATCACACCTAATTAGCATGAGTGTTTTTTCCACCCATTTTTTGTTGTTGTTACAACAACTTCTTGAGGGCAAGGTACTGGGGTGAATGCCTCACCTATGTCACTTACTTTAACCCTTGCCAGCCTACCTATAAGCAGGTATTTTTAACATTACTCTGCAGATGAGGAAATGGAGGCTCAGAGAGGGTATGTGGTATGCCCAATATCACACAGCAGGACAGTGGTGAGACAGAATCAAAACCCAGGACTACTAACCTTGAGTCTGTCCTCTCAGGCCATGGGCCCCCAGACTGGTATCCAAGTCGGGCTGTGCCCAGCCAACCCCGGAAACCCAAGTCCCACCATCTCAGACAGTCCACCACACCTCCAGGAGAGCTGTACGGTGGGCTGCTTGGAGGTGGCTGGGTCAGGAGGCCATAGGGAGAGTGTCCCATGCCAGGATTCTTCTATCTCACTCTTCCCTGAGCCAGCCTCCAGCAATGACCCAAAGGTACGGTGCTGCCTTGGCCCTTTCCCATTCTGGAATTAGCACCTCCAACTCAAGAGGCGATGTACTGCTTCTGGAACAGGACATGCCGGTGAGGAAAGAGGCAGCTGCAAGGACCCTCATCCCTCCCACTGAGGTCTTGCAGAGGGTTCCAACTGGGTCAGATGTGGAAGGAGGGGCAGGGACCAGGGGAGGGTAGAGGAGGGACAGGGACTTACACAAGAGACCCCTGCAAGGGTGGGGGCCCGGCATCTGGTCTAGGAGCTTCCCATAGCCCTGTGCCTGCCCCATCCCACTTGGGTCCCAGTGTTCTTGACTGTCACTTAGTGCCACCTCTGAGCCATGTGACCTCAAAACCTCAATGTCTACTCATCCCTCAACCAGGCCATATCACCTCTCACCCAGACCCAGCCCAATCTCCTCGATGGCCCCCTGCCTCGTCTCCTTCTCTCCTCCACCTGCCATCCGCTTAGTTCCCTAAATCAAAGGTGGCAAATTGTGCTGTACCTTTCCTCCCAACCTACTGTACCTCCCACCACCTGGCCCAGCAAACCCTTCTACATCTTTCTCTGCCCACCACGTGTTCACTTGCCACACTTCCTCTGTCATCCGACATCTGCAGGCCTGCACTTTGCAGTTCCCCTTAGCCAGGAGGCCTTCCCAGTGGAGCAAAATTCTACTTATGACAGAAGACCTCCTCTCTGAGCCTCCCTGGCAGACTTGAGGCAAACCCACAGCTCGCTCAAAGTTCTGTGAGCATCGAACACAGTGTCTTGCTGGAGATGCATCTGTATAGGGCTGACTTGCCAACCACACAAAGCTTCCTGAGGGCAGGGCCATGTCTGTTCATCTCCAGAGTGCAGGTGTCAAGCAGAACCTGGCACAGAGAGGGAGTCAGCACAGCCTTGTTTCGACTGAGTACCCCATTGAGGCCTGTTCAGCACATGGTATGGAGGCTATAGGCCTTGCCCACTTGAGCTCTCCAGGCAAGAAAACCAGAGCTGGGGATTCTCAATGCCTGGTGTGCCAAGGCTCAGAGCTGGAGGCTCCAGCTGGAGGCTGGAGAACCCTTGGCAGAGCTGCCAGCCCATGCAGCTGTGGGCAGCACCACCTCATGGCATGGCAGGAGGCCACATTGGTGAGTCCTGATTCACCACAGGCTGTAAATACAGCCATATGCCCACAGGGTGCCACTGATGTCAGGTTAGTCTCTGACCCCAGCATATTGGACATTCTGGACAGCTCACCTGGCTCCACCTGCCCCCAAAGCACTCTCCCAACCAGGCAGCTTGATGTCCAAAGAAATGCCTTATCCTTGGGCCAGGGGACACCATAATGGCTGGAAGATTCCACCTTCTTTCAGCGTGAGAGCTGAAAGAGGGAAGGCAAAGAAACAAGATATGACCCCAAAGAGAGGGCAGCATCTGAAATGGCCTGGTCTTAGAGTGCTGGCTTCAAATGGGGCTGAGGGAGGGACAGAAGAGGAGGCAACAGACCAAGGCCCCCTCAGAGGCTAGGGACTCACAGTGGTGTGGCCCCCTGCACTCAGAAGTCCATGGGCAGAGACAAGCCAGGAAAATTAGATCGGGACAAGTAGAAAGCCAGCATATGGATGTCTGGAGCAGAAGTCCAGATTAAATCTGGAAGGAGCTTCAAGCTCAGAGAGGAGGTGGTGTGCACAGCCAGCTCAACGATTTCCCCACCCCTTCCTCAGAAACCAAAACACCCCTTGCCCAACAAGCCCTGCCCCATGTCTGTCCATGGGGTAGAACCCCAGCCAGCGCCCAGGAGGCTCCTTACCGTGCGGGGGTTGTCATAGTAGACGGCAACGGAGCGGAGCTTGGGGGAGACACTGCAGCTCTCTGTGAAAAGCCGCCCAGTTTCACCATAGGGCCCCACGTGGAACTTGTAGGCCACAGTGACGTTGCGGACGGGGGGTGAGCCAGCACTCACTGCCACCCCAGCCAGCAGCCCTGAGTACCCAGCAAAGGCCAGCAGCGTCAGCAGCAGCAGCAGAGTCAGGCCCCCAATCAGGCCAGGAGTAGCAGGTCCGACATGGCTCTGTGCCCCCCACGCCGCACCCCAAGGCAACTGCAAAGGAGACAGAAGGAAAAGGTGGCTGGTAGCCTGTCTGACCAATGTGCCCACCTTCCCGCCAGCCAGTTCTGGCCCAACCTCAGCCCTGCCTTGGGTGCTCTGATGCAGGAGAGGCAGGAGCCAGAGGTGTCTACACACAGAGTGACCTAGAAGGGAGTTACAAAGGATGACTGAAGCTACAAGCCTCTTTATTTCTTAATCACAACTGTTGAGGCTCTCAGAGCAGCTCTGTCAGCTGGCAGCCTTGGTCACACCTGGGGTAGCTGAGTCATAGAGGGGCACAGGAGTGAGTCAGCCAGGGACATACTCCTGGCCCTGACCAGCCGCCCCTGCTGGGCCAGACGTCAGCCAGCCTGCCTTTTCCCCACATTGCCTCTTCCTTACCACAACTGAGCCACACTGCCTGCCCAGTCTCCCCAAGCCTCATGGGCCACTGCCAGAGGGAGGACGGGCAAGCACAGGGCCCAAACACTTATTTAAAAACAGGGAAACCATGAGGAACAAAACGTCAAGGGGAAAAATGTGCCACAGGAAGGGACTCTTGTAGGAAGCTCTCCTTTGCTAAGCACATCTGGCCCGCGAAATACTGCTTTCCAACAAGCTCACCCATCCAGAACCAAAGGAGAGACGAGGTTAAAATAGCCTGAGCAGGCAGAACAAAGTCCAGCACTATGCTTCCCAGACTTGAGCGGAGCTACCCG